>NC_086102.1:179318044-179625228 GCF_963921235.1 Mobula hypostoma | reverse complement strand
TCTTGTCCCAGAAGGAGTTTATTCTTCATTTACACCAGATCCTTTTTCACCTTTCATTGGCTCATCTTCTGGTTTCACTTTCGGTTTCTGTTCTCCAGCTTTCCCCTTCACTGGCCTCTTCACAGTTGCTGTGCACTTGTGTGTTTCGTACCACACCCAGAAATCTTGTTTCAGACCTCCCAGTCTCACACTAATTCTTCCTTACTTTTTCCTTGAAGCCCAGGCACTCCAGTGATGACCTTTACACCCAAATGCACGCCATGCTCATTTCTAATGTCATTGCTGTAGTAAAGTCTTCAAGGGGTGCTAAAGGCATCTCTCCATGATTAAAACTCGGAAGAGCACATAAGTCTTCCTCACAGCTAATTAACGCTAACTGATTAGAAGTGCTAAATATTTGATCTGCATCTGAGAAGACTTTACTTGTATTAACACAGTAATTTGAGCAGCGATGTAGTTATCGTGTGAGAAGACAGGCAGATAATTTGATCTTAAATGGCCATCGAATAAAATTATACTACAAAATATTTTCCTTGGATGAGAATCTTTTAAAATAAACCTTATTTAATAATTGGTGTTTAGTTTACAACCAAAGCCCTCAAGATCACCATCGGTAAGATCACCTAGTAAGATCATGATAATCTTTTTCAAGAACAAAATGTGAATATCATATAATTTGATGTATCCCTCTATTTGCAAAATGAAAATTCAGATAAATTGTCATGAACTTAAAAATTAATTCTACATTTTTCCATAATATAGAAAATTGTCATTTGAAAAAAATGAGGTTCGATTCAGCCCACTATAGAATCTCAATTGAAATTATATTGTATCAAAACCAGTTTCATGACAGGCAAATCTAGCATATTTAAAGTAGAAAATGTAGAATGCTTTTTATTATAAATTTAACAGACTTTTCTCATATCTAAGAGGTGTGTTTTACTTACTGATACTAGAGTCTAAAACACATGATTTTAATCGTTGACATACATAATAGGATTTTAAACTCACTTTTTAAGTTTTGAATAATTTTTAAAATGTACTGCCCACTAAAAGATAAAAATCAAAATAACACTATTATGTTTTGCCAAACACGGTAAATGTTGGACCACAAATCTGCCTGATCAGTAGTCAGAAGGAAAAGATTAACAATATTTTATTTCAAAACTAACTGTTATTTCTCTTCAAGTATTTCTATTTAAAATCCTATAGTCTAAAATAACACCAACAGTTCAGTTGCAGCCACATTAATAATACAAGATGTAACGACTGTGATATTGTTGCTCCTACTGGGACAATCCAAAGAGAGATAACTTATCATAATTAACACATGCTAATTGAGGTTATGTTTATTAGTAATTATATTTTGGGAGCAATTTTAATTCCTGTTTATCTTGACCATATAGGCCTTTGACCTCAGCAAACAAATGCAGAAATTCTTATTCTGTAGAATAGCCTCTCGGTCAAGCATCCCCATCACCAATTTTCTCTCCTCTATCGGCTGCTGCGGTGGTTGCTGAGTGCAGAAGGAGAAAAAAAAAGCTCTAGTTTGTAGAAGTCTTTAATGTAAGGGAACCTTTGCTCTAATGAGTGGTTTCTCTAGTGTTCTTAACCTTATCAGCAGCCCCCGAAGTGATAAAGGCCTCACCATTATGTGCTGAAAGATGTTGATAATTCTCAATCTGGATGGAGGAAAAAGGGCTTTTTGTCACGATTCAGAATACAGAGTTAAACGAAACAAGACATGCTCACAATTACCGTGCCAGTTTCTGCTCTATGAAGTGGACAACCGCAGGCAATACAGAGAAGTAGGCAGGCTCAGGCCTCTCTTGTCATGGCAAGAATTATTGTCTGGTGCTTAATAGAATAAGGGCCACTTACAGTGTCATGACTTCTGTCCTGAAAAATGGAAAAATCTGAGAATCGACAGAAGAGAAAGAAATGACTCGTCTGATGTCTCAGAGCTAATAATGACTACAGGAAGTAGACCTACATGTTGGAATGTGAAGTGCGAGTGAGGGTGCATCGCGTCCCAAAGTAGAAAATAAATGGCAGGGTATTCAGCGAGTCCTGACTGCTGGCTGCAGCTGATGATGGAGTGAGGGAACACTGGATGTTGTTGCCTATGTCTACCACAAGCAGATCCAAAGGCAATAGAAAATGATCAGCTGAATGGTTAAAGATGGCTGAATGTTTGAAGAGATGAAGATGTAATTTTGTCCCAGTTCCCAGAGGATCTGAATTAAATATGACTACAGGGCTTAATCAAATAGCTAGCACCAAACAACAGCCGAGGCTGCATTTTTTTTAAAATTCGGAGCATGTTTCCCCGCCAGTTTTATTACTTATGCAGAGGTTTGTCAGCAGTGTGCATTATTAGCGCTTTAGAAATAAAACTTTAAGTGTGCTCCCAATTAGCACAACAGTGACCATGTACATTGCCGGTGCTTAATGTCTGCTCTCAGAGAAAGGTAGTTATGAAGGTCTCAGAAAATGAAACAGCTTAGGCATTCATTTTGAGTGGAGAGACAGCTTCTATTAACATTTAACTGCATTTGTGCAACTCTGCGCCGAGGTTATGATGCAAATGAGGAAGAATTAAAAGTGGCCAGGGGTTTGTCATTGATGGATTGCAGTTTGACGGTGTTCACACTTCTGTTGTGTCCATCATAAGCGATTACTGTGTAATTAAACCTTATTTCTCTACTCTCCAGTGCATAATTACTTTGTGAATATAACCATCATCTAAAAGCTACCAAAATGCTTTAGCATTTAGTCTTGCAGTCATTTCTACCCAGTGTCAGATATAGCCATCAGACAGTGCAAAGGAACTGTCACTTTTAATAAGAGGCAAAAAATTAAATGAAACAGTATGCTTATTACAGAAAAATTAGGCTTTCAAGTGGTAGAGTCCTTTTGTAATTTGCATAATTTATTCTTTTTTTACAGCAGCAAGCTTCGGGCAATTTTCCTCACATTTAAATAGATCGCACATTTAAGGCTACTTAAGTAAAATTATCACTTTGCATATTTTAATTGTTGAGAAGAAAGTGAATAGAAAGGTCCACGGCACGGACTTGAGTCGGTCAGATGAACGACTGTCTGATTTCTGAGCTCGGCGCTGTTCCACCACAGATAACCCTGCAGTTCACAGACATCCACACGCATTTCATCAGCATGCAAATACTGCTTGAAGGAGTGTAACAAGTGGATCTTTGATATTTACAAACTAGCCACTAATAACCAGAATGTAATTTGCCTGACACAAGCATGGATTCTGTTATCTCAGCTCTGGGTGCCCTATAGGTGCTTTTGTTTTTAGATTGCACCTTATGAAGGCTGTGCTTGACTGAAAGTACTACTGTGCGTGCGTGCGTGTGTGTATACATTTTACGAGAATTCCTTGCAGCTGAATATACTGCTTGTGAGCATGGCCTGAAGGCTAGGAATTCCAGGCCACTGAGGCCGATGGCAGCTCTGTGTTCAGTTTGGACTACTAATACTAAGCAGGAAGCGTTGAGGTTCTAGAAAGGGTGCAGAGGAAAAATCCGTGGCTTCTCATCAGCAAGACAGGAAAAGCAATACAGATGTCTCTGATTGTGATGATAACAACGTTGTGAACCGAGAAGCCGGGGGGGGGGGGGGCTGCGATGGCTAACTTTGACTGAGATTGCTCGCCAAATTAAATTGGACCAATTAATGCTGGAAGATGCACAGTTTTTCTTTGGCGAGACGCACTGTTGGGCAGCAGATTTTTTTTCGTGAAACAATACAATCAGCAGCAAAATCATTAATTAATTACACTTTAATGAACCTGAAGCGGCCACTACAGGAACTGTCAGAAGTTTATCAGAAATGAACGGCGACACAATGGAAATGTCTCAGCACAAAGTAGAGACACAACCCTGCTTTCAGGCCGGCATGTTTCCTCACAACAGATACTAATCGTCCCAGGACGCAACCAAATTTACGCGTGACAATGCTCATTATTATAAACAGAATGTCTTTTTTTTAAAAAAAAACAACTTTTCTCCCCCCATTTCTCAGCAGCAAATCTGCTTCATCAAGATTTAGATCGAACTACACTTGGAAGTGAGCAAGTGCATGTCAAGTATTCTGAGACATATATTCAGATTTGTGAAGAATTTGACTCGGTAATACGGAAATAACACAAAATGCAGATATTTGTAAAGTCTATTCAGTGGTCAGCAAAGCCGTCTGCCTGAGCCGCTAGGGAATACAGACACATACTCACCTCTACACTGGCAGGGATCAGATGCAGGCACGTCCCCTCCCCCAGGCTGATCAGCATTCCAATGTCACCAGGGAACATGGATGCAAGCTTACCACTAGATTTCCAGGGACTGAATGAACACTCGATGTCATGGGAAAACTTGCGTGTTTTTTTTTTGCCCCTGTATGTTTAAGTATTAAATGTCCTTTTACGCACATTGCTCTAGAAAACAGTAATGGTTCAGAATGAAATATTGCGACCAATTATCTAACTAGGTTAAATAAAATGTTATTAATAGTCAAACAGCTTACAAATGCAAACAATAAGATCTACCTTTGCAGCACTGGTTCAAGGCACGAATAGCAGATGTTCATCCATCACCTGTCCTGATAAGTGGAAATCTAGTGCTTTGACATACAGAAAAATTTCCATCTGTATATGTTCCATACCATTTATTAAAGGGACAAACCAGCCAAATCCAAATTAACTCAGCATATGGGCCACTGAAATGACTAAATTTGACTCAGTTTTCATCCATGTAAAGGAACATAGACTTTCATAGCCCGATTTTCATAGTGATTGAATTATCTGGAACTGATTTTCCCTTGATAAGTAATTATTAGGTGGCAGACTGCGATGTATCCTTCTCTTTGAACCATCAGGAAGGAAGTACAGAAGCATGAAGGCACACACTCACTGATTCAGGAACAGCTTCTTCTCCTCTGCCATCCGATTTCTGAATGGCCATTGAACTCACGAACACTACCTCACTGCATTTTAAAAAAAAATCTATTTTTGCACTGCTTATTTAATTTAACAGTTAACCAGAAGAAAACCTACAGATGCTGGAAATCAAAAGTAACACACACAAAATGCTGCAGGAACTCAGCAGGTCAGGCAGCATCTATGGAAAAGAGTAAACAGTTGACTTTTCAGGCAAGACCCTTCTTCAGGACTGAGAGGGAAGGGGTGAGATTAAAAAGGTGCAGAGAGGCACTTCACCCCTTCCCTCTCATTGTACTGCTGCCGTAAAGTTAACAAATTTCACATCGTATGCTGATGGTATTAATCCTGATACTTATGGCCAGAATACTTTGAATCTTCATTATTTTTGCTTCTGGTAAGAAGATAATTTGCACCTTCTCCATTGCTTCGTGCATCACTCAGCCTTGCACTTCCGTGAAGGAAAAATAAATCCACAATCTTTCATATTCAGAATTTTATTTGAGGTATGCTTGTTCTTTTCTGTTTCCATATTTAGTAGCATAGCCATATACAACAAATTGTACAATAGAGAAAACTTTTCATAAAAATATCTGCCTTGAACCACAAATTTTCTTTTAATGGTCACTACTTAAACTAGTTATTCTATATGAAAATTTACTCCAATAATTTCCCTGTGGTAGCAAGTAATTATGAAAAGAAAGATTCTATGTGGCTAGATAATATAATAGGATTCAGCACTGAATTTTCAGTCTACAGTGCCTCACTACTTCCTACGACTGAGATGCAGAAGTTTACAATGATACTGCACCAATGAGGACAAAATGCATTGCAACGATTTCAGGAACTCAGTCGAGATCACCAATTTTAATTGTAAAGCAGTTTCCTATGCACATACATTCAACCATATAATGATCCCATTACATCAGCAACTGAAACAAAAGTTTAAACCAGAAATGTTTCATTTACACAAATAATATTCACAAATGTGAATTAATTGACTTTATATAAAAAAACAATGATATTGTGCAGCCTAAATGATAGAAGAGAGTCTTTACACCATGAGGGAAAGACTTAATTTGGTTTCAGCAGATACAAAATAATATGTACATATTTTAAAACCTGCTGAAAATATTTATAATTTATGACACTGTATATTGAAGGATTTCCTTTTTTAAAAAAAAATTACTTTAGGGATCAAGTGTTTTTTAAAATTTTTGTCACAATCCTCAATTGTTTGATTGGCCAGAATTAAATATGACACACAAATTATTTGTAGCGTGTGCGGCTACATAAAAAGGTGTATACAGTAACAAACATCCTACAGAAATAGTCTGGTCATCAGTAACATTTTCCAGTCCAACAATACCACCAGTAGGTGTGCATTATCTACACGGCCACACTTTTCTAATGCTTCCTATCATTTAGGTTGATAATACTGTTCAGTGTAATGACAGTCTTTCTGAGGTAGACTGTTCCAAGTTCAAGGACAAGTCTTATTTTACAAATGCATGACATTCAAAAAGGACATAAAATAATAAATACTACATGTACAATATGTAGCAATGAGGTAGAAATGGTTACAAAGAATGCAACAATGTTTGAATTTACAACAGATGTAGGCTAAAAGAAAATTCTGAGTGGCTAAAATCGCAAATAATTTTTTTTAAGCTCTTTCACAATAGTAGCTTTATGATGAATGATTGTGCTCAAAACACTTCAGTAGGACTATTTTAAATACTGAACATTCAGTTGTATCGTTTCATTTTTCCTCAGTCCCGCAGCATGACTGACCCAAACCGCCTGCATTGTAGCTATCATAAGGACTCAGATGTGCCATCCTTCCATTTTAAATTGAACTGCCTTTAACAATGCTGTGTATTGTGCTACAATACTAGTGTTACGTTTAAGAACGGAGAAGAATTTAAAATGACAGGCAAGGACTGTGTGCTGATACAGGAACAACTGTTTAGGGCTGGGGGTGGGGTGGGGAGAAGGAGGTAGAATGTACCATTGTAATTAAATGCTGCCTATCTCTGTGCTATTAGCTGTTTGTGTAAAATTTAACAATGACTCAAAAAACATAATACAGACTTTCATTGCCTGACACACTCCAGCATCTCTGACTGAATGACCTCCAGCACAACATTAAACCTATTTACACTTCAAGAGCATGAGTGCTGACTAAAGAGCTTTCACAAATAAAACTAATTTCACATTCTGCTAATTAGTTTAGACGGCCAGAATTTAAATTACTGTTAGAAATACCAGGCTGTTAAGAAAATTCTGGAACAAATAAATTCTAAACATGTAAGCTGGTCTTTTACCTCTTTTTTTTAAATTCAATATGAATTTGGAAAAGTTTTTATTAAAAAAAGATAAAATATGAAATTTTAATTTGGGACAAAATTTATATTTTCCACCACGTTTTGGTTTCCACTTTACATTCACAAGACTATATATGAATAAAAAAAAACACATGTGGACAGCCCATGCTAATTTTAATAGCTGTGGTCCGGTGGCATGCATTGGTTGAAATTGTATGAAATGTTTGATTTTAAAGCTTGTTTGGATATATAATGGCTGCACAATGTCACATTTAAGTGGCACATTAAGGTGGAATGGCCCACAGCACTGATGTCCATAATTACACTTCCATCTTACTCCAAAAGAACCCAAGCTAAAGACAATATTAAAACCCATTATTAGTTCTTCCAATTGGAGGGTGAGCCGGAATTATTGAATTAAGTTTCACTTCATCATTTCCAATAAATGCATCAAGATTGAAATAAAAATCTACTTTGAAAGCAGACACCAAAAGTAATGGCTAACCTAAACACAACAAAAATAAAAGGGTCAGCACAGTGCATTGGCAAACTTTTAAGAGAAATATTGATTTTAGACTCTAGCTGTTCATTTAAAAAAATTGTGAGAATGATGCTCTGAAATTCTAATTAAATGAGCCTTTTTTCCCCACAAAATTAATACATGGGGCAAAACCTAACATCCTTATCTTCTAGTTTGGCATTTTCAGTGCAGATTAAAAAAAATGCTTTTAAACTTACATTATTTAATGGCAACACAAAGTACCAGTGCTTTGCAACAGTTCTTTAACTGTATAAAATAAAGAATTGGAAAAAAAAACATTACATTCAGCAGCGAGCGAGACTGTTCTCCTCATGCAGTCACAAGCTTTGGGGCAGCTGCAACCTAAGCTACTCCTGTTCAGAGACATTACCCAACATCAATCAGCTGTCAAAAACAAAAAAAAAGTTGCACATAAAGCATTAAAGGATAAAAAGAAAGACAACACAGGAGGGGTGATAAAAATGCCACACATGCCAGCTAATAGTTGTTCCAGAAAGAACACTCCGCAGAATGTGCGGCTGAAGAAGGGAGAAACGTGAAGCTCACTTGAGGGAAAGTTAGCAGCTCACAGAAACTTGTTCTGCAGGTTAGCATACCAAAGTGTAATCTGACTTCCAAAAAAACCCTCTAATAATCTGCTTTCAGAGAGAAGATAACAAAACTGAGGTAGAACAGAAAGCAGGACATAGTTCCTCCTTGGGTTTCAGCACATCTATGAGGAATGGTGGTTAAATTAATCCAAAGCTGAGTACAGATGATTAGTTTTCCTTAGAGCAGACTGAAAATCTTGCACACATTTTCGTGGTTAG
Organism: Mobula hypostoma; assembly: GCF_963921235.1. Taxonomy (NCBI): domain Eukaryota; kingdom Metazoa; phylum Chordata; class Chondrichthyes; order Myliobatiformes; family Myliobatidae; genus Mobula; species Mobula hypostoma. The sequence goes on along the minus strand of NC_086102.1, from coordinate 179,616,594 downwards.
CTACTGCTTATCCTGCAGCCAGCCAACTGCCTGCCACATGTAGCTCTGTGACCCATGACCTTCCAACTTTGACACAAGGAACCCTTCCCAACCCCCATCTCAATAACCTAGAAGCTACAACTGTAACCAGTCGTCAAGAGGCTTGAAGGTCAACAGTCATAGTTCACAACTAAGTGTGCCTTTCACATAGTAATGAATCACCAAATAAAGAACATGAAAAATTATTTCCCCAAATACTTAATTATTAAAGTGGCTTTCAATTGACATGTGCACCTCCTGACTGGGTACTGCAGCTACTGTAAGATTACAAACATTGTCAGTTGCTAAAGTTCACTAAGATAAAGAGGAGCTTGGGCTGAATTTACCCCCAAGTTGGAAAGCAATCACTTTCACAATAAGGATTCATCCTTCTGTTCGGCTTGAAAGAGCTGAACGGTGTAAAAGGTTCTGACAGACCACTTCAGAATAAACCTGGATACATTCAAAGTCATCTCCTCGCTATTCATTTCTTTGAGGTAAACATACAGTAATATTAGTAATGAGAAACCCAGCCTATGACTCTCAGCAATACATAGTGCTTTCAACACATTCCTTTGAGGTACAAATTACAATCACTTTCCTGAGTATTTGCGGACAGAACATTAAAAGAACTGAACTGCTAAAATTAAGGTCCAGATTATCAATACCCTGCTATAACTGTTCTCAGGTGATACTGCAGAACAGACAGGTTTGAGGAATACTGTTGTCCTTAAGAATGGCAAAAGCTGGCTAGCAACCTCCTATAACAACCTTTCATTTCTCAATAAACATCTTGTTCAAAATTGTTTAAAAGTTACAGCTCTTGTATTAGCACATGCCACCAACTGAATTGTGAGGCAACAAAAAAAAATAAAGCACCACTTCAGGCACTTGACAGCAACTGAATCTCAAGAACAGCAGAATGGAATCAACACAGAGGGCTCCTGTCCTTTGAAAGCAACCCACTTTTCTCTGCACCTTGGTGAGCGTCGTCTTCTTTGAGCAGAACTGAATATCAACATAAGCTCTTCCGTATGCAGCTTACACTTGAGTAGCTCTGACTTTGCGCTCTTCCTTCAAGTTTACCCTGACTTTCAGTCATTTTGCCAAGGTCACTGTTATCTCCTCAGTACCTTTTTCAACTGTAATACTACTGAAAAAGGGGTTTCATATCCCTACGTAGCACATCACTGTGACCAATGATCACTGAATATGCACAGGATTATCACTGACTGCAGCCAAACATTTTGTTCCATTCAACATACACGTCCAATTCCTTCTGGGAAATGCTTGGCTGGATCTTGCAAAAAGCATTATCGAAGTCCTGGTAAGTGATTGGCCTCAATTGATTAGGCATGATGGCTGAAAGGTCCGTCCCCTGTATGGCGTGGAGAGGGCCTACCATTGCCTCCTGACACAGTCGAGCCACATCCAAGCCAGAGAAGCTCTCTGTACGCTGCACCATCAGTGTGATCTCCTTGTCACTGAGGCAGTAGTTGTGTTGTGAGAGCAAGTGTATTACCATCTGGTGCCTTGCTGTACTGTCAGGTAATGGGATTAAAAGTCGTTTCATAAAGTATCTGCGAGCAGTTTCATCTATTTCTTCGGGTTTACTGGTTGCACAAATTACCACAACTTGATCCTCCACAGAGGTCACTGAAGTGTCCAGTTGCATGAGAAGCTCTGTTTTAATACGGCTGATGGGACTGGGCTCTTCATTCACTTGGGACGAGAGAAGCAAATCAACTTCGCTGATGAAAATGACAGAGGGCTGACGACAGCGTGCTACAAGGAAAGAAGCTTGAATGATTTTGTCCCCTTCCCCCAGCCACTTGGAAATAAGTGCTGAGCCATTGACTTTAAAGAAGGTGGCACCTAGTTGACTAGCTATGCACCTACCCAATAACGTCTTGCCTGTTCCTTGAGGACCAAAGAAAAGGATGCTTCTAGGTGGAGCACTGAGTCCGGTGAAAACGTCAGGCCTCAGTATAGGCCATAACACTTCCTCCTTTATAGCCGCCTTGGCCATTTCAAGTCCCGCAATGTCACTCCAGTCCAGTGGAGGACCCTGGCTTATAATTTCATTGGTAACAAGTTCAATGAGGTTTGAGTCAGTGTTCTTTAACTGTTCATCAGCTGGCCGGTTAGATGAGGTAGCTGCACGAATGCCTGGGCCCTGTAGTGGGTGTGGGAGGAGCTGCCTGTGCTCATCACTGCGTTCGCTCATTACTGGCGAGGTGAATTTTCCGAAGGAGTCGCTCGATCTCGACGGTCCTAAGGAATTTTTACCAGCACTGTACGAAGGTGGCGTGAGCGCCCTGTTGGACTGGCTGCTGAATTTTCTTTGTTGATCACTGACTATCAGCTGTTTTGTTGGTTTAAACGCTAGAGGTGCTGACTCTGCGCTCCTGTCAAAGCCATTTCCCCGGCTCGCGTTTGAAACGCTGTTATCTGGCATTCTGTACATGGGGCTCTGAGCAGTCCGCTGTTGTCCGTAATTGTAATTTCCATAGCTGGGGTCCATTTCTCCTTGCCCTGCCATGTAGAAAGCTTTTCTTTTCAGGGAGTTGGCTGAACTGTTACTGAGCGGAGATGGAGCAATCGGCGGCAAGCCATGGCCCTGGTAACTGTAACCCGGTACTGTGGTGGGAGGGAGGGGTGTTGGGGCAGCAATACCTGATGGCAGGTAAGCAGAGGGAGGCGGGGCTGCACCAGGACTGTATCCGGGGCCAACAGGAGTCTGTGGGGGGTAGCTAGCTGCAGGATAATTATACACAGTGCCGGAGGAACCTGTACTGTAGCCAGGGACTAGGGAAGGGGGAGGGGGAGGGGGCGGTGGGGGAGGGGGTGGCTGTAGAAGCCCGGAGCTGTGCAAAGGAGACGGATGAGGTGATGGAAGTGCTGGGGCTGACTGGCTGCTGTAACTCGAATGCAAGTAAGAACCATTGTAAGCCGTGGCATATTCCTGAGATGCACCAACCGGTGGGAGCCCAGAATGGAGACTGCTGCAGGTACTGCTGGAATAGCTCGGCTCTGGCAGGTTGCTGGCCACACCAGGGGAGCTCCCAATGTTTCCGGAAGCATCCGTCGGTGGAAGGGCAGTGGTCACTCCCGTTTTGCCGGCACTTATGACATCCGGGACACAACTCATGGGATACACGCCCTCCGAGTTCACTGAAGGCTGCCAAGCCTCGCCTTCGGTCTTCCGCCCATTAACCAGTCCTGGTGGCCCCTCCGAATAGCTACTCAAGATAGATCGTTCATTGGGGCCTTCTAAAATGCCAGAATATTTCTCTGCATATTTCTTCAGCAGGTTTGAGGCAGTCAGTGCAGAGATATCGTCATTGGCCCAGGCGTACTGATAGGTGCGTTGCAGGTGGCCTCTGAACACGTCTGCTTTATGGGCTGGAGATCGTGTGGTGGAGGAGATGTCAAAGTGCTGTTCCGGCCACTGGCTCAGAGGCTGGGCATGCTCCGGGGTCCACTGCATCTTCAAGCCTGCAAAAGACAACAGTTCACTCAATTAAAAATCAATGCTTGGAATCAAAAGTACAGATGCTGGAAATCTTGAGCAACACACATACACACACACAAATGCTAGAGGGACTCAGCAAGTCAGGCAGCATCTATGGAGGGGAATGTTACTGAAGTGGTTAGCACAGTGCAGGCGACCCAGGTTCAATTCCTGCTGTTGTCGGTAAGGAATTTATAGTTCACCCTGTGACCATGTGGGGTTTCCTCCTGGTGCTTCTGTTACCTCCCACAGTCCAAAGGTGTGCGAGCTAGTAGCTTAATCTGTCATTGTGAACTGTCCCGTGATTAGACGAGAATAAAATTGGGGGAGGGGGTTGCTGGGCAGCGTAGCTCGAAGGGCCGGAAGGGCCTACTCCATGCTGAATCTTAATAAATAAATAAATAAACAAACAAACAAACGAACAGTTGATGTCTCAGTCCAAGACCCTTCATCAGGACATTTCAGGCTGAGATCCCGATGAAGGGACTCACCCTGGATATCGACTGTTTATTCCCCTCCACAGATGCTGCCCGACTTGCTGAGTTCCTCCAGCATTCTGCTCGATGCTTGGGCTCCTGACTGACGTGCAGTAGCATTAAGTGCTTACGCAGGTTTATACCGCATCTCAATACCAATGAGACCGCAGTGCTTTCACCGCTAATAATATCAGTTTAAGGGTTCTTCAATGTATTAGCTTAAGAATTCCTCTACAACCTTCCTAGAGAGTTGATGTTTTCTAAACACTACCCACTCCGCAAGTATATAACTCTTTGTAACAGAGGCTGAAGTCTACTGAATCCGGTGAAGCCACAGGCTTCCAGTGCTCAGCACGGGCGTGATGATTGGCAGGTACTTGGAGATGACGGTCAGCAGCACAAGTGCACAATGTATGTGACCAAAACCCCACTCCTGGTTGGAAAACAAGTTACATCTCCTCAGGAGAGATTTAACAAACGAATATAATATTTTTATGGCAACCTTTTTCAACTTGTGTCTTCAACCACTGGGAACAATGTGTTTTAAAATTACATCCAACTTTAAATTACTCCGTGCTTGCACACCCATTGTAGTGTTTAAATTACATCTAACCTTATAAATTATTCCGTGCTTGCATAACCATTTTAGTGGGTTTTTGTAGTGAATTTATTTTAAGAAACTGTGGTATAAACATCAGAAATAAAAACGGTCAACAATTCTCATTCTCTCATGTTTATTATATATAAATGTATTGCAAAATGATTCATGGTGATTTTCTAGTATGAAGTAATGTTACATTTGCCATTTTAATTTACAAAAACTACACTAATGATCCTATCTCACAGCAGAGCCTGTTACTGAAAAAGCAATCAAAGGCAAGAGAGTTGCTGGTCACTTCTTAATGCAGTTTCCGTTTTCTTTCTAATATAAAACATGAGACACAGCTGACATATCTCTGCTAGGATACCTTTCTGATTTTATACCGAACATCTAGTTAGCGTGGTATAATACACCCTGTGCAGAACAATATGACACAGACATTTCAGGTCATTCTCTAATCCAACTCTCATCTGAGTGGTCTGAGACAGTTTCAAATCTGCTTCACAGAGTGTAGCAAAGCAATCTTCCAGGCAGCGCTCCATCGCTTTCATCACACAAAGCCTACAACTCGGCATGAATTACAACTGGCCCTTTTTGCTTCTTAGTCCTGTTGTCGATGCTCTGAAAAAGCAAGTGTCACTTGTCTGCCAGTCCTCTTTCTTTAGCAGCCTTCAGGGTACAAAAGGCACCGGGCAGCATAATCCTGCCATTTTCACACAAACTCAAGCACTGTGAAGCTGAGCAGAGATATTTAAGGTTGCACGAGATCCACGGCGCAATGTGCAATAATGCCTCGCTTCATTCCCATAAATCCCTAGATACACAGACTCACCCCCAAAGTGTCATCTAACTCTCTGCTAAGTCTTACCTGTGCATGGCACACGTTACTGTTTGCTGCAGCTGTATCAACAGGCTCCTTTAATCTCGATCATATTACCAAAAGTGTTTTTTCCACAAACAGTCCATTGCCCTCTGGCACAGATTCTGTGATAAGGGAAAGGCCCAGTTGAATCGAAGCATCTGTGGCACTGCTCCACTCTGAATTATTACTGCCTTTTCTTTACAGCTCCCACCCCCTCTTCTTCTCCTCCTCCTTCTCTTTAGCTGTTCACAGCCTGGATGAGGCATCAGATGCGGCTGCTGGAGCTGTACTCTACTAAACAAATGCAACATACTGTTTGCCTGGTAACAGAACAGCATGTCGATTCCCATCTGACACCCTCCCCGGCATTAGCAAACCACTGCACCAGACTCTGGGAGCTAATTAACAGGATGATGCTTTGTTAATTGTGTTAATTTACTGGGTTTAATTCAAAGAAAACCACAATATAGTTGGCACCCTTGTTACGCTTCTAACTTAGCACTGAAGCAATGTATGAAAATGAGAAGACAGAATATGCGCGCTGGCTGAAAAATGCAGGGATGAGTAGGGAGAATATTTCATTGCAGCAAGGTCAAGACAATATCATCAGCACCCACTGAAGTTAAAAACAAATAACAAAAATAAATATTCTATAATTGAACTTACACATACACTGCATGAACATAACCGTTGATTCGGTGATTATTTGTGAAGCTTGGGAATTAGTTAAAAATTATTTGATTATCAGCTCATCAAGAACTTGACACAATAACCAGCTTAAATGTCAGTGATTTTACACTAAAATAATTAATCAGTATTACTCTTTGGACCTTAATGTGCAACTGCCATGAGAGGCAGCTTTTCTTGCACGTTATGAATAAACAGAGGATACTGAACTTCAGCTTCAATTCTGTCAAAATCCCTTGCACTTTCTCTGCAATTAGTGCTTGTAATTAAATAATTAGAAACAGCCACAGTTCACTATTAGTCATGTTGCCCAACAAAATTTACTTGTGATTCTTAAGGGCCATGGCTCCAAATTGATTGTTATTTTATTTCTTGGACTAATAGGCTTCTTTAAGATTAATTATAAATATTTAGCAGAATGGTGATTACTCACTTGGTTGTGTGCTTGGAGTTTATTTTACACAAACTACAGGAATTAATGGTGTTAATGTAGTTGGCTAATAACATTAGAATTAAATACCAAGACACCCCGCCCACTTCATCCGTGATGTTAACGAAGAATAATGTAGCTGAGGAACTTGCTCTCTAAGGCTAATAGATTTCAATTTAAATTCAGGCAGAAGAGCATTTCTTTCAAATCACACTTTCACACCTTGCATTTGCAGATTATGTTACATCTTGGGGCAAATTACTTAATTTTATTTTGATTTTATTTGCATAGGAGGCACCGACGACAATCTCATAAGGCTTTTCTCTAGACAGTGTGTGTCTACAGCAGGTACCGATGCAATCCCGCAACATCAGATGTTAAATAAAATAGAAACAGAAAATTAAAATGAACTACAATGACTGACTTGAAGCCATTCAGCCATAGCTTGAACTGTGGCTGAAAGGCTCGGCCCATTCTCTGTGGATATGGTTAAAACAGAACTGTTTGCAAGTCTAGCTTCACTGCAAACATTTCAAGTTACGGACACAAGTATTACCCATGTGCAAAATTCTCTCCTCCACATCAGCGCTACCATAAACACTTAAACAAATAAAAAAGTAGACAAGTGATCCATAGTGGGGGGGGGGGGGGGTGGCTGGTAGATTATTAATTTAGTGTTGGCTGTATTCCCGTCCTGTGCATACTCCCAAATCATCCCAAGACGGTCAACTGTTGAGAAATTGATTTCGGAGCTTCTGGCAGCATTAAAGCAGCCTTGCAGCTCGTGTAAAAGAAGCCAGAAACTAACCACTCATGCTTTGCTGCCTTCTGTGCAGGAAGACCAAAGTTCATTCTGCGTCAGGGCAGGCAGAGGCTCATTGTCAGCAAAGGAACCCTGGTTATCAGTTGGTGGGGGAAGATGGCATTGGATTGGGGTTGCAAATGCAGCCTGAATGTAATATCCAATCTTCAATTTGACAGTGGGGGGAAAAAACTGTCACCTCCGTGTGCACCAGTCAACAGTTGTTCATCCTTATTGACTTAAATCACTGAGATCCCGTCTGTAGTTTATATCAAACACATTTGAATGCAACAAGGGGGGGGGGGGAAAATCACACTTAGGTTGTTAGTTTAGAAGGAAACTGGATGGAATGTCTACAGCATCATTTTTGCCCCAGTTTGATTACACAACATACCAATAATGAAATAGTTTCTGACTGGCTCGAGGGCCTCGGCTCACATTCCACTGATTAGCACCTCAAAAGACTCACAAAGAATGCACTTTTGTATAATTTAACAGCGCTTGGTGGTCGAACCTTCTTCTCAATGATAAAAAACCTACAAGATTTTACAGTACATTCTTTATGCTTTGTAAATGTCAATCTCCAGCAAAGCACACAAAAAATTGCTGCATGAAGTTTGCTTCTTTTTTTTAAATGGATAGTTTATAAGATTTTCCTGTATTCTGGTAAGCAATGTTCAGAATCATTTTTACAGGATTAACAAGTCTTTTTTTTTGAAAACACAAAGTAATATTTTCACCACCCAGACTTGGTGAGCAAACAGCACAAAGCTGACCTTATTTAGTACTATTAATCTCTGTATTCTTTGCCATTTTTAAGCAAACATGACTGCGTCTCCAGTATGTCCATCCAATTTCCCACCACGTAAATTGGACTGCCGTTTGCACAATTCACTATTCATTATAGAACAGCTGAAAGAAAACACAGAGGGGCTGTTCTCATGATGCCTTGTAGCTGGATTCCACCATCATCAAAAAAGAATTTTATGCTGGGAGAGCACTGTAATTGAAATTCATGCTCATCAGACTCATTACTGTTTTCATCGATTTACAATACTAAAGATGCTTATTAAGTAACTATGTTCAATAAACCAGCATGTTAAAAAAAAACCTGTAACAAGTTCACCACGATTATAAATGTTAAGCTGTTTTGTAACCAGTAGCTTGCAAAATAGTCCTGACATCAAACTAAAGTTTCATTGTCTAGGGCCAGATTCTAATGTTCTAAGTTGTTCAATGCGGAAAATTCACTTTTTTTTGTATAAAATTGAGTTAATCGACAATACTGAAATCAAGTATTTTACAAAATAATTAGACAGAATTCAATGCAATTATTGCTGTTAAGTGCATACCAAAAATACAATAAGCTGCTGTGTGAAACTAGTAGCCAATTGAATGTGCAAACATTGCAACTGACCATCAACTTGCAAATGTTATAAAGCAGACAAAAACTGATCCTTGTGTTTCATTAATTATTTACAGCCTTTTAAAAAAAACTATACTCTTCCTTCAGGTGTACCAGTCAGCTTCCAGCCTCTTTGCACTGGTTGGGGTGGTTGCATTTTACACGGTGGGGCTTCTCAGTGAAGTCTCTTGGAAGTGAAGGACAGATTGACAGTGCTCCTGGTTCAGCTATTAAACTAATATTACAGAATACTTTAACATGTAATATCAAAACCACACAGAATTAGCTTAACAAACATCAAGCCCACTATTTAGACATGTTATTCTCTTTCAGCATAGTTAATAAATGTGCAGAAAAGTGATAAAATATCAAAACTAGTGACTGGCAAGTTTAAGGAGGAAATTGCTCGATTCGATTCTCAGTTAGTTCCCTTGCAAAAAGCAACACTTAGAAAGCGCTGCACTCAGTGAGATTTTGTGTCAGGTGTAAACTCTCCAAATAGAGGTCAAGATCCATAATCACAAGCATTTCTGCTGTGTGCATTGTTTGGCGAGATTGCGATGCCCCAAAATGTGTAGCCTTCTTGTACGCTAAAACTGTGAATACATCATAAGGGGGCCAGTAAGTAATCAAACCAAAACCACAGAACTAAAGAAAAAAATTTAAACAAGGTAAATCCGATTCCATGGTTACACAACGCAATATTAATATCACATAAAGTCTAGCACATTGCTGGTGTATTGTGGATTCCTATTCACACGAAGAACTCGAGCAGATACAGCTCACCATAGGTGCTACTAATAAATCCTCCATCACAGGCAGCAGTCTGATGACCTCACGTTATCACGTTGGCATCTCATGCTGCCTTGAAACATGCAGTATAGATCAAAGGAAGGTTGTGTTGTGAAGCATTGACATTGCAAGTTGCAATACAGTAAAGAATCAGTGGTTACTAATACAATTAGGAAATTAGCTAGTTGTTTGCAGAGAGCCAGGAAAAAAAAAGTAATTAAATTCTTCAGCATAACGAAACTTAAAAAATGTTTTTGTTATTTCTGGAAGTTAGAAATTCTTACTGTTCTATGGATGTTGGTAGCTTTACCCAAACAGTTACTGTTGATGCAGAAGCACTTATAGAAAATGTCACAAGCTATTCATAGAAGGTACCACAACTAAAACAAAATCCCTTCTTTTTACACTTTACAACGCTCTTCAGTAACTATTACATTGGGGTTAGCTTACTTGTCGGTTGAAAGCCTCTTCCATCGTGCCGGTCATCGCGTGGCCTGTTTGAAGGACGCAGCAGCTCTTTCCCATTCGTTGGCTTGTGTGCCACTGCACCAGTTTCTGGTTTCACATGTCTCGGGTATAAGAATAGCACATGCAGGAGCTTGGCTGCTCTTTCCTTTTGTTCCCAGGCCACGCTTCACACTGAAGTCATGACTAATGCTGAAGAACTACAGGGAAGGTACAATCCAGACTTAGAAGGCCCATGTGCACTCTTTGCTAAGCATCTGTTGAATATTTAGTTTTGTAGTTTGTGTAACTCAGGGAATTAGATGTTTGGACGAATCTTTTACTGTTCGTAAATAAATGATTAATACGCTTACTCGTAATCGGTGTTTTTTGTCTCACTCACTGAGTCCGTGAACCTGCTTCCACATTACAGTAACCATCTGGAATGCTGGCTGAATTTCTTTCCAAATCCAAGGCATTAAGTATACAAATGGAAATGTAGGTGGATCGGCCATACCTTGAGGAAGCCAACCAACATTAAAATGGAATCCCCAAGGGAAGAGGAAAAAGAGACATGCAAAGAGCACATGAAGATGAGACATCAAGGCCAAAATTATACGACAGGGACACTCCTGGTCCACCCTCAAGAAACTGGCTCAGAACAGAGGAGGATGGAGACGGGAGGTCATCGATGGCCTATGCTCCACTGGGACCTAAGGGCTTAAGAAGAATTCACTACTGACAGGTCAGTTCATGCAGTACGAATCATGCAAATATTAGGACGAGTTACCAAGATTTGGTAAACTAAAGGAGGCTTGAGGAAAGCAGGAGATGGGGCGGCGGGGTGGAGGTGGGTTATGGAAAGAAATCTAAAATTAACTTGTTCAGGTCACTTCTGTAAATAGTGGGGCAATTGTATGATTGTGTTTTTTTCTCCTTTCTCTGTGCAGTGGTTTTGGTCTTTTTTTTGTAAATTGGGTTCCTTGGGTTTCTTGCTTTGTGGATGTCTGTAAGCAGACAAATCTCAAGGTTACATGATATATATGTTCTTTGATAACAACTGTACTTCAGATCTTTGAATGAGAGAGGGATGAACATATTGCCAGTCACAAAATAAGTCTTTATGTAGATTGCTTGGCTGAAGGTTGGGGAAATCCAAAAGGAGCAAGGTCATTGAAGAATTCAAAATGGATGAGACTTCATATTTGACATTCAGCATGGCCTGTATCCAAAACCACTCTGCATGCCTGAGAGTTACGAGCAAGTGGGGATGGAACAAGCACTGCTGAGAACTAAAGCTTAGGAAGGTCTGTGAACAGGATCCAACCGGGAAAGCAGTGGAGAGACAGAAGAGGGTCAGAAGGGGGCTGGAGAAGGGTTAGAGTTGATGTCTGTAGGATATGAATGTATACAATTTTAACATCGAGGTCAAACAAATTTTGCCCAAGTTAATAATCAGAGAATAATTGGACAATTGGCAGGAGTAAGGAAATGTGTATCCCAATGACGACGGTTTAATTTTCTCCAAAGTTTAGCTGGAGGAAACTAAAGCACATATAATACTGTACAAAATTCTTAGGCACACAAATATAGTTAGGGTGGCTAAGACTTTTGCACAGTGCTGTAGTAATTTCATGTATTGCAATGTACTCCTATTGCAAAAAAAAAGTAATTCATGATATATGTGAGTGATGATAAACCTGATTCTGATATGAGTTCCATTGTGGACTGAGAGTGGGAAGGGAGGGGGGGGGGATTGGGAAGCACCAGAGACTTTCTTTAATGATCAATAAATCAAATTGTTTGGAATCCAATTACCTTGCCTGGTGTCTGTACCTACGCCACCTAACCCAGACCCCTCCCGTAGTTCTCCACCCCCACCATTCCCAACATCCTTTGCTCCCATCAGATTTATAAACTCACTGTCCGCTCCACATGGACAAATACAGTACAGCATAACAAGCAAGCAATCTAATGACATTGAGTCAAGGGAGAAGAACAAGCAAACAAATGCAATCAAGAGAGGTGGAATTGAACTTGTGCCCAAAGGGGACAAGCTCAGAGGACAGGATTACATACAGATCCCTGGGAGAAAATTAATTGTACAGATACTCTCATGTCAATCAAACAAAGATAGGCAGTGTCAATAAACTGGACACGCAAAAGAAAATTTTGAGGTGTACTGAATTGTGTCAAAGACCTAGAGAGTGTGAGAGAAACAAGGAGAGTTAATAGACCATGGCCACAGTCACATAGAAGGTTGTTTGTGATTTAAATTAGAGACACATTTGCTTTGCAAGAGAGACCGAAGGTTATTTGGAGGCACTTAGAAGAATTCACATGACACTTGAAACCTATTTTACTAAATGTTATGAAAGGCCAATGACCTGAAAGGCCAATTCTGCTTCTCTCTGCTGTCTGTCCTACTGAGTATTTCTGGAAATTTTGTTTTAAGTTAACAAAATGTTGAAAGACTGTTGATAGGAAGAGAGAGTATTATTAATTTCTTGGGACTTGGTCATTGAGTTAGAAACATGCCAATAAGCCCATGTAGTGCATGTCAAACTACTTAAGCTGCCTACTCCCATTGGCCTGTCCCTGGACCGTGGCCCTCCATACCCCTACTATCTACGTATCTATCCAAAGTTCTCTTAAACATTGAAATCGAGCTTGCATACACCGCTTCTGCTAGCAGCTCATTCCACACTCTCCTGATATTGAGTGAAGTAGTATCTCTTGTTACTTAAATATTTTATCTTTTACACTTAACCCATGACCTCTAGTTGTAATTCCACCCAACCTCCATGGAAAAAGCCTGCTTGCATTTACCCCATCTATACCCCTCATATACCTCTACCAAATTTCCCCTCAATCTTCTACGTTCTGAGGAATGAAGCTCTAAACTATTCAATCTTTCCTTATAACTCAGGTCATAAACGGGAAAAGTGTTGATGCTATGAAGCAATCTTACTGGACCCAGCCTGCACTAAAACAGGATATGCTACAGATCTGTTGATTGGAACCATGGCTTGCGTACCATATAATGCAGCAGATGCAAAACAGACAAACTTCTTTGTGTGGACAAAATTTAAGAAAGATTTACCACAGGTGCTCTCATTGATGGAGTTAAAGGCACTTATGAATTCAAGAAAAGGCACTTATAGTGGTTGAAGCTGCTCCCTATATTTCTTTTGCTGCATAATGAGTATCATGTAGACTCCAACTCTAGTTGTCATGCATTCACAATTTGATTCGAGAAGCAGCACGTTGGCCACTTGGAGGAGATGGTTGAGTAGACCCTCTACAGTGGCATCTCAAGATAGAAAACAGGAACTGGAGCTAATCAAAATGACAAAAGAGAATTATTTTCAGTCTACTTGGCTTCCACCCCACCTGATTCATTGAACAGCACATAGACCACATTTATGCATATGCACATTTGGTGACTAAGCTTGAAATCTTGATTGACTGTTTAACTGAAGTGCTTTGGAGAATGGGCCATTAGACTCAAGTCTTGCAAAGCACATGTCCTATCAACTTGACCCCATGCGCACTTTACCATTACTTTCTATTTCCTTGAGATGAAATACACCACTGCCTCCAGTTTGCAAGCAAAACATTTTGCTGTATGAAGATCAATTCCTAAAAAAAGGTGATCAATCAGGTACAAGTAAGCTGCATCCTCTAGATTTAGATTATCAAAAGCATACATCTCTAAGCACCAGAAAAGCACATTGTTCATGCCAACTCTCCAAATCCAATGAAGGATAAGTAAACCAATGTTAATATTCCTTCCCTTGCCGTAACTGTGGCCCTATTTAAATTCAGCTGGCTCCGATGGGCAGGCCATGGTGCTCTAATGCCCAACTCGGGACTCTTGAAACAGACCTTATCTGAGCTTTAGTAATGACAAGGAATTAACAGGATGGCACAGGGATGCATTCAAAGCCTCCCTGGAGAAAATTCAATATGCCTAACAACTTGTGGCAACTGCTTGCCTGTAACTGCTCAAAATAGAGACGCAGGCTGGCATTGAGGCACTTGAAATATATTTGAAAGCTCAGTGAGTAGAGGTGAAAGTACACCAACTCCCACAGTGCACATCCACCTACCAATCAAACACCTCTACTCAACTTTCAGTAGAGTCTACTGATTCTACATTGGACTCATGAGACATTTAGACCCTCAGACACAAGTCTCCTAGTCTGCAGGGGAGGAGGACGATAAAGGCAACACAGCATTCATTAGCAATGGAGCCCCAGCACTTAGACTGGTGTTCATTTTGTAAACCATATAGGTTTCATTACAACTAGTCACCTTCCTTAACCATTTAATGGCTTGGTAATAGCCAATGAGTAATCAGGTTTAGTGAATTTGATTTTGCCATTTGGCATAGTGCGACTTTACTCTGGGATCTGTGGGCTTCTATTCCAGTACCTTGTCACATGACTGATGTGATTCGTTAGACACGGGTACAAGGTTTGGAAGGACAGAGCTCAAGGGTGCATATTTGAAAAGACAGATATGATGACAGCAGTTCTGAGAAAAAAAAGATTATGCCTATAGGGATGGAGCGACTTACAGTATCCACTAGCAAGAAGACAAAAAAAAAGGAAGATTCAAAGGTAGGGGGGGTGTGTGTGTATACATATATACACACACACACACACATATATACACACACACACATATATACACACACACACATATACACACACACATATATATATACACACACACATATATATATATACACACACACACATACACACACACACACACACATATATACACACACATACACACACACATATATATATATACACACACACACAGTGGCATGCAAGGGTTTGGGCATTCCTGGTCAAAATTTCTGTTACTGTGAATAGTTAAGTGAGTAGAAGACGAACTGACCTCTAAAAGTCATAAAGTTAAAGATGAAACATTCTTTTCAACATTTTAAGATTAGTGTATTATTTTTGTTTTGTACAATTTTAGAGAGGATGGCTTCTACAACAGGATAATGATCCTAAACACACCTCAAAATGCACAATGGACTACCTCGAGGCGTAAGCTGAAGGTTTTGCCATAGCCCTCAGAGTCCCCCAACCTAAACATCATCGAAAATCTGTGGATAGACTTCAAAAGAGCAGTGCATGCAAGACAGCCCAAGAATCTCACAGAACTAGAAGCCTTTTGCAAGGAAGAATGGGCAAAAATCCCCCAAACAAGAATTGAAAGACTCTTAGCTGACTACAGAAAGTGTTTACAAGCTGTGATACTTGCCAAAGGGGGTGTTACTAAGTACTGATCATGCAGGGTGCCCAAACTTTTGCTTCCAGCCCTTTTCCTTTTTTGTTATTTTGAAACTGTAAAAGATGGAAATAAAAAAGTAATCTTGCTTAAAATATTAAAGAAATGTGTCATCTTTAACTTTATGCCTTTCGGAAATCAGGTCATTTTTTACTCGCTTAGCTATTCACAGTAACAGAAATTTTGACCGGGGTGCCCAAACTTTTGCATGCCACTGTGTATATAGAGTTAGGGTGCCTAAGACTTTTGCACAGAACTGTAGTAATTTTATGTATTGCACTGTACTGCTGCTCCAAAAAAAAACAAATTTCATGACATGCGAGTGATGATAAAACTGATTCTGATATGGGTATCTATTGTGGACTGAGAGTGGGAAGGGGACAGAGAGAGGGGAGTCATCATTGGGAAAAGGGGAAGTGAGAGTAGAGGGAGCAGGAAGCACCAGACAGACATTCTGTAATGACCAATAAACCAATTTTTTGGAATCAAATGTCCTTGTTTGCTGTCTCAGGGCTGGGGCTCAGGCACCAATGCTACCCCCCTGCCCCAGCACCACTCTTTCTTTCTTTCTTTTTGCCACCTGTCTCACACCCCTCCCCAATGCTCCACCATCACCATTGCCAACATCCTTTGCTCCAGCAAGATTTACAAACTCGCTCTCCGTTCCATGTTGACAAATACAGTTCTGTGCAAAAGTCTTAGGCACTCTAGTCACATATAGTTGTAAGAAAAAGTTTGTGAACCCTTTGCAATTACCTGGTTTTCTGCATCAATTACCCATAAAATGTGGTCTGATCTTCATCCAAATCACAATAATACACACACAACCCGTATAAACTAATAACATACAAACAACTGTACTTTTCATGTCTTTATTGAACACACTGTTTAATCATTCAAAGTCCAGATTGGAAAAAGCATGTGAACTCTTGTATTTAAAACTGATAGAACCTACTTTAACAACATTAACCTCCACCAAATCTTTCCTGTAGCTGCTGATCAGACTAGCACAATGGTGAGGAAGAATTTTAGACCATTCCTCCATACAAAACTGTTTCAGTTCCTCAATATTTATGAGCTACCTTGCATGAATAACTCTCACTATGATGCTCCTTCCATCATGCTTTGTAGTTGGGATGAGGTTTTGGTGTTGGTGTGCAGTGCCCTTTTTCCTCCAAACATAGAGGTGTGCAATACTGACAAAAAAAATTTAACTACCGTCTCATCTGTGCACAGAACATTATCCCAGAAGCATTGGTGGTCTTTTGCAAACTTGAGACTTGCAGCAATGGTTTTTTTTTGAGAGCAGTGTTTTACTCCGTGGTGTCCTTCCAAGAACACTATTCTTCTTCGGTGTTTTTCTTGCAGAGGACACATGAACAGAGACTTCAGCAAATTCTAGAAATTTCTGCAGGTCTTTTGCTATTACCCTTGGTTTCCTGTTCACCTCCTTCAGCACTGCACATTATGTTCTTGGTGTGATCTTTCCAGGATGCCCACTCCTCGGGACAGTAGCAACAGTGCAGAGTTTCTTCCAATTGTAGACAATTTCTCTTACTGTGGACTGATGAACACTCAGGTCTTTAGAAATTCTCTTGTAGACTTTTGCAGCTTCATGCATCTCTACAATTCTTCTGAGGTCCTCTGAAAGCCGTTTTGATCGAGGTATGGGGCGCATAAACAGATCTTTCTTGAGTAGAGCAGGTTGTGTCAGTAACATGACTTTGTGTCTTTTTTATAGGGCAGGGCACATTTACAATCCGCACCTCCAATCTCATCTCAGTGACTGAGACACCTGACTCCTAATAGCTGTTGTAAAAGGCATTAACCTAGAGGTTCACATACTTTTTTGACCTAGACTGTGATTGTTTAAATGGTGTACCTTGTTTTGACAACAAATAGTGCAATTGTGTTTTAATGGTTTAGGCAGAATATGTTTGTGTATTATTGTGACTTAGATGAAGATCAGACTACATTTAATAAGTAATTAATGCAGAAAACCAGGTAATTGCAAAAGGTTCACAAGCTTTTTCTTGCAACTGTATATGTGCCAAGGACTTTTGCACAGTACTGTGCAACAGATTATCTGGTCATTATTATCTTGCTGTTGATGGGAAATCACAGCTCATAAATTGGCTACCAATCTTCAAAATGTGGCAACAAGTATTGTGCTTCAAACACATTCATTGGTGTGAGGCACTTTGGGACATTCTGAAAGAGGTGTGAAAAATGCTGTATTAACACAGCTCTTCCAATGAACAGTGGCTAGAACCAACTAAATGCAATAATCATTGTAATTAGCAAGCTGTACAATTGTATTTTACTGCCCAACCTTAACTAATAGAACACCACAGATTTACTAACTCACTCTCTGCTCCACGTTGACAAATACAGTACTGTGCAAATGTTTTAGCACCCTAGCAATATAAATGTGCCCAAGACATTTGCCTAGGATTGCATCTGCATGGAAGCAAAATGAAGACATTTGCTGGAACACCTTCAATCATGTTATTTCTAAGAAACATTTTCATGGTCGTCTCTAAGCAAAATAATTTACTCATTCAAATTTCATTTTATTTGCCTTAAACTGTAGTCATCATAAGTACAGTTCTCATTTTTCCCCATCATACATCAGCAAGTGCATATTTTATGCAACCAGTTACAAATAAAATGAAATAGATTATACTAAACTGATCGATGGGTGTGGAAGTTGCATTGAATTAAACTACACACTTCAAGTGCAGATAAATTCCACTGAAGAATACTTCATTAGAGAAGGAGAAAAAGGGTATTAACAGAAGATCTCTTTAAAAATATATAAAGAAACAAAAATATTGTTGTCAGTTTAAGGGTGTCTGCTTCAATTAATCAGTAGATACTTAGTCTGCAATAAAATAATAGTAGTGGAAAAAAAGCAATGTAAAAATCTAAAATTCTTAGAATTTTGATTTCTATAAGAAGCTTAACTTTAAAAAAAAATGAATAGTCCACAATATTCAGCTGTAGAAGTATGTTACTTGAACACTAAAACAACTTCACACATTTGCCTCCTAGTAAATGCTCCACGCTTTACTGTACAAGTGACCTTGGTTCAATTCCCGTCACTGCCTGTAAGGCGTTTGTACATTCTCCCCGTGATCGTGCGGGTTTCCTCCAGGTGCTCCGGTTGGTAGGTTAATTGGACATTGTAAATTGTCCTGTGATTAGGCTAGGGTTAAATGGGGGGGATTGCTGGGCTGTGCAGCTCGAAGGGCCAATTCTGCACTGTATCTCAATCAATGAACAAACAAATGTATTAATCCCCTTTGCAAAGGCTTTCTATAATAAATAACCATCTATCTGGTTTCTAGTATTGCAGTATGATCTGAATCACAGACTCTAAAACTGAGTCATGGGAATATAATAGACAAATATCCATACTTTACTCAGAATTGAAGTTGGATGTTTTAGAAATGGCAATAACTCCTCAAATTTCCACCCTAGATTTTGTTTAAAAAGTGCATCTTATTAGTTCCATGTTTATCAGGTTGAGCAAGTGAATAAAAACCATGACAAATATACTTTACATAAACTGGTCAAACTTGCATAGCATTGCACATAACAAGTCAAAATTAAGCATAGGTGAATCAGATTTGAGACCCTGGATAACTCTATTAGGGCAATAAACAATTCTTATTTTAAAATCATACAATCTGTCCTGTAAAATCTACTCAGTCCTAGATTTATAATCCTAGATTGGGTGGGACTACAACTAGAGGTCATGTGTTAAGGGGGAATGATGAAAAGTTTAAGGGGAACGTGAGGGGGAGCTTCTTCACTCAGAGGGTTGTGAGTGTGTGGAACGAGTTGCCAGTGCAAATGGTGGATGAGAGCTCAATTTCAACATTTAAGAGAAGTTTTGATAGGAGGGTTATAGAGAGCTATGGTTCCAGTGTAGGTCAATGATGGTATATGACTTGGAACAGACTAGATGGGCTGAAGGGCCCATTTGCAGTACTTTTCTATCACTCTGTGACTCTATAATAAAAGCTCATTCTATATACAACACATGCCATATGCAGGCATGAAATACAAATCCATTTAGAATGAGGGAAGTGGCCAATCAGCCTTTCTCTCTGTTTCTTCTCATCTCCCTGCCTTTCCCCTTTGCCTCTTTAGTATTAGGTGAGTTATGAATTCTCACAGTTACATAGAACTAGCATCCAGAGATGAGGAGGAATTTCTTTAGCCAGAGAGTGGTGAATCTGGAAAATTTGTTGCCACAGGGGGCTGTGGATGCTAGGTCATCCGGTGTATTTAAGGCGGAGGTTGATAGTGTGTAAAAGGTTATGGGGAGAAGGCAGGAGGATGGGGTTGAGAGGGAAATGGATCAGCCATGATAAAATGGTGGAGCAGACTCGATGGGCTGAATAGGCTAACTCTGCTCCTATCTCTAAATACAGGTAAATATATGCCTTCTGAATTCTTTCAAGACTAAAATAAGATTAAATGAAGATTGATAAGGTTTCATCTCATTTCCTTTTCTCACCCTGCTTTATGACCATGATTCTTTTTCACAGTTCTAAAGTTCTGAGAAAAAAGGCTATGATAGTCGTGTAACCAGACACCATCGTTGTTCTCACTGTATCATACCTACAAGCTCAAGCTGTCAATTAGTTTAGCTTGAAGACACCTTTACTCATGTGGGATTGAGTAGTAACCACCTTCTTTGGCAGTTCAGCGAATAGAAGGTTTCAAGTCATCGGGAAAAAGCACTAAGCTCACGGGAACTAGCCAGGTACATTTTATTTATTTACTTGCTGGCATAAAATGCTCCTTCCAGAGACTGCCACCCGGCAATCTCCCAATTCAATCTTAGCATGATCACCGGACAATTTACAGTGGCCAACTAACCTACCAATCGGTATGCCTTTGGACTGTGGGAAGAAACCAGAGCACTCAGGGTGAACCCATGTGATCACATGAATGTACAAACTCCTTACAGACAGTGGCAGGAATTAGATTATGAAGACATGCAGTCCTCTTTTATTGTCATTTAGTAATGCATGCATTAAGAAATGATACACTAATTCCTCCGGTGTGATATCACAAAACACAGGACAGACCAATACTGAAAAAACTGACAAAACCACATAATTATAACATATAGTTACAACAGTGCAACAATACCATAACTTGATGAAGAAGTCCATGAGCACAGTAAAGTTCAAAGTTTCTCAAATGTCCCACATCTCACGCAGACGGGAGAAGGAAGAAAAACTCTCCCTGCCATGCCGACCACAATCCGACTCTGAGTCATCCGAAAACTTCGAGCTCTGATCAGCTCTCCGACACCGAGTACTGAGCGCCATCTCTGTCCGAACGATTCGACCTCCTTCTTGGTCGCCAAAAGCAGGCAAGGCCGGGGATTTTGAGGCCTACCCTTCGAAAGATTCCTGACCACACAGTAACGACAGCAGCGAACGGGCATTTCAGAAATTTCTCCAGATGTTCCTCTGCTTTCACGTCCATTCTCAATCAAATTAGAATTGCCCACGGCCCCTATTTAACAGATACGATATCATTTTTCACCGGAGGGCTGCGCACACGCAGGCGCGCCGCCATCTTCTGAACCTGGAATTGAACCTGGGTCACCTGTACCGTAAAGCATTGTGCTCACCACTACACCGCCATATATACTTAATACAACCTTGAGATTTGCCTCCTTACAGGCAGCCACAAAACACAGGAAACCCAATCGAACCCATTAAATATAAAAGGTATCAAACACCCAATGTGCAGAAAAAACAATTTGTGCAAACAACAAAAGCAAGGAAACAGGTACGAGTCAACATCATGAAGCCAGCCATCACTGCAGCGAATCTAGTAGCCCGTTTGTTGCAGGCCACAGCCTCAGTTCAGCACAGACTCGAGTAAACCCCATGGAATAGCAAGCTGAAAACCAGCCCATTCCACACTTCCAGCCCCGACACGCTGACCTTTTTAATCAAGCCCAGCGCAAATTGTCCAAGACTCAGGTTGCTTAGAATTCGCTGCAGTAGATTTTTTAAAAATCTTATTTCTAATAGTTATGCACCAACCCCACCCCCTCAATACTTTCTAATAAGCAAACCCTTTCAGCTTTAAAGTGTTGGAAGAGTGAACCGACAGTAGGGCATCTGGGACCTTAGTGAACAACAGCATTAACAGTTTATCTTGTTAATCAATTAATGACTGCAGAAGAAACTGAGGCAGGATGGGGTAGGAAATAGAGCCAGGTACAGACAGATAAATAAAGAGGGGGTAGATGGTTTGAACTAAGAAAGAGAGATAAAAGAGATAGGACCAAAAATAAAATAAATGAAATGCAAATCTCTCAGAACAGGAATAAAACTGCACATACATTTCTTTCTTTTCCGAGTTGGAGGTTGATTGGGAATGGAGAAACACAAATCTCCTGATTAAACGAGCACTTAAAGTTGATAAATACCAGTCCTGTTTTTTTGGGCAAGTTTTGTGCAAATACAGTAATTTATTTTAAATACTCAATGAGGTTTAGGGCAAGCTGCTGTCTCAGAGAGACTAACAGAAGAGGACTTCAACTCCTCCAGTAATTTGTAATAACTCACAACTCAGGAGTATGGGGTATGTCTCCCTCAACACAAATTACGACTTAATTTCCATATTAATAATGGGAAGCCATATTAAACTCATCATTTTCCCAGTAAATTCTGTCCCGTTTTGATAACCAGTCCTTAATCATGTAATATAAATTCAGAATACCTCTCGGATTTGAGACTGCAGTCTCTACACTATCATACGCTAATATTAACCAACATCAAGAGAGCAACTCTACTCTTCAAAACTGAAAACTGCCATCAAATGTTGATACAAACAGAGCATGAAAGGAGGTGGAATAAAATTCTGCGTTTTTTCTCTATTAGGACTATCCTGCAATCCTTTTGCATTGGAAGGCCATGGCTGGGAAAGACCCTGTAACTTTCAAATGAAAGAGAATTGGTAGTTCTGGTTAGCTGCTTGTTTGTAGGATTGTTTGTCGAGCCTGGAGGTTAGATCGCAAATGATTCATCACCAGTCAGGGTGACATCACCAGTGCGCAATTGAGTATTAGTTTGCACTGGGCAGAACAATCAGAATGAGTCGGACCAATAGAAACACAAACCCTCGGCAGAAACAACACCAAGACTGAAGGGACTTAGAATGGCAGAGGCTCATCGTTGCTTTCTAAGATACAAGCAAGTGTATTGTCCCCCACCCACATACATCACCACAGCATTCTTATCTCCAGCCTCCAACCTGTTCAATTTGTATGATCTTTCACTAATAATAACCGTCAGCTTTGCTGAAACTTCAGTGTATTCAGAGTTAGGGCAGCCAGAAGCACAGATAGGCTGGAGGTATTCCAAGGGGAGAGAGGGAAGTGAGAGTGAGAGTGAGAGAGACTGTGTAAGACCGTGTGTGTGTGTGTGTGTGTGTCTGTGTCTGTGTGTACACCAAGTCCATACAGCAGAGCCTTGTTCCTGTTTGCTTGGACATCCATGCAACTGGACCAGGAGTTTTCCTTCAAAAATCCTGGTTTGTGGTTTGCAATGGTCACTCCATGTTGAGAGAAATCAAGAGCTGGCATTTTCCAGTTCCCAAATGAGTTAAGAAGCTGGAAACACAAAGCATCATGGACAACCTTAACAGCATAGGCCTGAATGTTGTTCTACTAACTTAGCCTGGGGACTCAAACGATTCAACACCTATATTGTCTACCTTGAGCTAGCATGAGAGATCTGAAAGTCAAAATCAGGAACATAGCAGGAGGTACACCCTCTGCTAAAAGAGCAAACCTGAAGAGCAATGTCAACTCCATGGATAGGGAACGTCCAAGTGTTTTTTCTGTGGGATATGGAACATCTCTTCACCCTCCAGCTCCATGAGATGGAATCAGTATGCTCCAATCACCATAGTCTCAACCCTGGACCGACCTTGAGCCATTCCCAATTTGGATCCCAAAGCAGACAAGCTAATCTTTCTTGATGACACCAACATCAGAGGTGGAAAGGAAACTAGCCTAATGAAAGGATAAACTGGCAAAAAAAGAGCAAGTTACCTCCATTGGAGCCTTTCTCAAGACAAAACACTTGGAGCAAAGCTTTGTCGCAACCAAGAAATCATGGCACTGACTCCTGTTATATTGCATCATCAGCCAAGGTGAGATGTTTACATCAGTCGTGCCATGACAGGTGCTGACAACTGCTAGACTGATCACCACATAATCCAGCCTGTCATCTCTATCAACCTTGCCCCTACATGGCAATGCCAACTAAATGCTGCCGCAGGAAAATCAGTATTAGAGACCCCGCACAGGATTCTATTCAAGACTTCCAAACAACAGAACTGTGAGTGTCCATGGTGCCTGATCTAGCTTGCAAACCATCAGAATTATAGCCACAATCTCTGTTCTACGAGAATGGCACGGAAACCTCCTGGACTTAATTAACCCTAAAAGCAATTATTTCTTGAATTGATAAGAAAAAGATTCACCCAGAGTTGAAAGCCAGGGATCAAACACAAACACATGGCCTGATGTGCAGATGGCGAATGGAAAAACCAGGAACAACCACGAGCCAGATGGATTTTTCCATGAGTCAAGGAAATTTATAGCTCAACACTCACCCTACTGAGAGCCAAGAAGGGAGGAAAGAATTAAAGAAATAGGAGCAGGAGATGGTCATCTGGCCCATTGTGCCTGGTCCACCATTCAATAAGATCAATCTGGCCATGGACTCAGCTCCACTAATCTGCCTTTTCCCCATAGCCCTTAATTCTCCTGTCATGCGTTAATCTGTGCGTTAAATATATTTAATGAAGTAGCCTCTATTACTTCCCTGGCAGAGAATTTCACAGATTCACTACTCCTTGGAAAAATCAGTTTCCCTTCATCTTTGTCCTAAATGTATTCCCCCGAATCCTGAGCCTGTGGGCCCTAGGATGGCATAGCAGTCAGCACGTCGTTTTATAGCGCCTGCGATCACTGATTGGGGTTCAATGCCAGCTGCTAGCTGTAGGGAGTTTGTACGTTTCCCCTTAAACACGTGGGTTTCCCTCAGGTGCTCGAGTTTCCAGTCACATTCCAAAGTTTTACAATCACGGTTAGTGAGTTGTGGGCATGGGAAGCATGACAATAGTTACAGAATGCCCAGCACAATCCGTGCTGGTTTGATGCAAACAATGCATTTCACTCTATGTTGTTTCAATATGCAGGTGACAAATAACACTAATCTCTATCTTTAATCTCATTTACCAGCGGAAACAACTTTCCTGCCTCTATCTTATCTACCCTGTTCATATCAAGGACAGAGAATCTTATCAGAAAAAGAACACTACAGGGCCTTCGGCCTATGATGTTGTGCCAACCTTTTAAACTACTATAAGATTAATCTAACTCTTTCCTTCTACACAGCCCTCCATTTTTTTTATTTCATCCATGTACCCATTATGAGTCTCTTAAATGTCCCTAACACAAGGGTCCTCAACCATTTTTATGCCATGGAGCTGAGGGGTCTGTGGACTCCAGGTTGGGAACCCCTACTCCAATGTATCTGCCTGGACCACTATTCCAGGCAGCGTGTTCCATGCACCCTCCACTCTGTGCAGAAAACCTACTGCTGACATCCCCCTAAACTCTCCTCCAATCAATTTAAATTTACAGCCCCTTGTCTTAGTCATTTCCGCCATGGAATAAAAGTCCTTGGCTGTCCACATAATCCAAGCCTCATCATCTTACACACCTCTATCAAGCCACTTCTCATTTTCCTTTACTCCAAAAAGTCCTAGTTTGCTAAACCTATCCTCATAAAACACGTTCCCCAATCCAAGCAGTATCCTGGTAATGCTGCTCTGCACCCCCTCTTAAAGTTTCCACATGCTTCATATAATGCGGCCACCAGAATGGAACATAATGCTTCAAGTGTTGTCTAACTAGAGTTTTATAGGGCTGCAACATTACCTTGCAGCCCTTGAACTCAACCCCTGACTAATGAAAGCCAACAATCCATAAGGCTTCTTAAGCACCTTATCAACTTGTGCAGCAACTTTGAGGGATCTATGGACTTGGGCCCCAGGATCTCGCTGGTCTCCAACACCTAAAAATCCTGCCATTAACCTTGCCTTCAAGTTTGACCTCCTAAAGTGGATCACTTCACACTTTTCCAGATTGAACTCCATCTGCCACTTCTCAGCCCAGCTCTGCATCCTATCGATGTCCTGTTATAATCTACAACACCTTCAACCTTCATGTTCAACTGTGAACCTACTAACCTACCATCCACTTCCTCATCCAAGTTATTTACAAATATCACACAGAGTAGGGATCCCAGAACAAATCCCTGCAAAACACCACTGATCACTGACCTCCTGGCAGAATACACTCCATCTATACCACCCTCTGCCCTCTGTGGGCAAACCAATTTTTGAAACAAGGCAGCCAAAATTCCCTGGATCCCATGTCTCCAAACTTTCTGAACCATGGTTAACCTTGTCAAATGCCCTACTAAAATCCTTATAAACCATATCCACTACTTCACCAAAAAGTTTTTTCACTTCCTCAAAGAATTGAATCAAATTCACGAGGACTGACCTGCCCCTCACAAAGCCATGCTAATTATCCCTAATCAGGCTTTGATTTTTCCATGATTGTGAATCCTGTCTGTAAAAATCCTCTACAATAATTTGCCAACCAGTGATATAAAACTCAATTCCCAGGGTTATCCCTTCTATCTTTCTTGAACAAAGGAACAGCATTTGCTACCCTACAATATTCTGCTCCAGTCCACCCAACTGAGAATGGGTACCGGCAAATGCTGGGGGTGGGGGTTAACCACGTGATAGACTGGCATCCTATCTGGGGGGGGGGGGGGGAGTCTTGCACTCTCAGCTGCTTCATGCCACAGAAACCAGCATAAGAAGACAGCTGAAACGTCTCAACCGAAGCAAGGCTGCAGGACTGGATGGTGTCAGTACCAGGGTGCTCAAAGCCTGTGCCCCTCAGCTAGGTGGAGTACTTCGCCATGTATTCAACCTGAGCCTGAGGCTCCGGAGGGTTCCTGTACTGTGGAAAACATCCTGCCTCGTCCCTGTGCCGAAGACGCCGCGCCCTAGCGGCCTCAATGACTACAGACTGGTGGCATTGACCTCCCACATCATGAAGACCCTGGACAGACTTGTTCTGGAGCTGCTCCGGCCTATGGTCAGGCCACACTTAGATCCCCTCCAGTTCGCCTACCAGCCCCAACTAGGAGTTGAGGATGCCATCGTCTACCTGCTGAACCGTGTCTACACCCACCTGGACAAGCCAGCGAGCACTGTGAGGGTCATGTTTTTTGACTTCTCCAGTGCGTTCAACACCATCCGCCCTGCTCTGCTGGGGGAGAAGCTGACAGCGATGCAGGTGGATGCTTTCCTGGTATCATGGATTCTTGATTACCTGACTGGCAGACCACAGTACGTGTGCTTGCAATACTGTGTGTCCGACAGAGTATCAGCAGCACTGGGGCTCCACAGGGGACTGTCTTGTCTCCCTTTCTCTTCACCATTTACACCTCGGACTTCAACTACTGCACAGAGTCTTGTCATCTTCAGAAGTTTTCGGATGACTCTGGCATAGTTGGATGCATCAGCAAGGGAGATGAAGTTGAGTACAGGTCTACGGTAGGAAACTTGGTCACATGGTGTGAGCAGAATTATCTGCAGCTTAATGTGAAAAAGACTAAGGAGCTGGTGGTAGACCTGAGAAGAGCTAAGGTACCAGTGACCCCTGTTTCCATCCGGGGGTCAGGGTGGACATGGTGGAGGATTACAAATACCTGGAGATACGAATTGACAATAAACTGGACTGGTCTAAGAACACTGAGGCTGTCTACAAGAAGGGTCAGAGCCATCTCTATTTCCTGAGGAGACTGAGGTCCTTTAACATCTGCCGGACGATGCTGAGCATGTTCTACAAGTCTGTGGTGGCCAGTGCTATCCTGTTTGCTGTTGTATGCTGGGGCAGCAGGCTGAGGGTAGCAGACACCAACAGAATCAACAAACTTATTCGTAAGGCCAGTGATGTTGTAGGGATGGAACTGGACTCTGTCACGGTGGTGTCTGAAAAGAGGATGCTGTCTAAGTTGCATGCCATCTTGGTCAATGTCTCCCATCCACTACATAATGTACTGGGTGGGCACAGGAGTACATTCAGCCAGAGACTCATTCCTCCGAGATGCAGCACAGAGCGTCATAGGAAGTCATTCCTGCCTGTGACCATCAAACTTTACAACTCCTCCCTTGGAGGGTCAACACCCTGAGCCAATAGGCTGGTCCTGGACTTATTTCATAAATTACTGGCATAATTTACATATTACTATTTAACTATTTATGGTTCTATTACTATTATTTATGGTGCAACTGTAACAAAAACCAATTTCCCCCGGGATCAATAAAGTATGACTATGACTATGACTCTAAGCACCGGCCTGATGGGCCACAAGGCTCGGGACAGACTTTGACTTTAATATTCTGCTATATCCCTGTGGCCTGTGAGGATGTAAAGATCATGGTCAAAGGTGCAGCAATCTCATAGAATCCTGGGCCCAGGGACTTAACTCTCCTAGTGTTTTTCCAAAAGTTCCAGCACATCCACTTTCTTAACTTTGCCATGTTCCAGCATATCATCCTGTTTTACAATACCTTCACATTCATCAAGATTCCCCTCACTGGTGAATACTGAAGCAAAGTATTCACTAAGGACTTACCCAACTCCTCAAACTCCAGGCGCATTTCCTTTCTTATCCCTGATCTGTCCTATCCTCAACCTGATCATCTTCCTGTTCTTCATGTGTATAGAATGCATATGGGCTTCGGCCCAAAACGTTCACTGTATTCTTTTCCATAGATGCTGCCTGGCCTGCTGAGTTCCTCCAGCATTTTGTGTGTGTTGCTCAGAACTTAATACAAATGCTCGCTACCCAATATCCACATTTCCATTATGCATTTCCCTGACTATATCTGTTCCCAATTTCTACTCCCAAGTTGCTGCCTAATAACATAATAATTCACCCTCCCCCAATTACATACTTTCCCATACAGTCTAGTCCTATGGTAAAGGCCGAAATGCTCACCTGACCAGGTTCATTGCCTAGCACTAGATCAAGGGTGGGCTCTCCTCTAGTTGGCCTGTCTATATATTGTGACAGGAATCCATCCTGGACACACGTAACAAATTTTGCCCTATCTACATCTTTTGCACTAAGGAGGTGCCAATCAATACTAGGGAAGATGAAGTCACCCATGACAACAATCCTGTTACTTTTGCATCCTATCAAAATTTGCCACCCAATTTGTTCCTCAGCAATACCACAGCTATGGGGGTAGCGGGGTGTCTATTTCCAATGGAGTAGTAGCTCTCCAATCCCTCCGCAGCATCCTCCCATTCCGCAGCTGTGATACTATCCCTGATTAGCAATGCCCCTCCCCACCCCTTTCGATTCACTTCCTGACCCCTTTGAAACACCTAAACCTCAGGAAATCCAACAGCCATTCCAGTCCTTGTGACAGCCAAGTCTCTGTAACGGCCACAATGTTATAATTCCATGTACTGAACTACGCTCAACTTCATCACCTTTGATCCTGATACTTCTTGCATTAAACAGGCATATTTCCACCCATCCAACTGAATGTTATTGTGCCCTTTCCACAATATCCTTCCCCATTGTCTCCACATGCAGCCCACTGCAACTGCACCACCCTCTGGCCGATCACTCTGGCTCCCATCCACTTGCCAAGCTAGTTTAAAACTTCCCCAAAAGCTCTAGGAAACCTACCTACAAGGATATTTGTCCCACTTGAGTTATGTGTAACCTTCCCTTTTTGTACAGGTCATGCATTCCCTAGAAGAGATACCAATGCTCCAGAAATCTGAACCACTGTACTCTGCACCAATTCTTCAGCCACATTCAAGAGCCATATCATCATATTCTTACTCTCACTGGCACATGGCACAAGCAGCGATCAACCAAGGACTATTATCCTGGAGGTGTGGCTTATCAGCTTTCTAACTAACTCCCTAAAATTTTCTCTTCAGGGACTCATCCCTTATCCATAAGGCCCTAAGATATTGGAGCAGAATTGGCCCATTGAGTCTGCTCCACCATTTCATCACGGCAGATCCCTTTTCCCTCTCAACCCCAATCAAATGCCTTCTCCCTGTAGCCCTTCATGTCCTGACCAATCAAGGATCTATCAACCTCTGCCTTAAATATATGTGAAGACTTGGCCTCCACAGATTCACCACTCTCTGGCTAAAGAAATTCCTCTTCATCTCCATTCTAAAAGGACTCCCCTCTATTCTGAGGCTGTTCCCTCTGGTCTTAGACTCTCCCGCCATAGGAAACATCCACTTTATCAAGGCCCTTCACCATTCGATAGGTTTCAATGAGGTCACCCCTCATTCTTCTGAATTCAAACACTATTCACATGACAAGCCATTCATCCTGGAATCATTTTCATTACCTCCTTTTAACCCTCTCCAGTTTCAGCACATCCTTTCCAAAATAAGGGGCCAAAACAAGCTCCTCATGAGGCCTCACCAGTGCTTACCATCCTTGCTTTTATATTCTAGTCCTTTTGTAATGAATGCTAACATTACATTTGCCTTCCCTTCCACAAACTCAACCTGCAAGTTAACCTTCAGGGAATCCTACACAAGGACTCCCAAGTCACTTTGCATCTCAGATTTTTGAATTTTCATTCCATTTAGAAAATAGTCTACCATTTTATTTCTTCTACCAAAGTGCATGACCACACACTTCCCGACATAGCATCCATCTGCCAATTCTTTGTACATTCTCCTAATCTGCCCAACTCCTTCTTTAGTATTTCTACTTCCACAAAACTACTTGCTCCCCACTCACCTTCGCATCGTCTGCAAACTTTTCAACAAACCATCAATTCCATCATCCAAATCATAGGCCTGTAACGTAGAAAGAAATCGGTCCCAACACAGATCCCTGTGGAATACCACTAGTCACTGGCAGCCAATCATTGTCACTCGTTGCCTCCTGCCAGTCAGACATTGCTTTATCCATGCTGGAATCTTTCCTGTAATACCATGGGCTCTTAGCTTGGTAAGCACCGTCACGTGTGGCACCTTGTCAAAGGCCTTCTGAAAATCCAAGTACACAACATCAACCGATTCTCCTTCGTCTATCCTGCTTGCTATTTCTTCAACGAATTCCAAGAGATTTGTCAGGCAAGATTTTCCATGCTGACTATGGCCTATTTCATCAGAAGCCTACAAGTACACCAAAACCACATCCTTAACAATCGACTCCAACATCTTCCACGACTCCACTGAGGTCAGATTAAAGAGATTATAATTTCCTTTCTTCTGCCTCTCTCCCTTCTTGAAGAGCTGAGTGACATTTGCAAATGTACAGCCTTCTGGAACCATGCCAGAAACTAGTGATTCTTGAAAGATCATTACTAATGCCTCCACAATCTCTTTAGCCATCTCTTTCAGAACCCTGGGTGACTTATCTAACTTCAGACCTTTCAATTTCTTAGGAACTTTCTCTCTAGTAATGATAACTTCATACACTTGATGAAGCCCTGACACCTGGAACTTTCACCATACTTGCAGTGCTGATAGCAAGTTTTTCAACCCTATAGAACGTTCTCTATTTCTGCACAAATATGACCTAAAATGTGATCAGATCTTCACACGTCCTAAAACTAGATAAACAAAACTGAATTAAATAAATAACACAAAACATTATGCTTATTTACTTGTTGATAAGAATAATCTAATATTACATGTATTTGTGGGAAAAAGTTTGTGAGTCTTTGCTTTCAGTAACTGGTGCGACCCCCTTGTACAGTAATAACTTCAACCAAACGTTTCCAATAACTGTTTCTGGTCCTGCACATCGGCTTTGAGGAATTTTAGGCCATTCCTCCTTACAAAACTGCTTCATCTCTGGGATGTTGGTGGGCTTCCTTGCATGAACTGCTTGCTTCAGGTCCTTCCACAACATTTCTATAGGATCAAGGTCAGAACTTTGACTCAGCCATTCCAAAACACAAATTTTCCTCTTTTTAAACCATTTTGTTGTTGATTTACTCTTGTCTCTTAGATCATTGT
Organism: Mobula hypostoma; assembly: GCF_963921235.1. NCBI lineage: Eukaryota > Metazoa > Chordata > Chondrichthyes > Myliobatiformes > Myliobatidae > Mobula > Mobula hypostoma. Next base: position 179,585,082 of record NC_086102.1, on the reverse strand, counting down.
CATGTTGCATTATCCAACTTCTATTAAGCTTCAGGTGATGGACTGCTACCCTGACATTCTCCTGTAAAATGTCTTGATACAATTTTGAATTCCCTCAACGATTGCAAGCTGTCCAGGCCCTGAGGCAGCAAAGCAGCCCCAAACCATGATGCTCCTCCCACCGTGCTTCACAGTTGGGATGAGGTTTTGGTGTTGCTGTGCAGGGCCCTTTTTCCTCCAAACATAGCAAGGTGCACTTCTGCCAAAAATTTCAACTTTTGTCTCATCTGTCCACAAAACACTGTCCCAGAAGCATTGTGGAACATCCAGGTGGTATTTTGCATACTTAAGAAGTGCAGCAATGTTTTTTTTTGGAGAGCAGTCCTTCCACAAACACCATTCTTATTCAGCGTTTTTCTTGTAGTGGACACATGAACAGAGACTTTAGCAAGTTCTAGAGATTTCTACAGGTCTTTTGCTGTTACCCCTGGGTCTTTTTCACCTCCTTCAGCATTGCACGCTGTGCTTTTGGTGTGATCTTTGCAGGATGCCTACTCCTAGGGACAGAAGCAACAGTACTGAGTTTCCTCCATTTGTAGGCAATTTCTCTTGGTGGACCGATGACAACTCAGGTCTTTAGAAATGTTTTTGTAGTCTTTTCCAGCTTAATGCTTCTCTACACTTCTTATAAGGTCCTCTGAAAGCAGTTTTGATCAAAGCATGGTGCACATAAACAGATCTTTCCTGAGAAGAGCAGGGTCTGTCAGTAACCTGACTTTGTGTGTCTATTTTATAAGGCAGGGCACCTCTACAACCCACACCTCCAATCTCATCTCATTGATTGGAACACATGACTTCAAATAGCTTTTGTAGAAGGCATTAGCCCAGTGGTTCACCTACTTTTTCCAAAAAACACATGTAATATTTGATCATTTTTCTCAACAAATAAATGAAGTATAATATTTTTGTGTAATTTATTTAACTGGGTTCTCATTACCTAGTTTTATGACTTGCATGAAGATCTGATCACATTTTAGATCATATTTATGCAGATATAGAGAATGTTCTACAGGGTTCACAATCTTTCTAGCACCACTGCATTCAATTCATCTGCCATTTCTTTGTCCCCCATTACTACATCTCTAACATTGTTTTCCAGCTGTCCAATATCCACTCTCACCTCTCTTTTGCACTTTATCTGAAGAAACTTTTGGTATCCTCTAATATTATTGGCTAGCTTAATTTCATATTCCACCTTTAGCTTCTTAATGAATTTCTTTAGATGTCTTTTGTTATTTAAAAGCTTCCCAATCTTCTAACTTCCCACTAATTTTTGCTCTGTTATATGCCCTCTCTTTGGCTTTCATGTTGGTTTTGACTTCCTTTGTTAGCCACGGTTGTGTCATCTTTCCTTTAGAATACTTTTTCCTCCTTGGTATATATCCCATGCCTTCTGAATTGCTTCCAGAAATTCCAGCCATTGCTGCTCTGCTATCATCCCTGCCAGTATTCTTTTCCAATTAATTCTGGCCGACTCCTCTCTTAGGCTTCTATAATTTCCTTTACTCCACTGTAACACTGATACATCTGACTTTAGCTCCTTCTCAAATTTCGGGGTGAATTCGATCATATTATGATCACTTTCTACGGATTATTTTACCTTAAGCTCCCTAATCAGTTCTGGTTCATTTCACAACACCCAATCCAATTTCCTCCCTATGTTGTTGGTACCTTTGTATACCACAACTTCTGACCGCTCACCCTCATGCTGTGGACCTGATCTGAGACAACCCTGACCCTGGCACCAAGGAGACAACATACCACTCCATCCCCTTCACGTATGCAGAATCTCCTGCACGTTCCCCTAACTACTGAATCCTCTATTACCACTGCTCTTCTCTTTTCCCCTGCTACTCCTCTGAACCACAAAGTCAGACTCAGTGCCAGAGTCATTGCAGCTTTCCCCGGTAGGTCATTATATCCCAACAGCATCCAAAGCGGGTAAACTTGTTACTGAGTGGACAAACCACATGGGTACTCTGCACTGTCTGTTGACAGCCACCCAGCTACATGCTCCTGTGCCTACCTCCCTATAGCTCAAGGACAGAAGATACTATCTAGAATCCACTGCAAGGGAAGAGGGATATGGAGGCTGATGATCATGCTGCCGTTCTTTTTTTGGTTTTGTGGCTGTCTGGAGAAGAAGAATTTCAGAGTTATATACTTTGATAATAAATTAACCTTTGAAGAGTCCAGCAGTCCTCGGAGATGACATTCTCAAGGTTAAAGGATATCCTCTAACTCGAAGGACAGAGGATATCAAAGACAGTGACGCAGCCATGAGCATTTTTAAAAATCTTTCAGTCAAACTAGATAGGTTTAAAGCAGACTGGCAGGGGAATGGTGGTGGCGGGGGAGGGTGGGGGGGTGGGAGAAAATCAGATGTAGAAAGTTTGATGCTCTTAAGTGTCAATATCTCTATCCTGGAGCCAAAAAAAATTGATGCAAAGAAGGCACGAGAGTGGCTACGTTTCATTCGGAGTTTGAGGAGAATTGTATGTCACCAAAGACACTTTCAAGTTTCTATAGATGTACCGTGCAGAGCTTTCTAACTGGTTGCGTCACGGTCTGGTTTGGAGGGGCCACTGCACAGGATCGGAAAAGCAGCAGAAAGTTGTAAACTCAGCCAGCTCCATCATGGGCTCCAGCCCCCCCAGCATCCAGGACACCTTCGAAGGGTGATGCCTCAATTTAAAAAAAAGATGGCATCTATCATGAAGGACTATAATCACTTAGGACATGCCCTCTTCTCATTGCTACCATCAGGAGGAGGTACAAGAGCCTGAAGACACACACCCAATGTTTCATTCCCTTCTGCAATCCGATTTATGAGTAAACAATGAACCCATGAACACTGCCTCAGTAATTAGCCCCTTCTCTGTTTTTGCACTACTTTTTTAATATATAATTTATTTTGTAATTTATAGTTTTTATGATGTATTGCAATGCACTGCTGCAGCAAAACAACAAATTTCACAACATATACCAGTGGTATTAAACTCGATTCTGATTTTGACGCTGAGCAGCTGCAAGTCATGCGATAAAGCAGAGAAAATCCAGTCATCGGAATCAGGTTTACTGTCACTGACCCAGGCCATAAAATCAGTTGCTTTGTGATCAGAGTAAAGTGCAACACATTAAAAAATACGACAAGTTACAATAAGAAATTTATAAGTCACAAGTAAAAATAGTGCAAAAAGAGGATAAAGTAGTGAGGCAGTGTTCATGGTCCGTTCAGAAATCTGACGGTGGAGGGGAAGAAGCTGTTCATGAAGTACCAAGTTGTGCATCCTCAGACTCCTGCACCTCCTCCAGCATGGTAGTAATGAGTAGAGGGCATGCCCTGGATAGTGAGCGTCTTTAATGGTGGATCAGAATCAGAAATAGAATCAGGTTTGATATCACCGGCACATGTTGTGAAATTTAATGTCTTTGCAGCAGCAGTACACTTCAATTAAATAAATAAAGGAAAAATAAAAATTAAAAAAAAGCAGTGAGGTGGTGTTCATGGGTTCAATGTCCATTCAGAAATCTGATGGCAGAGAGGAAGAAGCTGTTCCTGAATCATTGAGTGTGTGCTTTCAGGCTCCTGTACCTCCTCCCTGATGGTAGCAATGCGAAAAGGGCAAGTCCTGGGTGATGTTGCCTTCTGGGGATATCCAAGGATATGGTAAAAGCAAGGACAGGAGTACACTTTTAAACTGAGTTTATTTTAATTGGTTTCAACAGGAAAGGGCAATAATCTCAGAGAATGGATTGGTTCTGAGGACTGAGATGTTATAGCCATAACAGAAACATAGCTGAAGGAAAACAATACTGGCAGCTCAGTATCCCAGGAGATAGGTACCAAAGGCTGAACCAGAAGGGAATGTCAACTGGAAGGATGTAACAGCAGTCCTTAGAAGTGACATTCCTGGGGCAATCACCCACTGACACCATCTGGGTAAAAAAATTGAAACAAGGGGAGGGAGGGTCACTCTAGTGGAGCTGTATTATGAAGTCCCCAAGAGTCAGTGGGAAATTGAGGGACAGATATGCACAGAAAATACTCAATAGTTGTAGGAGTAGCAGTGTTATATTAGTGGGAGATTTTAATTGTCACAGTATTGACTAGACCACCTGCAGTGCTAAGGGGGTGGATGGGTGGAATTTGTGAACTTCATCTGGGAAAGCTTCCTGAGTCAATATATAGAGGGACCCACTTAGGTGAGTGCAATACTGGACCATCTCTTAGCCAACGAGGCAGGGAAGGCAACTGAAGAAGCAGCCAGGAAATGCTTTGGCTCTAATGACGATAGTATAATTAGCTCTAAGATAGATGGAAAAGGTCCATAGTTTAGGGTCCTAAACTGGAGCAGGGTTAATTTTGGGGGAATTAAGACAGGATCCAGCATAGGTCAATAGAGTGAGCCTCTTTGAAAGGAAAGAAATGAATGTCAAGTGGGAGGTAAAGGTCCAACAGCCACATGTTCCTATTAAGAGTGACAAGTAAACCTGTCATGTTTAGCTATTTACAGAAGTTTGTTACCATTCTTATCCGCAATATGATGACGCGCGAGCTGTGATCGTATTCATCATTCCTAGGCACATTCTCCAGTCCCAGTGTTGAACCCAACCAATCATTGCTCCAAACAACTTCTCCATCTTTCCTGCTGAGATTCTGCTCTCCCTTCCAAACATTCCCATTGGAGCAGAGTTGATAGAAAGGATGAGTAGGAACTGTTCAGATTCTAATAATCCTCTCTGGAGACAACAGTCATTGTTACAATGTACAGATGAAACCTTTGCATATGCACTTCCAGAGACCAAGCTCCAGGTTATTGTTGATTCCTTGATGAAAAGATGGGACTAAAATCCTGGAATACTGAAGGAGCTCTACCAGTTCACATCTATCAGCAACCCCTTCACCCACAAAACACTGCAACCTGACAATCAAGCATCATACTAGCTAACATCCAGGCCATTGAGAACAAAGTTGATGAACTAGGAGCGAGACTGGCCTACTAAAGCAGGGGTTCCAAGGTCGATGGTAGGGATCCATGGCATAAAAAAATTTGGAAACCCCTTGTACATGCCATGCGCCGGTCGTGCATGCAGTCTGGTACAGCCGTTCCGATCAGTATCCTAAACTTTCTTCTTCTTACTTTTTAACTTGCGTTATTTTTTGTATATTTTTTCACAGTAACACGTCGAAGCTGCACCCTAACACGCTGGTAGAGAGAGTTTTATTTGGGTTTTTAGCGCTGGAAATAGTTACATCCCGACACGCGGGACAGAAGCATGGTCGCATTGTGTATTACAGGGAGCAGCTGATTGCGCTAATGCCGGCCGGTTTAGCGAGCAGAGCGGCGGACACCCCTGCTGAAATCTGGAGGAAAACACACAGAGGGTGTAGAGTGGGATCACAAAGTCGAGGAAAGAGGACAGGGTCGAGACAACAGAGACTTATGGAGAAGAGGAGTTCGGTGGGCAATAAAATGGACAAGTTCACGGCGCTAACCAGGTGTCAGAGAACATTTCGGGAGTGCAGTGTTATGTGTTTCACTGGAACGGGGCTGCACAAGGACATATCCAATCAAAACTTCTCCATGGACGGCTTCCAGACAGTTCCGGCTGACCGGAAGTGCACTGAGAGCGGTAAGCGTAAAGGAGTTGGGTGCTTACTGTTCTGGCTAACAGCAGATGGTGCAATTCGGGTCATATTACGATCGAGGAACGTGTTTGTAGACCAGATATTGAACTTTTTACTGTTGGACTTCGGCCACATTCCACCGAGATACAACACTGGGTGGCACTGGAGGCCGTTCCTGCCTGTGGCCATCGAACTTGCCGCTCCTCCCGTGCAGGGTCAGACACCCTGAGCCAATAGACTGGTCCTGGACTTATTTCCATCTGGCATAGTTTGCATTTTGTTGTTTGATTGTTTGTGGTTTTTGTATTGCTATATTTACGCTTTATTCTTGGTTGGTGCAGCTGTAATGAAACCCAATTTCCCTCGGGATCAATAAAGTATGTCTATCTATCTATCTAAAGAGTACTGAAGGGCTGCTGCATGCTGTGTCTTACTGACTCATGACTTACACCTGCCTCACATAGCTGTGCTATAAAACCCAAGGGCTTTTCAATTCACCAGGTAAACTAATATGGTCTTGCTGGATGCAGACCCCTCCACCTCTAACTTTGCCCAAGTCTACACCTAATGGCGTTTGGACTTGAAGGTCGTGCTCATCCAGTTGGAATTTGTAACAATGTAGTCGTGTCACCCGTACTAATTGCCACAGAATTCACTTCACTGCTGTCTACATCTCACCCAGTCAGATGTGAATCTGCACTCAATGAACTATAGTTCTTGGTCATCAGCCTTGAATTGGGGTACCCTGAGGCTCGCATCATCATTGCTAGAGACTTGAATCAGGCCAACTTCAGGAGTATGCTACCAAAATACTACCAGCGTGTCTCCTGCCCCACCAGAGGCCAAACACACTTGATAATTGCTATACAATCAACAAAGATGCCAAATATGCCACCCACATAATCCACACTTTGGCAAATCAGACCATCCTTCGGCCTGCATACAAACAGCAGCTGAAACATTGTGTACAAAAAAGTCATACAATGCTGGTCTGTCAAAATACTGTAGATGAGCTTTTACTGTGTGTGATTGGTTTGAGTCAGCAGACTGGTCTAAGGTCAAAAACTCAGCATTCACCCTAGAGTATGTCACCACTGTCACAAATTTTATCATTAAGTACATTGAAAATTGTGTACCAAAGAGGACAAATCTGGGTGTTCCCAAATCAGAAACCATGGATGAACTAGGAGTTCTACTCCCAGATGAAGTGGAAGACTGCAGCATTCAAATCAGGTGACCCTGACCTTTACAAGAAATTGCTATATGATCTCCGTAAAGGTATCAAGGATGCCAAGCCACAAAACCAGTCCAAAAGCAAGCCCCAGACTACAGGCTAAATGACAAAGTCAGGCAGCATTGCCAACAATTGTGCATCTGTTCTCGATGAGCTTAATATATTCCATGCATATTTTGAACAAAATGGAATCGGAATGTCACTACCCACCCCATTGGGATGCATGGGGTTTCCAGGGAGGGGTAGCACCTCTGTGAAAGGATTTGTTGTGTCCATTTCACAGCAGCTCGCTCACCTTTGGTCCCCACCAGATACTCAGCTCTCACCTGTGGCTCCAAGTAGCTGTTTGCATGAGACAGCGGCCACACACTGGTACACTACTTTGACAGTCGGGGTAAACCAGTTGAGAGTAGCTGACAGCCTCTTACCCCGGTGACATATTGGTCTGGCCTGTCAGCTCCGGCATACCAGGCAGATGAGATCTACAGGAAGATCCAATGGCCAGGAAAGTGGTTCTGCAATATTTCATGGAGACTTTAGAGAGTGAACGTGCCCCAATGCTAAGGGTTTTTCACTTGAAAAGCTCTCCCGCACAGATTTCCTGTCATCATCGGACAAGGACAACCACCACCCACCCTGATAGACCCCAATGTACTTGTACCCAGAGTCACAATTAGTGACACAATATTGGTCTTCTGCCATCCTGCCCAGATGGTGTCCCTGGATGTGCAGATCAGTTGGCAGAGGTATTTGTAGACATCTTTGACCTCTCCCTGCTTCAATTTGAGGCTCCTACTCACTTTAAGACAACAATCATTTGGCTACCTAAGAAAAGTAAGGTAACTTGTCTTAAAGCCCAGTAGTTCAGAGGTTCAGACATCCACCAACACGAAGTGCTTTGAGAGCCTGGTTCATGGCATGCATTCACCTCAACCTCCTAGCCAACCTCAACTGTCTGCAATTTACCTACTACCAAAAAAAGTCTACAGCAGACACCATCTCGTCCGCCCTTTCTCATCACTTGAGCAACTGTACAGTAAAGACACCCACGTTAGACTATTAATTATTGACTACAGCTCTGCCTTTAACACTTTGAAATCATCGATTGACTCTATTATGATTATTATTCTATTATGGATTTATTGAGTATGCCCACACAAAAATGAATCCCGGGGTTGTATATGGTGACATATATGTACTTTGATAATAAATTTACTTTGAATTTTAGTTGCAAACACACTTTTCTCTGAACTCCTACACCTGTGACTCAGCACTTCACTTTGCAACTGGATCTTTGAGTTCCTGACAAACAGACCACCATTAGTAAGGATAGGTAGCAACAACTCCACCATGATTATTCTCAACACTGGTGCCCAACAAGGCTGCCTCCTCGGACTCCCTATACAGTCAGAACTGCATGGCTAGATTCTACTCTATCTACAAGTTTATAGATGGTACCACAATAATAGGCCATATCTCAAATAACAAAGACAGGGTATAGCAGAAAGACAGAGAGCCTAGTGCCATGATGTCATGACAACAACTTTTCCCTCAATGTCAGCAAAACAAAAGAGCTGGTTATTAACTTCAGGAAGTGCAGTGGTGGAAACCATTTTAATTCCTATCCCCATTCCCATTCCAGTACGTTGGTCCACACCATCATTTTCTACCATGGCGAGGCCACTCCACTCTCAAGTTGGAGGAGTGACACCTCATATTCCATCTAGGCAGCCTCCAACTTGATGGCATGAACATCAATTTCTCCTTCCAGAAATTTTATCCCTCCCTCCCTCTTTCCTCATCTTCTATTCACCATTCTGGCCTCTTACCTCTGCTTCTCACCTGCCTATCACATCCATCCAGTACCCCTCCTTCAACCCTTTCTCCAATGGTCCACTTTCCTCTCCCAGCAGATTGCCTCTTCCCAAGTCCTTGACCTTTCTCACCCACCTGGCTTCACCTATCACCTACTAGCTTGTCTTCCTTTGCCTCTCTCCATCTTTTTATTCTGGCAACTTCCCCCTTCCTTTCCAGTCCTGATGAAGGGTATTGGCCTGAAACATAAAAGCAAGGATGAAATGATGAGGATTTACAAAGTATTGGTCAGACTGCATTTGGACTATGGAGGAGTTTTTGGCCCCTTATGTATGAAAGGATTTACTGGCATTGGAGGGGGTCCATAATGAAAGGGCTAACAAATGATGAGCATTTAATGGCTCTGGGCCTGCACTCACTGGAATTTAGAAGAATGAGGGGTGATTTCATTGAAACCTATTGAATTATTGGAAGGCCTTTATAGAATAGACTTTCAGAAGATATTTCCAATAGTGGGTGAGTCTAGGATCGGACGGTACGGAATACAGGGATGTCCCTTTAGAATAAAGATGAAGAGAAATTTCTTTGGCCTGAGGGTAGTGAATCTGTGGAATTCATCGCCACAGATGGCCATACAGGCCAAGACTTTGGATATATTTAAAACAGAGATAGATAAGCAAGGGCATTAAAGGTAATTGCAAGGCGGCAGGAGAAAGGGCTTGAGTTGGATAATGAATCAGCAATGATGAAATGGCAGAGAGGACTCGAGGAGCCAAATGACTTAATCCTGCTATGTCTTATGGTGCACATGTTCCTATTTATATCAAAGGTGCTGAGGCCAAGAGGGTTGAGAGCTTCAAGTTCCAAGGAGTGAACTTCACCAAGTCACAAGTGTCACAAACTCACCAGTATCACAAACACAAGAAATCACAGAGGGGAAGCAGTCCTGATGAAGGGTCTTGGCTTGATATGTTAACTGTTTACCCATTTCCATAGATGCTGCCTAGCCTGCTGAGATCCTACAGTATTTTGTGTGTAAAGCTCACCAGTACCTCTGGAGACCAAGGAAATTTGGCAAGTCCTCCTTAACCCTCATCAATGCACCATAGAAGGCATCCTATCCAAATGCATCACAGCTTATTGTGCCTACTGCTCTGCTCCAGACCGCAAGAGAGTGGTGGACACAGCTTAATACATTACAGAAAACAGCTTCCCCTCCAAAGTCTGTGTACATCTTACTGCCTCGGCAATGCAATCTAAATCAAAGTCCCTACCAACCTCAGACATTCTTTCTTCACCTTCCTTCCATGGGGCAGAAGATGAAAAAAAAGCTTGAAAGCAAGTATCATCAAGTTAAAGGACAGCTTCTATCTACCGCTAGAAGATTATTGAATGGTTCCCTAGTACAATAAGATGGACCTAACAATTGACCTTGTTATACCTTATTATCTACCTGCACTGCACTTTCTCTGTTAATTGTAACACTTTATTCTGCATCTGTTATATTTTACCTTGTCCTATCTCAATGCAGGATTGTAATGCATTGATCTGCATGCATGATATGCAAAGTAAGATTTTCATGGTACCTCTGTATATGTGACAATAATAAACCAATTTGCCAAGATCCATGATAAGGGCCTAGAAAAGACCACTTTCCATGTCTGAAGCCCTACTTCAGTCCCCTGAACCTTCTGTTGCTCTTTGCCTGGCAATCTCTCACCGTAAGTGTGGTACAGTGTGTCTGTTTTGGAGGTCCATGCAAATAATGTAGCCTGGCTAAAGGACCTGACTGCATGTGACGAGCAGGAGAAGTTGGCCTGGAAGGGAACACTGACAGGCTGGTGGGAACGAGGCTCATACAAACCCTTCAGCAGCATATTCAGAAAGGTTTCCTGGAGGACTTGGAATTGCTTGAAGAACACTCCCAAAGTTCCCTTTAAAAACTGTCAGCATCATTGGCTCATTGGATAATGAGATAATAACAATGGTGTGGCAGTGTAGTGGTTAGCACAATGATTCACAGTACCAGCAACCCAGGTTCAATCCTCCACGCCCCCCCCCACCCCCATGCCTGTGAGGAGTTTGTACGTACTCCCTGTGACCACATGGGTTTCCTCGCGGGTGCTCCAGTTTCTTCCCATAGTCCACGGATGTATCGTCTGGTAGGTTAATTGGCCCGTGATTAGGCTAGGGGACTGCTGGGTGGTGTGGCTCGAAGGGTCAGAAGGGCCTATTCCACACACTGTAGCTCAATAAATTAAATAAAGTAATACAACATAACTAAATTTTGAACTGCTGAAAATGTAGTGTAAACATCTTGTGCATGGAGGCTATGCACAAACAATGGAAAAAGTGCATATTTTCCCAAATGAACCATCACTATCACACAACCAGGCCCCAAAACAGTTATGTTTCTTCTCCTCAGGCACGGTGCACAACCTTGAATCTTTTCTTCTGTCCCACAGATAATCAATACTCTTGAGCTGGAAATCTGGGCTTGTATGCTTGCCCAACCAAGACAGCTATGTTTAACAATGGCTTTAATACTACAGCACATCAGGAGACTTATTTTGGGTTTTAAACATGAGAAAGTCTGCAGATCTTGTCATCCGAAGCAACACACACAAAATGCTGGAGGAACTCAGCAGGTCAAGTAGCATCTATAGAAATAAACAAACAGCCAACATTTCAGGCCGAGACACTTCCTCAGGACTGGAAAGGAAAGGTGAAGACACCAGAATAAAAAGGTTGAAGAAGGATTGCTAGAAGTTGAGAGGTGAAGCCAGGTGGGGGAACAGTAAAGGGCTGGAGAGGAAGGAATCTCTTATCTTGGTTTTTTTAACATCCTCACCTCACTGATCAAGAAGTATGCCTATATGAAAATGAAAACTTCTCTTTTGAAGCTGAGATAGGTAACATGGTGAACAGAATATGCAGCAACTGCCCTGGAGGTACAAGTTGCTTCCACTGAGATTGTTGACTTAATGCAGGCCATTATTATTAGGTAAACACAGAGTCAGTTATGAAGGCTCTCTCAAACTATTAATGAGATGTATCAGCACAGGGAGAAGCACCAAATACTGGAAAATCTCAGCAGGTCAGGCAGCATTTGGAAGAGAGAAACAGATCATTGTTTAAATTCAATGGTCTTTCACCTGAACCATTTCCAGTATTCCTCCAGTTCTGTGTGTGTTACTTTAGATTACCAGCATCTTTGTTTTTATTTCAGATTCCCAGTATTTGCAGTTTTTCTTATCAACTAAGTTCTTGCTTTGACAAATTTTTAGAACCCAAATCCAATTAAAATAGTACATACACAAACAGCCATGTGTCATTCCTGGGGATTTGTCTTCCTGCCATCTTGTGCCACATGGCTTCCAGCTGTTTCCTGGCCTCCAAATTTGGGCCCAACAAGTTTTGACTGCTTCTCCATCTGATTCTAGACATCACCCTCACCACCATGCAGAGATACCTGGAGGGCCTGTCTCTTACTTGCCCACAGCTCCTATTTTCACTCTCCACTGCCTGCCATCACCAACTTCATACAGTTCCTTCTCACCTACATCCATGACACCACATGCACCAAACGCCTGATCAACTTACAATTTCCTCGCCCCCATTTCATAATTTTCACAATGGATGCCCAGCCCCTATTCAGTCTATCCCCTTGACAGGAAGGTCTCTCCCTCTTTCTGAACAACAGACCTAACCAGTTTCCCTCCACCACCACCACCCTCCATCTGACAGAACTGATCCTTACCCTCAAAAATTTCTCTTTTGGCTCCTCCCAGTTTCTCGAAACCTAAGGTGTAAACCATGGGCACTTGCATGGGCCCAACCTATGCCTGCCTTCTTGTTGGTTGCATGGAATAGTCCATGTTCCAATGCTCCCCAGCTCTTCCTGCGCTACACTGGTGACTGCATTGGTGCTACTTCATGTATCCATGCAGAGTTCATCAATTCTATCAACTTTGCCTCTGACTTTTACCCTGCCCTCACATTTACTTGGTCCATCTCTGACACCTCTTTCGCCCTTTCTCGATCTCTTTGTTTCCATCTCTGGGCACAGACTTTCTCATACCTTTTACAGACTTCTAGACTTTCACAGTTACCTTGACTATGGTACATCTCTTTCCACTTTGGCCCTTGTAACAACGCTATTCCCTGCTCTTAGCAACTTTGTTTCCGCTGCATGTGTTCTCAGAATAAGGCTTTCCATTTTGAGATGTCCTCCTTTTTCCAAAGTACAGAGTTTCCCTTCAACCACCATCAATGTTGCCCTCACCCGCAAATCCTGCATATCAGCTCTCTGCCATAACACAGATGGAGCTCCCCAAGTCTTATCTAGCACTGCAGGTGCCTCCATATGCAGAACATCATTCTTCATAACTTCTACCATCTACAATCGGCTCCTACCACTGAGCACATCTTTCCCTCCCCCAAACTCTCTACTTTCCTATAGGGATCACTCTCGACATGAACCCCTTGTCCCCTCATCACTCCCCATTGATCTTCCTCCTGGCACTTATCCCAGCAAACATGACAATGCCACACCTGTCAGTCAGTTGGGGACCTTCTATCCAGTGCTCCTGGTCCGGCCTCCTCCACGTCGGTGTGATCCGACGTAGATTGAAGAACCAGTTCATTGAGCATCCTCACTCCAGAAGGTGGGATTTCCTGGTGCCCACCCATTTCGGTTTGACTTCCATTCTGACATGTTGGTCCACGGCCTCCTCTACCGCCACGAGGCCACACTCAGGTTGGAGGCACAATGCTTTTTACCTCTTCCACCTATCATGTCCCAGCTTCTGACTTCATTACCCTTGCCCCATCCACCTAACTTCCCTCCTCACCTAGCTTCACCTATCACCTACTCCTTCCCCTTCCCCCACCTTCTTACTGATTCCTACCCCCTTCCTTTCCAGTCCAGAGAAGGGATCTCAGTCCAAAACTTCGAATATTTATTCCCCTCCATAGACGTTGCTTGACTTGCTGAGTTCCTCCAGCATTTTGTGTTGTTCAAGATATCCAGCATCTGAAATCTCTTGTGTTTATAAATAGTACATACATTTCTTCCTCTCAAATAATTTAACTACTACATCAAACAGGAAAACTTCAAGTGAATTTTAAGCACAGTGTAGGAGTCATGTATCTGTTTTCTGTCCGTCTGTATTGTATTTTGTGTTTACTATGGGTCTTGGTCTTGTCATGTGGGTTGGGCATGGTAGAAGCAAATATATATTTACGTATTCATGCTTTGTCCTGTCAGTTTAGTTGACAGGAAGACAGTCGGGGTTGATATTTTTTGTTGGCTGCGAATTTGAACACTACTCGTATTTTAAAAATTGCTGGTGAACGCAGCAGGCCGGGCAGCATCTCTAGGAAGAGGTACAGTTGACGTTTCGGGCTGAGACCCTTCATCCTGACGATTCTCCGCCCGAAACGTCGACTGTACCTCTTCCTATAGATGCTGCCTGGCCTGCTGCGTTCACCAGCAACTTGTATGTGTGTTGCTTGAGTTTCCAGCATCTGCAGATTTCTTTGTGTTTGCGTTTTTAAAACTACTCGTATTTTGCTTATTTTGCTAATTTTAGTTATGCTAATTTCTCATATCACTATAGAAGATCATTTGTCTTTGCTAGTTTGGTAATAAAGGGTCAAACGTAGTTTTCTCAACTTGGAACTCAGTTATTTGGATCCACGTCAAACAACATCAATTCCCATACTCAGTCTCTCAGCGGTTTGGCTTGTTTTTTCAAGTAACTGCCACACATAGCAAATTCTTAAATTAGAATCCAGTTGAAGGAAGAGCGAGCAAGAACACAGTGCACTGGAAGCAAAGCTATAACTTCACAAACTTAAGACAGCTGGAGACAATGAAAAGAATAAATAATGTTCTGTACCAATAGGGGCACTAATCTGTTTTCAATTAAAAGCCACTGGATTTAATTTATTTTGGCACCAGTAGACTTTGCAATTTCATAATGAAATTATTAATACAGGATAGGCTTAATTACTTAAAATAAAGAGACAGGTAACCGAATTTCAGAAAGCAGTGTGAATAAAAAAAACTGATTACTGTAAAGACCATGGCAAAAACTATCCAGATTAGAAACAAAGATAATACTGGACAACGAAGATTTAGCTTTCAAATACTTTTGGGTGTATCACAATCTGTGCAAATTGGAAATAGCTTCTCCACCTCGCGGACAATTAACACTGGTGCTCCACAGGGATATATGCTTAGCCCACTGCTCGCTCTATACCCATGACTGTGTGGCTAGGCATAGTTCAAACAGCATCTATAAAGTTGCTGATGATACAACCATTGTTGGCAGAAATTTAGATGGTGACAAAAGGGCATACAGGAGTGAGATATGCCAGCTAGTTGAGTGGTGTCGCAGTAACAACCTTGCACTCAACATCAACAATACTAAAGAGCTGATTGTGGGGGGTGGGGGAGGAGAGGTCAGCTACTGCACAAGATCGAAATAAGTTGCAGAAAGTTGTAAACCTAGCTCCATCATGGGTACCAGCCTCTGTAGTATCCAAGACATCTTCAAAGAGCAGTGCCTTAGGAAGGCACTAGCTTTCATTAAGGATCCTCACCACCGAGAATAGGCCCTCTTCACACTGTTACTGTTACGGAGGAGGTACAATAGGACACGCACATGCACACACAAATTCAAGTCAGAATAACTGATGCCAAGATTAAGGCAGGCATTTTTGTAGGTCCACAAATCAAGCAGGTCATCAATGACAGGTAACTCGAAGAACTTCTACTGGACTGGAAAAACAAAATCGCATGGAAGGCATTCCAGGAGGTTGTTGAAAATTTTCTTGGTAACTACAGAGCACCAAACTATGTACAAAACATGAAGTGCAATATGTCACTGAAGATTCATTTTCTGCATTCCCATTTAGACTTCTTCCCTGCAAATCTTGGTGCTGTCAGTGATGAGCATGGTGAAAGGTTTCACCAGGACATCGTGGTCATGGAGAAAAACAGTATCGGGGCAACTGGAATCCATCAACCCTGGCATTATTGACACTTAAGCGAGAAGCCTCAGACACCAAGCAAGAACAAAAATTATCAACAGAAGATTTTTAGCTTAGTTGAGCTATTGCAAAGCATCAGCACCATTATACAATTAAACACATTATATTCAATGGACATCAAAGTTGCTAGTGAACGCAGCAGGCCAGGCAGCATCTCTAGGAAGAGGTACAGTTGATGTTTCAGGCCCAGACCCTTCATCAGGATGTGTGTTGCTTGAATTTCCAGCATCTGCAGAATTCCTGTTGTTTATATTCAATGGAAGTTAGTTTCTTGTTTCTCCAAATTCCTATGTGATACAAGTAGTCAGAAACTATGTTTGTGTTCAGCTTCAAGTGGTCTATCGTAAACAAAAGTAATTTCTGAAGGAGGAGGACTTTTGAAAAAAATTGTTGTCCAGTGTAATCACAGGATGGGATAAGAAATTATTTGGTAATTACACTTGTTAGTAAGTGGTCATTTCATATTCAAGGGAGATGACAGTCAATTGCCCTGAAAATCAACATTAAAATTGTGGTGCCCAATTAGTTAAGGTTGGGCAGTAAAATACAATTGTACAGCTTGCTAATTACAATGATTATTGCATTTAGTTGGTTCTAGCCACTGTTCATTTGAAAAGCTGTGTTAATACAGCATTTTTCACACCTCTTTCAGAATGTCCCAAAGTGCCTCACACCAGTGAATGTGTTTGAAGCACAATACTTGTTGCTACATTTTGAAGATTTGTAGCCAATTTATGAGCTGTGATTTCCCATCAATGGCAAGATAATGATGACCAGATAATCTGTTGTACAATACTGTGCTAAAGTCCTAGGCACATATCTACAGCTAGGGTACCTAAGACTTTGTACTGTACTGTATACGTCCATGTGAAAAGGAGAATGAGTTTGTAAATCCTATGGGAGCAAGTTTTGTTGGGAATGGCGTGGGAGGGGTGTGGGACAGGTGGCAGTGGAGGGGGGGGGGGTCAAAGTTGCAGACACACCCAGCCCTGAGACATCAAGAAAGGTCATTTAATTCCAAACAATTGCTTTATTATTGATCATTACAGAATGTCTCTCTGGTACTTCCTGCTCCCTCTTCTCCTCCCAGCCATGACTCACCTTCTCCCTGCCCCCTTCCTACTTTCAGTCCACAATAGAGACCCATATTAGAATCAGGTTTATCATTAATATATACAACTCTGCAGGTAAGTACCTTGAGACAAACCACAAAAGTTCAGAACCTACACCAGAAAGTCTGCAGATGCTGGAAAATCCAAGCAACACACACAAAATGCTGGAGGAATTCAGCAGGCCAGGCAGCAACTATGGAAATGAATAAACAGCTGACGTTTCGGGCCAAGCCCCTCCATCAGAACCAGTAGAGGGGCAAGAAGTTTATTGATCTCATAGATGCATTCAAGGATAGCAAACGCATCTTGAACACCATTTACGGACAACTGCACCACTAGCTTCAGGTATTGCTTGATTCACAACCACACTGTTCACCTATTAAATACCTTTGCTAGAATTTGCACTTACCAACACTATCATGTTTGTTTTAAAGCGCATATCACGGCTTGTGCAATTTGCTACCTAGTTTACCAGGAGAGCCAAATGAAGAAATTACATTGAGGCTCATTCAGCAGACTCAGGATCTTGAATTATACTTTCCTGTGACTGTATTTCGCTAATATCTTTTGTGCTTACTGTCTTATATATGCTATAGGTGCCTTGTGGTCTGTGTGACTGTTGGTACTGTGTTTTGCAACTTGGCCCCGGAAAAACGCTGTTTCCTTTGGCCGTATTCATGGGTATTCATGTATGGTTAAATGGCAATTAAACTTCAACAATTCACTTTCCACTCTACTACATCACAACCACACAATAGCAGCTCGAGGGTAAGGTGTACACCACATCCCTAACTGTATGTAGGGAATGATAAAACCCAGCATTCGGAAGCTGCCGTTAAGTGATGGTAAACTACTGAAAGTGGCAATATCCTCACACTTAAATCTTCTTTGTCACATCCCACTTCCCCTCATCCACCAGTTACTAGCAGAGAACTGGATTAGCATTCACCTCCCACTTACCCTAAATCCCTACTCCTGGACAATTACCTTCACCTTGTACTTTTGCTTCTAAAATAGATATTCAAGACCATGACATTCAACTTCATAGAAACACAGAAAACTATAGCACATTACAAGCCCTTTGGCCCACAATGTTGTGCCAACCATGTAACCCATTCTAGAAACTGCCTAAAATTTTCCTACCACGTAGCCCTCTATTTTTCTAAGCTCCATATACCCATCTAACTCTTAAAAGACCATATTTTATTGTCATTCAACATGTATATCACCAAAGAAACAACGTTGCTCCCGACCAAGGTGCACGACACAGTACAATTAACTCACACACATAATACAAAGTAATATTACCACAAATAAATTGACAAATAATAAGGTGCATATAGGATACAAGTTAAAAAGTGAACAGTGTAACATTACTGGTGCTTCATACGTGATGAGATAAGGGTGGTGGCAGGGTGTTCAGTAGTTTCATAGCCTGGGGGAAGAAGCTGTTTCCTCATCCTAACGGATACTGTCCAAATGCTATGGAACCTCCTGCCTCACAGTAGGGGTCGAAGGGATTGTTGGATGGACGGGGTGAACTTGGTCTAAAATATCAACTCTTCATTTCCCTCCACTGACGATGTCTGACCTGCTGAGCTCCTCCAGCATTTTGTGTGTATTGCTCAACCTTTCCAGAATCGCCAGCATCTTGTGAGACTATTTCAATGGGGTGGGTGACAGATGGGCATGCAGAATGAACTTCTTAAATACATTTGGAAATTTGCTATAAAGTCTGCATTCAAGCAGCAAGGAGCCTGGCACCAACTTGACACAAGTTTTTTTTTGTACAAAACTTAAGAGCCCACCTTTTCCATGGAGGAATGTGATCAATCAGGGATTTGAAAAGGGAAGAATAAATTGACGGGTTGTGGGGAAACAACACAGAAATGATACTGGAGAACTTCTTGTACCAGGCAGCAGCATGGTCGATGGACCACTGCTCTCCAGGAATAGTTCTGGAGAATTTACTGTGCTAGTCAGCTATATGGATTCCATGGACCACTGCTCTCCAGGAATGGTTCTGGAGAACTTGCTGTGCTAGTCAGCGATATGGATTCCATGAACCACTGCTCTCCAGGAATGGTTCTGGACAACTTGCTGTGCTAGGGTGCAGTATGGACTCAGTGGGCCACTGCTCTCCATCTGTGCTGAAACTGTTTTACACTTTTATGACGGTCAGTGACAGAAGAAAACTAAAGTATGGATCTATTGGAAAATGGGGATTTCGATGATTGGGAACACATTCACAGATAAGCATCCTTCATTGTCTGCTTACCAAGCAGGGGATGCATACAAATCATGAGGGTTGCTCTATCTTAGACTGCAGGGCCACTCCTGAGATACTGTTGTCTCCACATGCTGATGACCTGCTGGTTTATATGCAGAAGAACTGTTACTGCACAAATTACAAAGGGAAAATGCTAGGGATTATTCAGCAGCTTAGGGAGCATCTATTGAATATCCTCAACTTTTCTTGTTTTTAACTTCAAATTTCCAGAATTTACAACTTTAATGCTCTTCCATTCACTGTATTAATGCTGCCCAAGTATATACAAGTTACACATTGGAATTTTGTAAATGGGTTGCGCTAGGCAACTGGTTTTCCACAGTGGATCTAATGCAGATGGTACAGTGTTCTGCAAAATCACAGTGCATCAGGATACTGCAACTCAACTGCATAATATATTGCCAATAAATGTGCACAAGTTGGATTAGTGTAGATGGGCAGAAAGGTTGGCATGGACGTGGCGGACTGTAGCATTCATTTCTGTGCCGTACAACTAGGAACTCGCAAAGAGCTCAGTGCGTTCCATACTCTTTCCATCAACCATCCAAAGACGAGAGCGCAGCACCGCTTTGTCAGTTGTCCCCACAATACAGGGCATCACTGACCGCACGTACATCATCTTGCGGTTGTCCTACGTTAATGCAGCCTTTTTTTTTTAAACCAGAACTGATTGCGATTCCACCCCCTAACACCAACCTGACGTCTAACTATGGACAACATATGCATGTGAGCAACCAATATCTTAATACAGACACTGTGATTTGCAGTCCACTGCACCATCTGCAATGGATCGACCATGGATAACCGATTAACGAGGCCAACCTTTTGACCACATTGCCTTTGTATACTTGGTACACCTCTTTCTCTTACAGCAAGTTCCAAATTTCAACCACTACGTAAAAAAAAAACTTAAGATTCCTTCCTCTCAACTTGAGCACTGTCCTCCCATTTTTGATACTGCTACCATGGGGGAAAATTATGAATATCCTCTTATGTGCAGATGGAGTTCAACCCAGATAAGTGTGAGGTGGTTCATTTTGGTAGGTCAAATATGATGACAGAATATAGTATTAATGGTAAGACTCTTGGCAGTATGGAGGATCAGAGGGATCTTGGGGTCTGAGTCCATAGGACGCTCAAAGTTATTGGGCAGGTTGACTCTGTGGTTAAGAAAGAATACGGTGCATTGGCCTTCATCAATTGTGGGACTGAATTTAGGAGTCGAGAGGTAATGTAGCAGCTATATAGGACCTCTGATCTGGGCCGACATTTACCTGCCGGGCAGCACCTAATTAATTAGCTTGTTTATTTCGGCTTTTTTCTTAAAGATATGCTGGGTGCATCCCGGCTACCACTGCACCACTGCATGCTTCGTGGCCCGGAGGTTGGGGACCACTGGTGTACAAGATAATGAAAGGCATTGATCGTGTGGATTGTCAAAGGCTTTTTTCCAGGGCTGAAATGGCTAGCACGAGAGGACGCAGTTTAAAGGTGCTTGGAAGTAGGTACAGAGGAGATATCAGGGGTAAGTTGTTGTTGTTGTTGTTTGTTTGTTTTTTTCCCCCCCACAGAGAGTGGTGAGTGCATGGAATGGGCTGCCGGTGATGGTGATGGAGACGGATACGATAGGGTCTTTTAAGAGACTTCCGGACAGGCACATGGAGCTCAGAAAAATAGAGGGCTATCGGTAACCCTAGGTAATTTCTAAGGTATAGCTTTGTGGGCCAAAATTGTGTTGTGCTGTAGGTTTTCTATGTTTCTGTTTCCAGTTTAAAAGATGTCACTTTACCTGCAAGCATTTCCTCCCGAACTATTTTTACCAAGGTATTAAAATAATCCTTCCCCAATTTTAGGACCTTAACTCAAAGACCAACCCTATTGTGGTGTCAGAGCACAGTTGTTCGCTCAAAGTCAACAGAACAAAAGTCTTCAGTAAGAGGAGTGTCGCCAAGCTCCTGTCTACTTCAGTGGCATTGAGATTGAGAGGATTGACAGCCTCAAGTTCTTGGAGTGAACAACATCAACAGCCTGTCCTGGCCCAACCACATAGATGCCACAACCAAGAAATCTCACCTATGCCTCAGGAGGCTAAAGAAATTTGGCATGCCCTTATTGACCCTTGCCAGTTTTTAAATCGATGCATCACAGAAAATGGTGGCCATGCAGAGATACGGCTCAACCAAAGGAGGTGCAAGGTGTTCTCTTCCTCCCATCTCCTGCAGGTCACCCTTGGGCAAGGTGTAGCGCCTGCTTAACCACCCGCCAATCAGGGTTGTATGAAGCCATGGCAGCAGGTGGTGGATGGCTGCATGAGCAGTTGGTGCATATCACAAGTCCTGGTTATGCGACCACCCTGACACCAGGCAGACAAACTTCGAAGAATATTGATAATGGCTGGGGTCACTCATCTTGTACAGACGCTGCTCAGAAGGCAGCAATAGCAAACTGCTTCTGTAGAAAAAATTTCCGAAAACAATCATGGTTATGGATAGACAATCACAACGTCTCAGATTAAAGACAGACGGAAGACGATAATCACACACATCATACAAAGTGGCACAAAATGATAGTGATGACCACCTATCTGGAAAGCATCCTATCTGGATACACTTGCTTGGCACGGCAATTACTGTCCATTACTGAAAGCAACTACAGAGAGTTGGGGGCACAGCTCAGCACATCACAGAAACCAGTCTCCCCTCCATGTCCTTTGTCTACTCAAAGCCTCAGTAAAGCAGAAAGCATATTCAAAGACACCACCCATTCTCTTCTCCTCTCTCCCGTCCTATAAGCACATACCATGGCTCAGTGATAGCTTCTATCCCGCTCTTACATGAGTACCAAGTGATTCCCAACAATCAGATGGACTCTTGACCTCAAAATCTACCTTGCTATGATTTTGCACATTGTTTACCTGCACTATACCTGTTACAATTTTCCTTGTTCTACTTTAATGTTCAAAGTAGTACAAAGTATGTATACTATATACAACACACACACACAAAATGCTGGATTTACTCAGCAGACCAGGCAGCATCTATGGAAAAAAAGTACAGTCAACGCTTTAGGTCCAGACCCATCGTCGACTGTACTTTTTTCCCCCATCGATGCTGCTCGGCCTGTTGAGTACCTCCAACATTTTATGTGTTGTTGGATTTCTAGCATCTGCAGATTTTCTCTTGTTTGCAATTTGAATACTATATACACCCTGAGATTCCTTACAGGCAGTCACAAAGTAAACAAACCCAATAGTGCCCATTAAAAAAGACCATCAAAACACCCGACATGCAGCAATTAAAACTGTGCAACAATAAAAGTAAACAAGTAACATTCAGAACAGAAGTTCACAAAAGTGAGCCCAGAGCCACTTCAGGAGCCCACAGCCTCAGTTCAGCAGAGACGAGTAAAGCGTGTGAGCAGCAAGCTAAATGCCAGCCTGTCCCTCTCCTCTGGCCCTGACACCCTGACCTTTACAAGCAGGCCCAGTGCTTAACTCGGCCAAGTAGCGGGTCGCTCCTTGCTCTCGGATCGGGGCCCTGGCACCTTGATACACTCTCAGGCCTGGAACTTCATCAGTATGAACAATATGCAAGAGAAGTTGTTTATGGTATTTTGCTACATGTGACAATAATGAACCAACTCCAGTCCCAATCCCTTACGATAACTACCTTAAAACATAGAATGACCAGCAACCGATCGACCCAAAGTTTGGACAACTTAAGCGCCACGCCAGATTGAAAAGGTCAGGGTGTTGGGGCCAGAGGCTAGAGACAGGTTGGTTCAGCTCACTGATCAGCGAGGTTTAATCATTTCTGCACAGTACTGAGGCTATGGCCTACAACTAACAGGCTACTGAATTGGCTGCAGTGATGACAAACTTCGTGGTTGTGGTTTCATTTTGTGAACTTCAGTTATATAGAAACATAGAAAACCTACAGCACAATACAGGCCCTTCGGCCCACAATGCTGTACCAAACATGTACTTACTTCAGAAATTACCTAGGGTTACCCATAGTTCTCTATCTTTTTAAGCTCCATGTACCTGTCCAAGAGCCTCTTAAAAGACCCTATTGTATCCACTTCCACCACCGTTGCCAGCACCCATTCCACACACTCACCACTCTCTGCGTGAAAAATGTGCCTATGACATCCCCTCTGTACCTACTTCCAAGCACCTTAAAATTATGCCCTCTCATGTTAGCCATTTCCACCTTGGGAAAAAGCCTCTGACTATCCACACGATCAATGCCTCTCATCATATTATACACCTCTATCAAGTCACATCGCATCCTCCATCTCTCCAAGGAGAAAAGGCCAAGTTCACTCAACCTATTCTCATAAGGCATGCTTTCCAATCCAGGCAACATCCTTTTAAATATCCTCTGCACTCTTTCTATAGTCTCCACATCTTTCCTGTAGAGAGATGACCAGAACTGAGCTCAGTACTCCAAGTGGGGTCTGACCAAGGTCTTATATAGCTGTAACATTACCTGATGACTCTTGAACTCCATCCCATAGTTGATGAATGCCAACACACCATATGCCTTTTTAACAACGCTGTCAATCTGCGCAGCAGCTTTGAATGTCCTATGGACATGAGCCCCAAGATCTCTCTGATCCTCCACACTACCAAGAGTCTTACCATTAATACTATATTCTGTCTTCAAATTTGACCTACTAAAATGAACTACTTCACACATATCTGGGTTGAACTCTAAGTGCCCCATCTCAGCCCGGTTCTGCATCCTATCGATGTCCTACTTTAACTGCTAAC
Source organism: Mobula hypostoma (assembly GCF_963921235.1). Taxonomy (NCBI): domain Eukaryota; kingdom Metazoa; phylum Chordata; class Chondrichthyes; order Myliobatiformes; family Myliobatidae; genus Mobula; species Mobula hypostoma. Next base: position 179,561,127 of record NC_086102.1, on the reverse strand, counting down.
AACCCTCAAGACTATCCACAACACCTCCAACCTTTGTGTCATCAGAAAACTTACTTAACCTATCCTTCTACTTCCACATCCAGGTCATTTATAAAAATCACAGTCCTGTTGGGTTTTTGTTTTGTGGCTACCTGTAAGGAGACAAATCTCAAGGCTGTATATAGTACACAGAACATATTTTGATAATAAATATACTTTGAACTCTGAATGTTCCCCAAGTGTACCCGTACCAACACTTCCACCAGCCATTTTATTTTCTAAAATAAGGTTGGGTTTGAATATTGCTGCATTTGTAGCAGGACTCTCTCTCTATATATATTGATTCAAAAAAAAACTCAGTTGGAATCACTTAACCAATTCTGCTCCATCTATATTCCTCACATGAAGGCAATCCAGTCAATAATGAAAGCTAAAATCTGCCACTTCTGTTCTTTGGAATTTGCTTATATCTGTTCCTCTAATCCCCACTATTGGGAAACCTATAGCATAACCCCAGCACAGATATTTCTACCTCTCATGGCTAAATTCTACCCGTGTGACTTCACTGTACAATCCTTTTAGAATATTCTTTAAATTCGGCCATGATGTCGTCCATGATTAGTAGAGAGAATTCCCTCCTCCTCTTTTGCACCTTCCTCTGTCTCCTCTGGAGGGAAACAGTTCTGCAGTGGTTAGCACAATGCTTTACAGTACCAACAATCTAGGTTAATTTCCTGTCGTTGTCTGTTGGAGTTTGTACATTTTCCCTGTGACCCCATGGGTTTCCTCCAGGTTCTCTTGTGATTAGGCTAGGTTAAACTGGGGGTTGCTGGGCAGTGTGGCTCAAGGGGCCAGGAGGGCCTATCTCAATAAATAAACATAGAATTGCCAGTCCCTCCCTTCCCTCAATCATGCTTCTCTGACTGCAGTATAATAATTCCACGCATTGATCCAAGGTGTCACATAATCTGACCTACCACTGAGGTTCCTTGCATAATGCAAGCCTGTAAGTAAATGTAGTTGAGCCTGCCAGCTGTCCCATACTCGATATCTGCTTCTGTCTGCTCTGTCCACTGGTCTTGCTTGACCTACCCACCTGCTATTTTGTTTCTTACCAATCTGGTTTCAACCCTTTCAACTATTGTGAGCAAATTTCCTTGTTATCACATGATATTGGTCCCCTTCTAGCTGAGAAAGAAAAACATTATTGACCTTTCTTACATGACAGGTGAAGGCAATCTACAAGATGTGTGAAATATCCCAAGCTGGAAGAAATCAAGAACAAAAATTAAGTCATCTTACTAGTCATTGACATTGCCTCATCTTGGTGGAGGCATCAAAAGGTCACACCTCACATATTGCTCTGCACTGAGTTAGACTGGAGAGTTGATCCAAGAAAATTCTGGACAGCTATGGCACCCTGCTAAGAGCCTTGATCCCTCTCTCCTTCCACTCTTAGAAGTACTTATCAGTTCTGGTTTACTTCTGCCCAATCTCTTCTCATACCTCATTGCAAAAATGGCTAATAATATATACATATCTGAGTCTAATGCATAGATCAGTTGGTTGAATGGTGCCACAACAACAACCTCACTCTTCTAATTAAGGGGTTCATCAGTGGTAAAAATGAGCAGCTTTCAAGCTCTTGGGGGTCGACATCTCAGATATGATAAAAGCTCACCGGTAACTATTCAGTAAGAGCTTATAGGGATTCGGTTTGTCAAAGACTCTTGCAAATCTCTACAGATGTACGATGGAGAGCACTCTGATTTGTTGCAGCACTGCCTGGTGTGGAGGTGCTAATGTGCAGGCTCGATAAAGGCTGCAGAGGGTTATAGACTTCACCAGCTCCATCAAGGGCATCTTAGAGAGGTGTTACCTTAAGATGGTAGCATTCATCATTAAGAACCCTCGCCATCTGGGACATGCCCCCTTCTTATTACTGCCTCAAGGGAGGCGGTACAGGAGCCTGAAGACCCACAGTCAACCTATTAGAAACAGCATCTTCCCCTCGCCCAAATTTCTGAAGGGTCCATGAACCTGATCACTACCTAAAATTTTTTGTTAGCATTTAGTTTTGTAACTTATAGTAATTGTCATGTCTGCACTGTACTTCTGATGCAAAAATAACAAAATAATAAGCTTGATTCTGACTCTGATACCCAAAGCTTGGATATGGCCATTTGGTAAACATCACTGACCATTTCCCATGGACCTCTGCAACTTCAGCCAGCAAGTGTACACTAAGTTCTTGCATTAAAAGTGAGAAGACAATCAACCAACAACTGAGCAGTAACGGATTAATTATATCTTTACATGTAGTGCCAAAGTGAAGAATGGACTGAGAGGTGGAGGGCCTTCATTGCAAAACATGCTGAACCATGATGGTTTAAGACTGAGGGATAACTGGACTCACTGTATGTTAAGATGATGATGCTGAAGTCAAACTATATTGTGTAATTAGTGGTGTCATGATCTGCCTCGTCATTTCTGCCAGGAATTCAGTAAACATCCACTCATACATTCACCAATGTGGAATCTGGCTCAAAGCATACCCTACAGTCTAGGTGCAACACAGAGGTCATTTGAGATTCTAAGGACTCCTCTAGCTGCATTAAATAGGGTACTACCAAGTCCAATTCTGTTAAATGACCCAATATAGACTGGGAGACCACTTCGCTGAGCACCTTCACTCCATCCGTGACAAAAAAGTGAGATCTCCTGGTGGCCACCCTTTTAAATTCTACTTCCAATTCCCATTCTGACAAGTAAATACAGTACGAGGCCACACTCAGGTTGGAGAAGTAATACCTTATATTCCGTCTGGGTAGCCTTCAACCTGATGGCACGAGCATCAATTTCTCGAACTTCAGATAATGGCATTTTCTCCCCACTTCATCATTCCCCATTCCTGTTTCCTTCTCTGCCCTCCTCACCTGCCCATCACCTCCCTCTGGTGCTCCCCCCTCTCCCCTTTCTTTTGTCTTCTCCAATCAGATTCCCTTTCTCCAATCCTTTATCTATTCCACCAATCTTCCCAGCTCTTTACTTCATCCCATCTCCCGGTTTTGCCTATCACCTGCCACCTTGTACTTCCGCCTCCCCTCACCCCACCTTCTTACTTTGTCTTCTCCCCTTCCTTTCCAGCCCTGAAGAAGGGTCTCGGCCCGAAACAGCGACTGTTTACTCATTTCCATAGATGCTGCCTGGCCTGCTGAGTTCCTCCAGCTTTCTGTGTGTGTTGCTCTGTTAAATGGTGTCCCATCTTGGTCAGAGTAATTCAGTAAGCCCTGGGGCAGCCTAGCCATTTCACTATATAGAAGAGATCATGCATTCTTCTTAACAGCTAATTACAGAGCACTATCAGCTGAAACATTACTGCAAAGGCCTGTGTGTCCTTTCAGTACAGAAATGGGATAACCAGAAAGATGGAGAAAATTTAAAATTAATTAAAGACCATATCTGATTTACAGACTTGGGTCCAATGCCTCATAAAATGCTCAGAACATATCCACAGAACTACACAAGTACGAGTATACATTACATCATTCTAATTGAAAGACAGTGACCATGTACAGTTCTGTTCAGACTCAGCTGACCTTGAATTTTGAAATGTAGCAAAAAGTCAACGAACGCTATCATCTTTCCTGCCTCATGACTGTTTTTAGCATTTGTATCACTCCTTCAGTCTGAGTTAGCCAATGCAGAACGGAAGGAATGCTAAAAGGTGAACAAACAATAGATAATTAAGAGTTTTGGATTCTTGAAATGCAAATTAGATCTGTAAATGGGTCTTTGCCCCCCCTCAACTCTCCTCCCCCAAATATTAATAAGTGCAAACTGGAAATAAGTCACAAATTAGACAAGATAAAAGAATGCTTCAATTAATACATGTTTGGTCAGGAACTGACTGAGTATTAGGTACTTTTCTGAAATGTATCTGTCTACTAATGATTGGTAGGTTATTTCTAAATGAAAATCACCCAACTGCTTGGACACGTTTAATGAGAACATCACCTTCTTCAATCTAAAAATCTACCTGTCAAGGACTGGAACACAGGTTATTCTTAAAGCAATGTTCTGTTTTATTAAACGGTGTATCCCCAGAGGAATGTTGCACCAGACTGGATTAGCTTCTGAGTAAATAATCTTGTGTAAATGCTACCAGAGTTGTAACTAAGGATTCAATAAAATTCATCTCCCTTGGATGCAGCTTGATTTGGAAGTGAGTCATGAACCAGAACCAGCTATGGAAACAGCCGTGACATCAGTTCTGAGCATTAGGACATGCCAATGACTTCTGATCACTTTCTTGTGCTGTATCTCTATACATTTAGCTCCAAGAATGAAGTACTGAACTGAGAGCTGCTTTCTTTAAAAAGAGATCACAGTTTACAAATTGTCAGCAATTACGAAGTGCAGGTGAAGATTACTTCAAATTCCACTAGAGTCACCTTAAATTTTCCAAGCATAACCTATGGATCAGTTTCAAGGACTTTTCATCTCATGTTCTCAACATTTATTGCTTATTTATTTATATATATTGTATTTTATTTTATGTATTTATTTTTTATTTTGCCATAGTTGGATGCATCAGCAAGGGAGCTGAGGTTGAGTACAGGGCTACGGTAGGAAACTTTGTCACATGGTGTGAGCAGAATTATCTTCAGCTTAATGTGAAAAAGGCTAAGGAGCTGGTGGTAGACCTGAGGAGAGCTAAGGTACCGGTGACCTCTGTTTTCATCCAGGGGGTCAGTGTGGACATGGTGGAGGATTACAAATACCTGGGGATACGAACTGACAATAAACTGGACTGGTCAAAGAACACTGAGGCTGTCTACAAGAAGGGTCAGAGCCGTCTCTATTTCCTGAGGAGACTGAGGTCCTTTAACATCTGCAGGACGATGCTGAGGATGTTCTATGAGGCTGTGGTGGCCAGTGCTATCAAGTTTGCTGTTGCGTGCTGGGGCAGCAGGCTGAGGGTAGCAGACACCAACAGAATCAACAAACTCATTCGTAAGGCCAGTGATGTTGTGGGGATGGAACTTGACTCTCTGACGGTGGTGTCTGAAAAGAGGATGCTGTCCAAGCTGCATGCCATCTTGGACAATGTCTCCTATCCACTACCTAATGTACTGGGTGGCCACAGGAGTACATTCAGCCAGAGACTCATTCCACCGAGCTGCAACACAGAGCGTCATAGGAAGTCATTCCTGCCTGTGGCCATCAAACTTTACAACTCCTCCCTTGGAGGGTCAGACACCCTGAGCCAATAGGCTGGTCCTGGACTTATTTCCTGGCAGAATTTACATATTACTATTTAACTATTTATGGTTTTATTACTATTATTTATGGTGCAACTGTAACGAAAACCAATTTCCCCCAGGATCAATAAAGTATGACTATGACTATTTGCAGAGTCTTTTTCACACTAGGTTGAACACCAATGTTAATACGGTCTTTCATCGATTCCATTATGATTACCCTATTATGGATTTCTTGAGTATGCCCACAAGAAAATGAATCTCAGGTTTGTATATGGTGACACAAATGTTTGGATAATACATTGAATTTTAGATATGACGGCCATTCTATGCTGGGTGACTGCTCGCTGCTCACTCTTATACAACCAAGTATGAACGCAGGGGGTAACGCATTATCTGTGTTGCACAAGTGTTAGACCTCTGTCAGGGACAAGTGGTACAGCACATCAAAACAGTGCATTTCCTCCACGTACATCTTGGCTTTAGAAATCCAGTGCTTGGCGGACCTGCCCGCTGCTAAATTCAGATACTAAAATGCACTTTTTCGTAAACAGAACAAAAAAAAACTGTTTCAGTTTCATCCAAAAACAGCTGATTTTCATGAACTTCTTTCATCAATTGCAGGCTGCTTGCTGCTCTACCATGTTTACGCTGCCGTAGCTGTGTCCTGCTACGGTTGCTACGAGCTTCACTACCACTTACCCTGCTGTGTGATGAACTGAGACTGAGGCTGTGGCCTGCTCCAGCTGCTCCGGGTTTCAGGTCTACGCATTAACTTCCGTTCTGAATGCTGTTACTTGCTTTTATCGTTTGCATAAGGTGTCTTATACCCTACACTCTATTTATGCATTGGGTGTTGGTCTTTTTTTAAAACTGGCTTCTTTTGGGTTTCTTGCTTTGTGGCTGCCTGTAAGCAGACGAATCTCAAGGTTGTATAATTTATACATATTTTGATAATAAATTAACTTTGAACTTTACTATAATGTTCTTGTGAAAGTAACTTTCCCTCTGCCCTTCAAATGCCAACTCGCCCATGTTTTTTTTTTAAAACTAGCTATTCAGTTTTTAAATCTTTCAGCAGTAAACCAACGGTGTAAAACTAGAATGACTGGGCACGCCTTCACAGGGTAATCGGAAAACCAATATCCACTGTGAGCTAGTTTTAACTGTAGTGTAGTGTAGGAATCAAGGACCTATAGAGATGGAGAACTAGACCCGCCTCTCCTCTACTCCCCCAACCAGGAAATGTCATATCTGAGAGTCAATAAAACCTGTCACTGTGGCTATTTGAAAATATACATATTATGATTTATTTTACTATAATGCCAAACTGCATACAGTAACCAAAATATCACAAAATAACTTTGGCAGAGCAACATCTAACAATCACTGAACTGCTTTTCAAATGTGCTTAAATATGTGATAATTCATACCTCTATTGTGATTAGATTACACCTCCTAATCGTTCCTAGTTTCCTACAAAAGAAATTGTCAATCAAAATCTATTTGAAGAGACTGACTGCATCAGGAACAAAGTGCGTATATATTAAGATATATAGAATGGTATGCAATTGTGGGTAGTTTAGTGGAGTTGTCAATCAATCAGAATTACAGTGTGACAAGGCATAATCTGCTAATGGTATAAACATAAACTGTATTTGTGTCACTCCACAAATCACTGAATGGAGACACAAGTCTCACACAGTAGGGTTCTAAGCTTAAGTGAGCCTCATTTTTCTGTGTACTACATGGATTTTACTCCTTGCTCTGTCAAATTAGTAATCGATGATGCTTTTGATATAGTTATGGTTTCTACCTTTGTCAGTCAATTACTATATCCTGTGATTTTAAAGGCTCTGTAATTGGGAAATGTTTGTGCTGCAGACACAAAGCATCTTCCCAGGATAAAATACCTCCCTTGCTAAAGAGCTTCTCGGCTCTTAATTATAGACTCCAGACCACAAAGAACTGTGTGACAACAATCGCAGCAGATCAGTACAAAAGTTAATGCCCGAGAAGTAGACCCTGCAATCCAGTTCAAAATGGAGCAGAAATCTGGCCTCCATTGGAAATGCTGATGGTGAATAAAGCAGAAGCTGTGAATTCAATTTCAGAAGTAGAGTTTAATGTACAACTGCTATTATATTGCATATTTACATCAAGTGATTAAACAAATGCTGAGCCCAATGTTTACTGTGGAGGCTTACTGAGGATTTCCTAACTCCAGAGGTTCACTAGTAAGCAAAGCAGCAGCTTCATTCCAGTTGGAGGACAATGTCCTTGGAAAAATATTTCATAACTTCTAAAGTAAAATTAAACTGCTTTGTAAGTAAACTGGGATTTATTTCATTACCGGGAACCAATGATCCAGTGTTCCAATTTTTCAGATCATGAAAACACAATAGGGCGGCGTGGTAGCGTAGTTGTTAGCAGAACGTCTTACAGTACAGGCATCCTGGGTTCAATTCCCACTGCTGCCTACAAGGAGCTTACACGTTCTCCCTGTGACAACGTGGGCTCCTTCTGGCTGCTCCTGTTTCCTTGCATCAGGGTACCAACATTCCCATTGGTAGGGTAACTGGTCATTGTAAATCGTCCCACGATTAGGATAGGATTAAATCAGGGGATTGCAGGGCAGCGCGGATCGAACAGCCAGAACAACCTAGTCCGTGCTGTATCCCAATAAATAAATAATAAAATAAGTAAACCCATAGGAATGATTTTAACTTGTGTCATGATATGGATAGCCAGCCGGTGGTGTAATGGCATCCGCGCCAGACTTTGAGGTGAGTGGTCCTGGGTTCAAATGACATTGTCTCCTTGCACACTTTCTACTGTGCTGGGTTGAGCATCGAGCTAGCAACTCCATCTCATAAAAATAAAACAAACAAATGCTAAAGAAACGGCAAGGTTGCCACTCGATATACCACAAGAAGCGGAGCAACAACACGTGATAAGGGTCTGGATGGAGAAACCTCCTCTGAGACTTTGACTCATAGACTGGGCTGTTGTAAGTACTGGAGCATTGCTTCCTGCCTGAAACAGAAAGATGTATAAGGTGCATGTAGGAGCCATGTATCTATTCCCCATCTGTGTTGCATTGTGTTGTGCGTTTACTACGGTAGTTAGTCACGTTGGTGGGGCCATGGTAGAAGTGAAGCGTTTCAATTACGTGTTCATGTTTTTTTAAAAATGGTCGTTCTGGTTAGTGTAGAACTAGGTCAGGGTGATAACTTTGTGCTGACCATTTAATTGTGTTTAACCATTTGCACTTAACTTTGCTTAATTCTACTTAAGTTTATTTAATTTTGTTAGTTTTAGTTTCATTAATTTTATCGCTTCAAGATTGTGTTGTTTTGCTAGTTTCTTAATAAAGGATCAAATACATTTCTTCAACTTTAAACATTATTCTTGGATGCTATGGAAGATGTGTCAACCAGGATTAACCCCCCCCCCCCACCACTGACCTCAGTTCTATCAATTTCCTTAACCTCCAAAAATCTATCACTGTCTTGAGTACCCTCAGCAACTGAGCCTTTACAAGCCCCGAGAGTGAAAAATCCAAAAGACTCATTAGCTTCAGGGTCAAAATATTTCTTCTCACCTCTATCTTGAATGGCTAACTGCTCACTTTGAAACACCCTAGTCAAAAGTAATATTCTTGCATCTACTGGCAAGCCCCATAAGAATTTTGTACTTTGCAATGAGATCTCCTCTCATTCTTCAAAGATTTACACAGTGCAAACCCAACTTAATTAATCTCTCCTCATAGGACAGCTCCCCATTCCCAGGTATCAACATGGTTAACCTCTGATTCACTCACTCTGAAACAAATATATCCACATACAGAACATAAATGTGAGTAAGTCTGCAGATGCTGGAAATCCAAAGCAACACACACAAAATGCTGGAGGAGCTCAGCAGGTCAGGCAGCATCTATGGAAATGAATCCAGTAGGCAGTTGACATTTCGGACCAAGACCCTTCTTCAGGACTGACAGATCCAATTATAGATCTTAGAACACAGAACAGTACAGTACAGCAACAAGCCCTTCGGCCTACAATGTTGTGCCAAACCAGCTAAAATGCAAGTCAGCAAACACCCAGACCAACACAATGTCAATATCCCTACATTCATGTGCTTATCTAAATGCGTCTTAAAAGTCTCTAATGTATTTGCCTGCACCACCAGACTAGGTAGCACATTCCAGGCATCCACAACTGAGTAAAAAAAAATCTCTCACACCCCCTTTGAACCTACTCCTTCACCTTCAATGCATGCCTTCTGGTATTAAGAGATGTCTACCCTGGGAACAGATAGTCCCTGTCTACTCTATCTATGCCCCTCATAATCTTATAAAACTCTCATCAGATCTCCCCTCATCCTTCCACATTTATTGTGATTGATCTCTGATCTAACTCCAGCATTCCCATTTTCCCTTAAAATGTGCTTAGTTACCACAATTTCAATTAATTGGCCTAGTACCACCTATAAATTTCTGCAGCCCATAGTAAAAATATGATTTTAGTTAATGCTACTCTTGATTTTCCTTGCCCTGGTTACACCAGCCAGTAGAAAGAGTGTGCACGGAGAAAAACTACCTAACTCCCCTGAACCACCTGATTAACTCCATCAAATGAAACCTCAAGCAATTTAAATTCAAGTAAGTACAGCTCAAATTGTAATCTCCATTTATAACTTAACACTTGCTGGTCAGGGTATCATATCCTTCCTAAGATGTGTGTGTCCAAGTAGGTTCACAATACTCTCTGTGGTGAAACCAGCACTTGTATAGCAGTAGCATATATTCTATTCCTAATACCATCAGGACTTCATGGTGGAAAACAAAACTACATTAGCAATTTTAGTATCTTATCAAGGTACCTTTTGATCTGTGTGACTGGACCCTTTATATCTGTGCTTCTAGAAATTCACTATTTAGAAAATACTTAAGTCTGAAGTGGAAGACTTTGCCATTATTGGAAGACTTTGCCATTATTAGAAATCGTTGCCATAGGCTGCTGTGGAGGCCAAATCATTGGGTATATTTAAGGCAGAGGCTGATAGATTCTTGATTAGTCAGGGCATGAAGGGATACAGGTAGAAGGCAGGAAATTGGGGCTGAGGGAGAAAATGGATCAGCCATGATGAAGTGGCAGAGCTAACTCCATGGTTCAAATGGCCTATTCTGCTCCTATATCTTATGGTCTTATTATGCCACCTATTCACTCAACCGACCAGTAGCCCTTTGAAACTTATTTGTAATTACACTACAATAATAGGTAAACCTGTTTCCAGGCCTCTGCAGATCCCACTATCCCATCCTGCCAATTTGGTTGCCTGCCCATTGTCATTTCTCTCTCCTGCTGCTCAGTTAATTTCCTAGTCAGGTCAATAAATTGCCTTCATTTCCATGAGCCTCAACCTTAGCTAACTGTTTCTTATGAGGGATTTTTAGCAAGTACCTTCCAGAAGTCCATATAATTAACTTCCATACCACTGCACTGCCCATGACCTTACTCAGCTCTCCCAATAAATCCAATCAAGTTTGTCAAGCATGATCTAATTTTCAAGGTGCTCAGTCAATCCACGGTTAATTGCAGAGTCCAGCAATTTCCCCAACAGAGGCTTGGCTATCTTTCTGAATTCTCTTTCACACCTATTGTAATTTGCAGAACAGCTCAGACAGACCTCTATTCTGAAAAACACAGCCCAATTTGAGAGAATTTCAAAACATTATACCAAGAAAAACAGGTCACATTTACTTTTAAACGCTGAGACAGATACACAATCTGGTCCTGGAGATTTATTAATCTTTTCACGCATTATTTTGTTGTTGTTGACTTGGAGGAGGAAAGGGGGGGATAAAAGGGAATGGCACCTATTCCTGTTTTATATTAGTTTTCTTAGAATTTCCAAGATGATTATTTTTCCCCCTAGTTGTACTTACTTATGCCCAAAAATACTCAGCGTTTCCATTCTAGTATTCTTGTGTACAGCATCAGCATTTTCCATTTTGCGGGACTTTATTGCTCCTAGGTGTCCTTTTTTTAATCTAATATTATTACACATATGAGCGGCATGGTAGTGTCCTGGCTAGCACAACGTTTTACAGTACCAGTGACCCAGGTTCAATTCCCGCCACTGCCTGTAAGGAATTTGTATGTTCTCCCCATGAACATGTGGGTTTTCTCTGGGTGCTCCAGTTTCCTCCCACAATCAAAGACGTACCAATGGTAGGTTAATTGGCCATTGTAAATTGTCCCATGATTAGGCTCAGATTAAATTGGGGAATTACTAGGCAATGTTGACTTGAAGGGCTGAAAGCACCTATTTCGTGCAGTATCTCAAAGAACTAAATACATTTTTCCTATACTCTCTTTGTCATGTTACTATCTTGTCATGGAAAGGCATGACAATAGTTATATTTCATTAGGAATCGAGGAGATTTGGTATGTCACCAAAGACACTTGCAAATTTCTACGGATGTACTGATCCGACTAATCTACAGATGTACTAGGCCGCCATCCCACTAAACATGTGTTTAAAAAATATCGATGTTGTTTCTATCCCATTTAGTCACCCACGACAAGACTTTTTTTTAAAAAATTGCTTCCTGAGTGTATGAAATAGTTCTGCATCACATTAAATTCTCTCTTGAAAACATCCAATTGTTTTGCTGTGACCTTACTCATTAGTTTTGCCCAGATTACCGATAAGTCTCCTCTCAAAGCCTTTCCCATCTATGCTGCATTTCTCTCTTTCCATTGTCACACTGAACTTCATCATTTTCAGATAAAAACTCAAGTACCATGAGTTTGCAAGGTACACTATGGCTCACTACTCAATGCTGACTATTATGGTCAGTTGTCTTGTTGATCTTTGGACACACCACTGCAGAAAACTATTTTGCATACACTGCAGAAATTTACTAGCTTTTGGATACAGGTAAATTTCCTTATCCCAACTTACTGTAACCACTAAAAGCATCTGCTTTCTGCACTTGTGTTTTCTGCCATTCACAGCAGCTACCAGATACAATGCCTTGAAAAAGTATTCAGCCCCATAACTATTTTTACACTTTACTGTCTCATCTTCTAAATTTAAAATCAAGTGGCACAGTAGCGTAGTGGGTAGCGCAACACTTTACAGTGCAGGTGACCTGGGTTCACTTCCTGCTGCTGACTGTAAGGAGTTTGTACGTTCTCCCCATGACCATGCGGGTTTCCTCCAGAAGCTTCGGTCTCCTCCCACAGTTCAAAGATGCATTGGTTGGGAGAGTAATAGGTCTTTGTAAATAGTTACATGATTAGGAAAGGGTTAAAGCAGGGATTGCTGGGTGGGTATGGCTCAAAGAGCTGGAAAGACCTATTCTGCGCTGTATCTCAATAAATAAATAACTACAGAGATTGAAGTCAGACTTTTTGAGCTAATCTACAAACATTCTGCATCCTGTAAATCAAATGAAAAATTCCAAAAGCTGTCAATTTACTGAACATTAAAAACCAAAATCGTGAGGCTGAAAAAGTATTCGTCACCTTTTTTAATTACTACGTGAACTTCCCTCAGGTGCAATACTGCATACAGGTTTCCCCCGCCATCCGAAGGTAGAGCGTTCCTATGAAACGGTTTGTAAGCCGAAATGTCATAAAGTGAAGAAGCAATTACCATTAATTTATATGGGAAAAATTTGTGAGCGTTCGCAGACCCAAAAATAACCTACCAAATCATGCCAAATAACACATAAAACCTAAAATAACAGTAACATATAGTAAAAGCAGGAATGATATGATAAATACACAGCCTATATAAAGTAGAAATACTTTTCCACAATCATTACCGCACTGTTCTCCGTAGCGAAAATCTCACGCAAGCACCGTCGGCAGAAAATCTCACACAAGCGCTGTTGGCAAAAACACGGCGCAAGCGCTCTCCAGTAACCTTTAAGCTATGAAGCTGCCAAATCATACCAAATAACACGTAAAAATACACAGCCTATATAAAGTAGAGATAAAGTATTACAGTGTAGTATCACTTATGGGAATCGAGAAGACAGCGCAGAGCACACTGATGATGGTGTGTTAGACTGAGTCGTCGGAGTTTGGGTGGTGCAGTGGCCTCCACCCTCCAGGCTGCCGACCGATACATTGCCGTGAAGCATGCAGGGGTACAGCGGTAGCCGGGACGCATCCAGCACATCTTTAAGAAAAAAGCCAAAATAAACATGCTGATTAATTAGGTGCCGCCTGGCACGTAATTGTCGGCCCACATCAGTGCCGATTTCCCATTGCGTCGTCTCTGATCTGGGCTGACAATTACGTGTCGGTGGCACCTAATTAATTAGCATGTTTATTTCGGCTTTTTTCTTAAAGATGTGCTGTGTGCCTCCCAGCTACCGCTGCATTCTCCGCGAATCATGGGGTGGTGGGACACTAAGGTGTCATCTCGTCGTCTGTTTCCATTAGGGCAGGCAGCTCATCTTCTCCTATGACTGCCTGCCTCATTGTTGAAGGTCGAGGTTCGTTGTCTGCTGTGGCTGATATGGAAGGCTTGCTTGACTGCTGAGCCTCATACATTTTTCTATCATACAGTTCTTTGTAAGGACTCAAACCATCCTGCAAATATCCCCTAAACCGCGGTACCCTTTCAAAATTAAAGTCGTACTTTATCACTGCAGCAAAAATCTCACGTAGTTGCTTCACGCTCAGTTCCTGGACGACTTCACTTTCGCTACTGCATTCGGTTTTGATTGTTATCCTTTCCTCTTCCAATTGCATCAGCTCTTCATCTATCAGTTCTTGGTCATGGGATGCCAAAACCTCTTCAACATCATCTTCGTCAGCTTCCACAAGCCAAACTCACTTTGTTCTTGCTTCGTTCACCACAATCGAAAGGCTTAATTATGTCTAGTTTTACTCCAAGTGTAACACCCTTACGAGCTCTTTTAGGCTTTTCCAATACCTTAGAACTCATCTTGCAAACGGCTGCTCACAGGCATGTGTTTAAGCAATGCCGGCGAGAATGCCGTTCCAAATCCAGGGCAGAGCGGCTGCTCTGGGCACGCGCCGCCTTTTATCACGCTGACTTTTTATCGCGCACTGCTTTTTTTTCGTAACAGTGAGAACACCTTCTGAAAGCAAAAACAGGGTACTAACGTAGGTCTTTCATAACAGTGAGGTTTCGTAAAGCGAACGTTCGAAAAGCAGGGGACACCTGTATTACCTTACCGACTCGCTTAATTTGTTTACGTAGAAAATTTGGAGGAGTACCTGAACAAGTACTGCTGGACCTTCCAGAGTGGGGGGTATGGTAGATTTTCGAAAGACCAAACCAAAATGAAGACAAAAGAGCAGTCAATGCAAAACAGTGAAATGATGATAGAGAAGCACAAATCTGGGGAAGGACACAAGACCATCTCAGAGGCACTGAAGATAGCTCAAAGTTCCATCATGAAAAAGTGGGAAAAAATATGAAACCCTAAAAAAAACTGCCTAGGTCCGGTGCCCCTCTAAACTTAGTCATCTGAGAAGAACGACACTTGTAAGACAGGCTACTGTGACACCAACAGTCACTTTGAAGTCAGTGGCTGCAACTAGAGATGATAAGGCAATTGCAATGTCAGCATTCATCTCAAGAGGACTCGAATTAAAAACAGAGGATATAATGTTGAAACTTTATAAAGCACTAGTGAGGCCTCACTTGGGGTATTGTGAGCAGTTTTGGGCCTCTCATCTTAGAAGGGATGTGCTGAAACTGGAGAGGATTCAAAGGAAGTTCATGGAAATGATTCCAGAATTGAATGGCTTGTCATATGAACAGCGTTTGATGGCTCTGCACCTGTATTCACTGGAACTTAGAAGAATGAGGGATGTCCTCATTGAAACCTATCAAATGGTGAAAGTCCTTGATAGAGTGGATGTGGAGAAGATGTTTCCTTTGGTGGGGGTACCTAAGACCAGAGGACACAACCTCAAAATAGAGGGGCAGCCTTTTAGAATAGAGATGATGAGGAATTTCCTTAGCCAGAGTGTGGTGAATCTGTGGAATTCATTGCCACAGGTGGCTGTGGAGGCCAAGTCTTTATGCATATTTAAGGCAGAGGTTGAGAGATTCTTGATTGGTCAGGGCATGAAGGGATACGGAGGGGGAAGGAAAGAGATTGAGGCTGAGAGGAAAACAGATCAGCCATAGCAAAATGGTAGAGCAGACTAGATGGGTCAAAAGGCTTAATTCTGCTCTTTTATCTTATGGTCTTATGAGGTTTATGGCTCTACAATTCCTCAGGGAGTGTACAAAAAAGTATTTATGGAATAGTGGCAAGGAAAAAGCCCTGGCTAAGAAAAACATATCCCTGCCGATAAAGGCTTTGTAAAGTGTCACTTAAAAGATACCGTAAAGATGTGAAAGAAGGTCTTGTGATCAGATGAGACCAAAGTGGAACTTTTTGGCCTCAACACCAAACAGAACGTGTGACATAAATTTAATACTGTGCATCAGCCAGGTAAGACCATTCCTGTTGTAAAGTATGGTGGAGGTAGTATCATGCCATGGGGATACTTTTCAGCAGCAATGACTGGAAATCTAGTCAGGTTTGATGGGAAGATGAATGCTGCTAAATACGGAAAGATCCTGGACAAAAACCTGCTGGCCTCTGCCAGAAAGCTTAAACTGGAAAAGGAATTTGTCTTTCAGCAAGACAACAACCCAAAGCACACAGTCAGGACAACTATGGAGTGGGTTCACATGAAAAAAATTGATGCCCTTGAGTGGTCCAGTCAGAGTCTTGACCTTAACTTGATTGAACATCTCCGACAAGACCTCAAGCCTGCTGTCCACTGCTGCTCCCAACTAACCTGGCACACCTCGAGCAATTTGAAAGGAGGAATGGGCAAATCTTGCTCCATCACATTTTGGATAAGTCTCTATTAACTTTGCACAGAGACTGCTGGCTGTAATAGCTACAAGAGGTAGTTCAACTGAGCAAAAGGGGAATGAATACTTTTGAACTGCAGGTATTTCTGGTTTTGAATTTTTACTTTTTCATGCTTTAAAATTTTCCTTGTGTTTTCAGCGCTATTGTGAAAAAAAGCATGTGATTCACAAATAAAATTGGTCCGTTAAATTGGTCAAATTCCCTGGATGTAATACAAGTGGTGGGGCCTGAATACTTCTACAAGGCACTGTAGTTGAGATTGACAACTCTGAAAAGAAACTATGTCTTAATTTTAATCTGCTAGCCATCTGTTATATGGCCTTTCATCGTGACTTGGTTTCACCTTTAGTTACATTTTCATCTCCTTTGTTTTTCCTGTATTTCTCATAGACCTTGCAGAGGACCAAAGAAATACCCTCTGATACCATTATGCCAAGGTGGAGAGGTTTCCGCTTGTTAACGCTGGTCCTGAATGGGAAAAGTAGTGAACAACTCGGGATCATGCTTGGAAGAACCTGAGCTAAAAGGCGCACTCCACAGAAATGGTCAATTTAAGCACTCAAGCAGAACTGTACTGGCCTACCCAGACAACTGCCAGCTCCTTCTATTTGTTTTGGAACTGCATGGATTATCTGAGTCAGCTAGTTAAAAATTGCCTTGTGATACTGAAAACATTATTGAGTAATGAGTTATGAAAATGTCTGTCTGGAATATGCCCCTGTTCTGTACTTGCCATAGAGGAGCTGAAATGAAGTTGTTTGGGGATGCTCTGGAACTGACAATGCGGCCTCCACAATCTTCTCACCACAAGCACAAAATTGATGAAAAGACAGAAAAGCAAAATGGTATACTACCATTTGCCACCTCAAAATTCCTCAAATGATCTCTGAAGTGTACTCGTTACTATAATACAGATTTTCCATTAGCTTGGTTCCACATCAGCAAATATAATTAAATCACGTTTCTGTGATTCTTAATGGAGGGATAAACATGGACTCCTATCTTCCTTGTTGAAGTAGTGTCCATGAGACCATAAGATAAAGGAGCAGAACTAGCCTCAGAGTCTGCTCCAGCATTTCATCATGGCCGATCCATTTTTTCCTCTCAGTCCCAATCTCCTTCTCATCGTATCCTATCATGCCCTGACCAATTAAGAATCTATCAACCTCTGCCTTGAAAACACGTAAAGACTTGGCCTAGGTGTACAGCAGCCACCTGTGCCAACGAATTCCACAGTTTCACCTCTCATTGACTATGGCTACAGAATTTCCTCCACTGCTCCGTTTTAGCTGTTACCATCCAGGAAATGGTACCGCAGCACAAACAAGCTCTGGGACAGCTTTCTCCACTAGCCCATCAGACTGATTAATTTATGCTGATACAATTGTACTTCTATGTTATATTGACTGTCCTGTTGTACATACTATCTATTATGAATTACTATAAATTGCACATTTAGACCGAGATGTAATGGAAAGATCTTTATTCCTCATGTATATGAAGGATACATTGAACAATTCAGTTCAATTCTAAATGGATGTCTCTCTGTTCTGAGGCTGTGTCCTCGGGTCTTAGACTCTACCACCATAGGGAACATCCTCTCTATATCCACTCTATCGAGCCCTTTCAATTAGGTCACCCCTTATCCTTCTGAATTCCAATGAATACAGACCCAGAGCCATCAAATGCTCTTCATATGACAAGCTGTTCAATCCTGGAATCATTCTTGTGAACCTCCTTTGAACCCTCTCCAGTTTTGGGCCCCTCAACCAAGGAAGGTCAGCACATCCTTCCGCAGATAAGGGGCCTTAAACTGTTTACAATAGTCCAAGTGAGGCCTCACCAGTGCTTTATAAAGCCTCAACATTACATCCTTGCTTTTATATTCTAGTGTTCTAATAATAAGTGCTAACATTGCATTTGCCTTCCTCATTACTGACTCAACAGGCAAATTAACCTTTAGGGAATCCTGCACAGGGGTTCCCAAGTCCCTTTGCAGCTCAGATTTTTTAATTTTCCCTCCAATTAGAAAATAGCCTATGCTTTTATTTCTTCTATCAAAATGCAGGACAACAGACTTCCCAGCACTGTATTTCATCCTGGCATCTTTTACCCCAATGAGAGTGCAGCTATGGAATCAGTTTGAAAGATTAACAAAATGTTTGCACTGCCAACAAAAAGGCACATTGCATTCCTGAGTACTATACACGTGCTTCGTTTGTACTTTTGTGCTCAGGTCCCTGGTGTAAGTCTTAAACCCACAATCTTCTGATTCATAGGTGAGTGCGCTACCAACTGAGTCAGAGCTTAAACTTGTGCTAAAACTTGGTGTTATGCTAAAATAGCTGCATTGTTAATATGGCTCAGTAGTTGTACTCTCGCCTCGGAGTCAGAAAAATCCTGATTGATGCCACGTACAAGGAAGAGTTAATTCGTATTCCAGGCTAGAAGTCCAGTGCAGCATTGTGTGGCATGATATTTCTGCAGTGCTGAATCGCCTTCTGCTGGCACAGTTCAAGGAACAAACGGTCATTTTAACTTTTTAACAAAGCATAAAATGGGCAAGAGTCTTACTGTTAAAGTGCACTTAATATTCGTTTGCAATTGTCAGAGGTTGGTCAACCCAGTAACAAAGATTTAACACTATTACCAACATTTTTGAAATGACACTTAAGGAATTCTTTCTGCCTTGGCCAGTATTCCTTCCTTTGCCAGTTGACCCAAATAAAACAACTAAATATTAACTTCGTGTGAGAACAATAATTATCGCATTTCATTTCAAGCTTCAGAATCAGTATCAAGTTTAATATCAGGAGCATATGTCATGAAATTTGTCACCTTTGCAACAGGGGTACAACGCAATACATAATAGAGAAGAAATGAGAATTACTATATATATGAAATTGTTAAATTAAATAAGTAGACAAAAAATAGAAACTAAAAAGTCGTGAGGTAGTGTCCATGGGTTCAAAGTCCATTCAGAAATCTGATGGCAGAGGGGAAAAAGCTGTTCCTGAATTATTGAGTAGGTGCCTTCAGGCTCCTGTATCCCCTTCCTGATGGTAACGATGAGAACAGCATGTCTTATGTGATGGGGTGATTGCTTTAAGAGATTTATTAAATTGCAGTATGAAGAAAGTCTTCTCTTCCTGCTTAAGTTTGTTAAAGTAAAATAATTCAATCTGTATTTACTTTGCAGTGCTAGTGAAATTCTTGTCTAGCATTCAAAAAGTTTTTAAAATGGTAAATCAAAATATGTCTTATGAATTAAAGTCATGAAGTTATTATAAAATTAAAACCCAAAGCTGAAATTCTAGTTAAATATAGGAAGCACAGGATTCTATTGCTATTCAAGATCTGAAATGACCCCCTAATCATACCAAAATACAATCAATGTCAAGATGTTCTATAGCAACAGACGGCATAGTGTGATTTTAATTCTACTGCATCTTTTCCTCCCTATCAAAACCTCTCCTATCAAATTCCTTCATCTCCAGCCCTTTACTTTTCCCACCCACCTAGCTTCACCTTTCACCTTCTAGCTATCATCCTTCCCCTCCCCCCACCTTTTAATTCTGATGTCTTCCCCCTTCTTTTCCAGAAGGCTCAGAATCAGAAACAGGTTTAACATCACTGGCATACGTTGTGAAATTTGTTGTCTTGTCGGCAGTAGTGCATTGCAATACATAATACAAGAAAACACTTGAATTCCAATATATTTTTTTTTATACATATTATTTTATATATAAAATCTAAACAAGTAGTGAGGTAATTTTCCTGGTTTCGATGCCCATTCAGAAATCGGATGGGAGCGGGGAAGAAGTTGTTCCTGCATCATGCTCCTGCCTTCAAGCTCCTATACCTCCTTCCTGATGGTAGCAATGATGGACGCCGCTTTTTTCAGACACTGTTCCTTAAGAAGTCCTCGATTCTGTGGTGGCTAGCGCCCATGGAGCTGACGAAGTTTACAACTCTCTGCAGCCTAAAACATCGACTGTTTGTTCATTTCTCTGGATGCTTGCCTGACCTGCTGAATTCCACCAGCATTGTGTGTGTGTTGCTTTGGACTTTCAGCATCTGTAGAATTTTTTGTGTTCGTATGTATAAAATCTCTTGTGTAAATATCAAAATAGAAAGTAATTTCTTTACAATCATTAGATTTGAGTGAGCTTTTATTTTTTTCCCCCATTCAGTCAATTAGCAATTGATAAATGAAAGGCTGTACAAACGTACAAGCCCACATCTTTCAGAGTACCACTCATGGTGTATTACTCAGGTTTGCTGGATCTCAACCCCTCTTACCCATCCAATTCTTCAGCACAGTGTGGGTGGCACGGTAGAGTAGCGGTTAGCACAACGCTTTACAGTACAGGAGACCCGGGTTCAATTCCTGCTACTGGCAGCAAGGGGTTTGGATGTTCTCTCTGTGACTGCGTGGGTTTCCTCCAGGTACACCGGTTCTTCCTCCCACAGTCCAAAGGCGTACCAGTTGGTAGATTAATTGGTCATTGTAAATTGTGGCTAGCGTAAAAATCAGGGGATTGCTGGGCTCTGGTGTGGCTCAAAGGGCCTATTCTAAACTGTATCTTGATAAATAAAGAAGCATCTGGTATAGGGTACACTCAGCTGATGACAATCAGCTAAACTGAAATTCCAGTGTTTGCTGTAATTATTTTTTTAAGAAGTTCAATGTGTTTGATGAATTTATTTATTGAGGTACAGCTTTTCCAGCCATATGAGCCACACTGTCTAACAATCCCCCACTTAACCCTACACTAATCATAGATTATTGGCAGCTGGTGGAGGAGTGACATCAGCACCAGACTTTGAGGCAAATGGTCCCAAGTTCAAATCCAGCCGGCTCCTTACACTTTCTATCCGTGCTGGATTGACAGCAACTCAGACTTGTAAATAGCAGTCAAATGCTATGCAAATAGCAAAAAATGCTGCTGGAGCTCTGTCATTAATCACTGGACAATGACCAATTATCTTACCAACTGGTCTGTCTTTGCACTGTGGGAAGCACCCGGAGGAAACCCATGCGGTCATGGGGAGAATGTACAAACTCATTACCAACAGTGGTGGGAATTGAACCTGAGTCGCCAGTACTGTAAAGTGTTGTGCTAACTGCTATGCTACTGTGCTGCCAATTTAAAGCATCAAATTAATCCTCCAAAAGGACCACAACCTCGTCCTAGGGATTGCAAGCTTACACGTCTCAATGACCTGGAGAGTTATGTTGGCTGGAGTCAGGGCTTTATGCTTTAGCTCTTTGTAGGGTCACCCATGCCAAAGGTTAGAGGCCAGAATAAGGGAGGTCCACCAGTCCTCCAAGTTCAGGGCTTCAGCTCAGGGCTAACAAACCAGACAGGTAAAACAAAACTGTTATAGAAAGAGCAGTGAAGAATCCTTCCTCATCTGAGTATGAAAGTATCCCTAAGTCTCCACGTGGGACTTGCATGGCTGACAGAGGTGACAACCGACAGAGAGCGACTGACACAATAAAGGAAGCTCTGAAAACCTCCAGGGATGGAGGACCCCCATTGCTCATCACCCCAAACACCTGTGGCATAATGGGCAGTAAGTAAGTACTAAGTTAATCTGGGCTCCAGTCACACTGATAAATATAATGGAATGGTCCAATCAGAAAGACTTTGCTTTTAATTATAATACTGTGGATTGTACAATAACTCTTTAAATATACAGCACATTTCTAAACCTAACCTTGAAATTCACAGAAGATACATCTGTATGGGACATTTAAACAGTAATGCCTTTCAGCCATTGGTCAATACTATACCTTTATTCACTGCCTCAAATTCCAAAATTTATCAAGTATCTGTAAATGTGTCACTCAGATTTATTATGAACCGAATGAGATTACTGGAAAATAGTGCAGAAAGTTACAAAAGAGTCCACAAGAGAAACACAGAAGCCGTTGTTTAAGTTTGACTTTTTATAGTTTTGACCTATAACCAAATCAATTTAGTAAAAAGAAATGCCATCTTCTTTAATAATAATGTGCTGTCAGTAACTGATTGATTGCAATGCGCTCAGTTCAAAATCAGTTCTGAATCGTTCTCCAGTTTGCTGAGATTCCCCCTGCAACTTTTCATAGTTGATGTGATGTGTGCAGAAATTCTACACAACTGCACTCAAAAAAAAATTTCCCCCACACATCTGCAAGCATTCCTGAATCTTCCTTCTGTTGAACTCGAAGCTCGAGAACAGAGAGGCTTGTTGCAAGAGCTGATTTGTTCATGTGCATTCCACTGCAGTAAATACGATGATGTGGAAATAGCAAGCAAGTCATCTGGTCAATGTTCTGGTTCTCCAGAGATCGCACACAATGATAAGACTTCACCTTTTGGAACTTTCTGCAATTTTCACGTCAAATGTAGATCATTTAAATTGATAGCACTGGAATACAGTTATTAAAGCTAATGGTAAAAGGCAAGTATGTGAGAACTTTGCAGCTGATGACTAAACATGAATAATCAAAACCTTTTCCATCTACTGCAGCGACCAGAAATAAAAAACTTAGTAAAAAATCAAGTACAGTATTTTAAAAATCACCTTGAAACAATGCGACATTATGATTCAGTAACAAAAGTATTTCAAACGGTTTTGCCCTTCAAAACATGCAAATATTAATGACGTCAAACTGAAAGAGCATGAATATACAATCTGATTTTCATTCACAACTGGAATCAGTACAAGTTAACTGAACAATGAATGTTTGTTCCCAGGCTCACATATTGCTTTAAATGTCAGAGCTTTAAATTGATCACTACTGCCATTTTAATCATTTCACAGGAAAGTGATACATAACCGGCACATTGTAACACTGCTGATGTATCCACAGTACCAGCAAAGAATGCGTATAGAATTTGCTTTTTAAAATCAGGATTCCTATCACCACAAAAACAGTGAAAAATGAATAATGATGCAATTTTCATTACAAATTTCATTCAAGTACTTTTCCAGAAAGCAAATTCAAAAAAAAAAAATCACAACATCAACACTTCATTATTTTTCAATAGAATAGTACAGCACAGTACAGGCCCTTCGGCCCACAATGTTCTGCCGACCCTCAAACCCTGCTTCCAATATCAGCCCCCACCTTAAATTCCTCCATATAGCTGTCTAGTAGTCTCTTAAACTTCACTAGTGTATCTGCCTCCACCACTGACTCAGGCAGTGCATTCCACGCACCAGCCACTCTGAGTAAAAAATCTTCCTCTAATATCCCCCTTGAATTTCCCACCCTTTACCTTAAAGCCATGTCCCCTTGTACTGAGCAGAGGTGCCCTACATCCAGGTCGTTAATAAAAATCACGAAAATTAGAGGTCCCAGAACAGATCCTTGTGGGACACCACTAGTCACAATCCTCCAATCTGAATGTACTCCCTCCACCATGACCCTCTGCCTTCTGCAGGCAAGCCAATTCTGAATCCACCTGGCCAAACTTCCCTGGATCCCATGCCTTCTGACTTTCTGAATAAGCCTACCGTGTGGAACCTTGTCAAATGCCTTACTAAAATCCACATAGATCACATCCACTGCACTACCCTCATCTAAATGCCTGGTCACCTCCTCAAAGGACTCTATCAGGCTTATTAGACACGATCTGTCCTTCACAAAGCCATGCTGACTGTCCCTGATCAGACCATGATTCTCTAAATGCCCAGACATCCTATCTCTAAGAATCTTTTCCAACAGCTTTCCCACCACAGACGTAAAGCTCACTGGTCTATAATTACCCGGACTATCCCTCTCGAGTTTTACGGTGTGACATTAATTTCATAATCACAAGAAAGTCTGCAGCCACAGGAAATCCAGAGCAACACAAGGATGAGAGGGAAAATGGATTAGCCTTGAGGAAATGGCGGCGCAGACTCAATGGGCCAAATGGACTAATTCTGCTCCTATATCTTATGGTCTAAGGATGTAATGTTGAGGCTTTATAAAGCACTGGTGAGGTCTCACTTAGGCTACCATGAGCAGTTTTTGTCCCTTTATCTGAGAAAGGATGTGCTAACGTTGGACAGTTCAAAGGAGGCTCACGAAAATGATTCCAAGATTGAAAGGATTGTCATACGAGGAGCATTTGACTGCTCTGAGCCTCTCCTCACTGGAATTCAGAAGAACCTATTGAATGGTAAAAGGCTTTGATAGAGTGGATGTGGAGAGGATTTTTCTTAGGGTGAGACATTCTAAGACCAGAGGGCACAGCCTCAGAATAGAGGTACATCCTTTTAGAATACAGATGAAGAGGAATTTTTCTAGCCAGGGAGTGGTGAGTCTGTGGAATTCTTTGCCACAGGTGGCTGTGGAGGCCAAGTCATTGGGTATATTTAAGGGAGAGATTGATAGATTCCTGATCAGTTAGGGCATGAAAAGATACGGAGCAGAAGATTGGGGCTGAGGGAAAATGGATCAGCCATGATGAAATGGCAGAGCAGACTCAATGGGGAAGTGGCCTAATTCTGCTTACAGTTTAACAGACACAAAGTGCTGGAGGAACTCAACAAGTCAGCCAGCATCTGTGGAAAAGAATCAACAGCAGATGTTTTGTATGTGTAACATTAATTTACTTTACTTCACTGGAAGTCCAAGTAGTCTACAATACAATGATATATTGAGTCTACAGTCTAAAAGTGCCTTCTTTTTCAGGCCTTCACACTTCTGTACCTCCTTCCTGGTGGTAGCAATGAGAACAAGGGATGACCTGGGTGATGGGGGTCCATAATGATGATGCCACCTTATGGAGACATCGCTTCTTAAAAATGTCTTGGGATACTCTCGAGGCTGGTGCCCATGATGGAGCTGACTAAGCTTACAACTCTCTGCAGCTTACTTTGATCCTGTGCAGTAGCCCCCACCATACCAGTCAGTAGGTAGCATTCAACACCAATTCATTTTGATCCACTGATTTTCAGAAGAATTTAGTTTCAAAAACAACTTAAAATTTGAGATCAACTACTCTGCCAAAAAAACTAATTGCATCATTCAAAATTCAAATGCAGCACAAAATTCATATTCTATAAGAGATGGGAAAAAGCACAGCTGGAGTTTGTGAATAACTTGCTTCCCTATTTAATACATTGTGCTCATAATTCGTCTATTGTTAACAGCAAATTCCACAAAGCTGAGCACGTTTCATCCTTTCGAATGGAATTGTTCACTACATGGCTGTGTGTTCTCCTCCACTGAACAATTACCCAGGCCTAACCATGAGACTGAAAATGAATATATTCCTTATTTGAGAAAACAGGACATTCAAAAGATGTCTAGTGTCTTGTTTCTATGTTCCTTGTCATTTTCAAAGACACATCTATTGGTGCTTGACAGAGAAAATGCATTAGTAAAATTTCTTCTGCAGCCTTTTTCAGTGACTGGAACATTTCCCGTCTGTTCTATTCAGGAATGTAGACTATTCTCCTTGTGAAGGAAACATAATTACTTGTAAGAACAGCCTAAGATGTCTACATATGAATAATAATTTATATTGCAGAGCAGATTCGCTTCATTCAAGCACTGCTGTTGACCAGATCAGCAAGACTAAAACGTCTTTAAATTAAGACCTCAGGGAAAAGCCATATAGTTATCTACCTGGGAACACATAATGCACCACCATGATGATAAATAAAGTTTTTTTTGTCAAGTAGAAAATTAACTGAAAATATGTAAGTGATAGTTGACCTGATATTGTGCAGTAAGCTGTCAGTGACGGTTTTAACATTTAGATATCCTTTGGGCCAGTAACTTTAAAGTAAAAATATTATAAAGTATCAGAGGTGATTTTCTGCATTAATACATTTAATATACAAATGTCCAGTGACTTAACTAAAAATAAGCTATTTCAGTATTTTGTGCTTTTAGAATATATCAATATTAACATACTGACTTTATTATTATTAACTAATGGTGAGTGGTAGAATATAAAAACAATGTTTAAGGACGTACATTTCATTAGAAACAAAATGTGGATTTTTAGGTTTTGCAAATTTTGGTATTAAGTTTGCTGATATTGATCTTCTTTATCCAGTTATTTTTTTTATCCATATTAACAGTTAATATTCTGCCTATTAACAAGCATATTATGTGAATGGACATTTTAAATTACGCCAGAAAAAATGTACTATTTACACCAACGTCTCTCCAAAATAGTAACAATTTTATGCAACACAATCCATCCTAAATGTTGAATACAAATACCAAAAAGAACTATTTCAGAAAGGCAAGCCCTTAAAATTGTTGGCATTAGTGTACTTTTATCTCTCGAATCAGCTTTCCAATCATCAAACATAGCAACCTTGTGCATTGTACTCAATTCAAGAGTGACTGAACAAAAATTTGGCAGATCATTTTTTGGTGCTGGGCTGTGGCCTGGAGAGCTGCTGAACAGGAAGGTGCTTTGCTGTCATTTAAATGGATGACAGGGTAGTTTTGTTACTAATGTGGGAGCATCTCATTTGACTATTTTCTCAGGCACTGTGTAAAGGTAAATAAAACAGTGAGCAAATCAAGAAGAGTGAAAGGATGTAAACTGAGGGTGGAGCAAACGGGGTGCAACATTACCTTTCCTTGCTGCAGAGAAATCAAAGGCAACATCTAAAATGCATGACCTGTACTCAGTTTAAAGTAAACAGTGGATAGTGATTCCAATCCCCATGTGTCACTGCAATGATGGCTTGACAGGTTAGACTTTGAGCAGACAGAAATGAAAGCTATCAATTCAAATTTAATTCAGCAAACTTTCAAATTTAAACAGTTTGCCCTATTATTGGAACCCTTTTGAAGATTAAGCAATTGCATGGAATTATTAACCTTAATATTATTTATTTACCGATGTTTAAACCAGAAACACGCTGGCTTCTCGGAGATTATGTGGAAAGTGCCTATTCTCAATAACGCTGAAAAGGGTTTTTAAAAAAAAAGAATCAACTATAGTTAATTACAGGAAGCCTGAAATAGTTGGAAGTATAAATATTAATATTTAATCTTTGATTAGCATTTTTCCTGTGACTTGAAGACTAAATATACACAGAAAGTTTCAAACGTTTGTTGGAAAGCAGTGCAAGACAAATTTTAAGGAAAAGTGCTGGAATAAAGGAAAAACTGATTTATCATTTGGATGTGACAGAATGTTAAGAAATAGCACTACTAAGTGTTTACTGAAAAGAGAAGAAATTGAAATGTTGAAGAGTTTCTTTGCTTTTGCTGGTGATCATAAAAAACTAAATAAATATTATGTCCCTCAAAAACTTAAAAGATGGGATGTACCTCATTTAATGGCATTCAAAACATATCAAGCTCTCTTTCCCCCTTTACCCTCTTTTCGAATGTTATGTCTATTTTAATGAATTGTATCCCCACTTTGAATAAGATTTGACTTGGTTAAGTTTACTGGACATGACGATGGATTTCCCAACCAGCTCTTTGTGTGAACTGGCACTTTTGGACATGCTAACAAGTATCAAATACATAAGAAAAAACAACTTAGGAGTTCTTACAAAAATACATGTAAAGGGTGCTTAGCAAACATACATAAGGTTCATGCAAGACTTTCAAACGTTATATCTGAAGGGCTCAGATCTAATCGAAATAAAGCCTTATTTCCTCCGCACAGAAAATTCCTGAGTCCAACTATGCAGCACTTCAATTTTAAGTTTGATTTCATATGGTATGCATTAAAAGACAGAATATGGAATTATCATCATGTTTTCCATGATGGCACGTTATTATGCAGAGACAAAATACAAGTAAATTGGCCCATGGGTAGTCAAAGCATGGAGCAATGGGTTCATCAAGATAATGAAATAATACTTTGCTCCGCTGATGATCACCCATGAATTTCATATACTTTTACTAATAAAAATGAGTTTTATTAAATATATTAAATTATAAATATAACATGGTTATTCTGGGCCCCACTGTAATTTTAAAATAATGATTAAAACAAGGTATCCAAAAGGGTCAATGGATAACTGTATGACAGAACATTACAGGAGCCTCAGTCAATTACAAAAAGCCCATCAGTTGTTCTGACAATTGAAAATAACAATGGAGACCAATGAAAATTCTTGAATCAAAAAACGCTTTGATACAAATTGAAGAAAGCGATATCTTGTATGAGAGGGTTCACAGTTTTGGAGGTCAGATGGCTGCATCCTAAAAGACAATGCCAATGTTGTGGACAGCAGCAGAATTATGAGACATCTAAAGAATGGATATTGAGCTTTCTTCCCATAGATTAAGGTGCAATGTAAATATGTACTAAGAGAAGACTCAAGGAAAATGTGCACAGCTAATTAAATACAAGAAAAAAAAAGTCCAGAAGCAAAAACTCCAGACCAACACAAAAAATACGATGCCAAAGTTAAAGTTCATTAACTCCCTATCACATCATTAGGGAAAGAATTAAATCTACAGCTGGTAACCTTGATAGAGGGAATGTGCTGGAGAACATTCCAAACAGAAGCAGCGTGGTAGTGTAGTGGTTAGCACAACGCTTTACAGTACCAGTGATCCAGGTTCAATTCCTGCCACTGCCTATAAGGAGTTGGTACGTTCTCCCAGTGATCACATGGGTTTCCCCCGGGTGCTCCGGTTTCCTCCCACAGTCGAAAAGATGTACTGATTAATTGGTCATTGTAAATTGCCCCAATATTGGGCTAGGATTAATTTGGGGGATTGCCTGGTGGCGCAGCTCAACGGGCCAGAAGAGTTTATTCTGTGTTGTATGTCAAAGCATTGATGTGGATTTATCTGTGTGTGATAGGATAAATATAGAATATTCACAATATTGAATTTTCATCCAGGTCCTTAACTTTCTAACTCTACTCTGTTAGTTTTGTTGAATATATTAAGAGCTAAATAAAGACAAAATGTTTTAGATTTCCCAGTAAAGGGATGTGTGTATTTTCTTCTTTTCCAAAACCATCTGTAGTCTATGCCATTTAAAAAAAAATACAAATTGCCATACAAATTTACTTTAATTCACATTATCTCAATGAGATCATTTTGTGTCAAAATATAATGTACAGATTAACAAGAATATATTAATCTAACTAATAATATACTTTTTCCAGCTCTTTCCTCATAAATTACTCCAATTTTTCCTCAAATTTCAGGCACATAAACAAATAATAAATAAAGCAATCAGGAAGGAACACATTTAGAACTTTCTTTCAGTATTGTTCTATAGTTCTCTGCTCAAATGCATGCAAAAATACTTAGGAGACTGCATTAGTTCCTTAAGAAAGATTTTAGCTTCAACTTAATTTCTTCCATTAAACTGAAGATGAAAATCTGATCCAGTACTACACCGCACTATTGAATATCCTTTTCTATGGTTCATCACACTGGTACTTTAGCCAATCGTAACATATTTGCCTTAGCACATGGCTATTCATCTTAATTAATATTCGGTGTTAAAAATTTTAAAGTGAACTTCAAGCATAAAGTATGCAGAGAGACAGCAGGATTCCTTTCTCTTCCATTAATACAAGACGGGCAATTGCTCCCGAATTTATCTTGAATCTCAAAATTATACAGTCTTAAAATATTAACTCTTTCCCAAACTTCTCTGATGATATAAAAATTCACAATGCCGTTCTAGTTATTGATGAACAACATGGTCTTTAATTCACGATAACAATTTTATGCTGCTTAAAATTGTCAATTACATCTGGTAGATTCCTTAAATTTAATTTTATGCAGAGGTAACCTTTATCGGACTGAATAAAAAAATAGATAAACCAAATCTCAAAAGCATGAATATTAAATTATAAAATAGGTGTGGGTAATATAAATCTCATGTGCCCATGGAAATGTATTATCCTTATTGTGGAAATATTAAACATTGAGAATAAATTTGCATCAGAAGTAGTTATGTGACATGTAATAAAGCTACTTTACCCAAGAATAAACTATTCTACTTTCTGGAACTTACTGAATAAAAACACAACAAGCAAATCACAAAATTCTAGTTCAAACAGAAATCAAGACTAATGTTGGCTACTATACATTTCACTGAAGGCTGAAGGCTGAAATGGGGTCCTAAATTAGTCCTCCTAAATTAATAATGCGATTTGACTGCATCTTCTATTGGCAACTGGATGTGATTAATAGTATTGCTTACAACAACAAGAGGGTCAAACCCTAATCCCAAACTCACTATGGTAAAGAGGAAAGCAGATGGGTCACAACTCGACATTTGCACTTGAGTGAATGACAAGTCATAACAGATCAAAATACCCAATTATTCCTTGCCTTTAGCAAATAAAAGTTGCTTTAAAACTCTGCAGTTTATCACAGTGTTAAAAAATTCGACTATCTCGTTCACGAAAGTACAGACAGGTCAAGTTTGCCACAGCCACAATAAGACAGTTCAGCAAAGGGAATCCAAGCAGCTGTATCTGTGAATATAGACTCAACACACTGTGAACAGTGGCTCCTGTGGATAGTGAACTAAATCATTCCAAGTCTCTTGCAACGGTAAATAGGCCAAACATCTTCTATCTACCGTCAGTAACTTAAAATACTTTGCATAGAAAATACACATAGTACCCAGCAACTACACTGTCAATATGGTGCACAGCATTACCCAATGCAAGCAAACACGATTGTAAATATTTAGCTTAAGCTTCAATGACAAATGAAGAATATTTGTTTTCTCACTCATTAGCTTCATTTACATCTACACAAAATAATACAAACATCTAAAAAAGAATTTAATGTTTTTAAACCTTAATCTTTCAAAATTCTCATCTAGCTACAAATGTTATGCTTTGAGAAGTTAACCCATGCCTTTTTATTTGCATGAAAAGGTTTATTTTTCTATTTTATTATAAATATAATTGACTTAGATTTACTCCACCCTCAGAATGAAAAATGTAAATATTAAGCTTACTTTCATTTGTAACAAATAATGAATATTAAAAGCCAAATCATGCAAAACCTGAGAAAAGGGTAAGATTTATTAAATCTAAACAAAGTCCAGTGAACAATGTGCAGTTACTAACCAGTGGTTTTTCAGCTACATTCTGTATCTTATTGCAATATAAAAATTATGCACATCCCCTCATACATTAACCATAAAATATATTAGTGTTAAAATAATTGAAATTCAAAAAAACTATGAGCTTATAAAGAAGATAATGAAATTTATGTAATATATGATTTTTGAGTCAATTGTTACAGAGAATAACAGCTAAAATGCACTTTATACAGCTATTAAAGATATGACCCTATTGCAGCTCTCTTTTGCGGTGCACTTTCTACATCGGCAAGGCCATTAATCAAATGGCAGGTTCAAATTGATGCATTTTATATAGACAGCCCTGACCACACACTTTAATTGCCTAGTATTAAATAGTAATTAAGTTTAAGTTTAATTAAAAAATTAAGTGGATGTTACAGCCATTTATTGGTTTGAAGAAGTCTTTAGCAGTCACAGTCCTCCCAGTCTGAATGGTGAAGATGCTGCAATTTGTTATCGACAGTCACTCAAATATGAGGTCATTTCCCAAGTCTGCTGCGAACAAAGGTGAACTAGGCAACTAATGAATGCTATGACCAAGAAGAACATAGACAATCTGGAGGCAAATGGTAATAAAACTTAGTAAAGAAAAATGTAGCAGTGATTGAGACACACCTTCATAAAGTACTGCCATCAAGCAGTTTTACTGACAATCAGTTTGCTTATCCTTCAGGTACATCATAAGCCACCAGGCAGAGTAATTTCAATTTTAAAATTATCACAAAATTACTTAATTCTATAGTTAAATAGGACTGACCAAAAAACTTACTTTTATTAGAAGCCCAAAATGAACAATTCCACTTTACACCATTATTTAAATGTTATACAATACACATATTATGAAATTATTCATGACTAAATCAGCATGTTCATTTTTTAAATATTTCATATTTAAAATCTGAATGATATTCTGTCAAAGAGAATTACAATTGTTAAATGTATAATTCCAAAAGTACTTATTTCTCATATCTTGCTTATATTAATCCCATTTTTTCACTACCCTTCTGTTCACGCAATTTCTGATATGGAATTTATTATTCTACACTGAATCTTTAACAGCCACATTCATTCAATCACTTCTCATTAAGATTAAACTAGAAGATTTTAAACAGGCTTTCCTGATTGTTCAACAAGCTGATCAAGTGAGCAACAACTAGACAAACCTGAATGGTCCTGGGTTCGATTCCCGTCTGGGCTAAATTAGTCCTCTGCCAAAACACAAGAGTTTGCCACAGCAACTCTGTGTCAGGGAGGAAAGAGAAAGCTACCCAGAGTTCATTATTTTAATCCAATGAATCCTGTAAGAATGTGTGCACATTTAGATTCGAACAGCCTACCAACATTCACTGGCGGGCTTGCATGTAAACAAAAGCAACTTTAAACTGTAGCACGGTGACTGAAGACTATTATCCACAGGTCTAAGCATTTATAAAAGGTGAGAGATGAAGAAGACTATATAAAAGATTAATGCAAGCTTCTACCTGCCACTCTTGAAAAAATTGTCGTGAAATGTTACTATAATTTGATGGTATTATTAAAAGTATTTTTTTTCTTTTAAGAATCTACACTACAGAACAACTTTCATTGAAAGATAATGTTGGATTTGGCAAAGATTATGATAATTTTGGTAAATACAGAAGGAAAAAACCCACTGATTTCAATTTTTCATTATGCATTTGTGAATATGCAAGATTATCAAGCAAAACACGGGAATTATAAAATAAATGCTTTTACAGTCTCAGCTGGTTGGCTCCTGTAACTATGTCTGATTTTGAACAGGACTAATGCACTCCACAAGGCAAAGAATTGTAATTGTGTTTTTCAGTTTCATATTGCAGCAAAGTAAAAAATCAATACCGTTTGTCTAGCCTGCAGTAAAAATGGAATCTCTTATTGAGTAATTAAACACCCATTATTGTCATGGACAGCAAAACAATGAATTTTAAAAGAGAACAAATTTTTATAATGAAATACTGGAGTGACAAATACATTTCTAGAAATAGACGGACAATAAAATTCCTAAATGCTTTTGGTATTGAACAAGGCAAAGAACTGGAAGAGGGAAAAAAGAACAATCATGCAATAACAATGTAACCTTGAACTAAAATCATTTCAGCTGGATATAAAATACAGGCTCCGGCATTTGAACATACTTTGAACTTTTATCTCTGGATCACTGTCAGTATTTGAAAGAAAGTAAGTAATTCTGGCAACAGTGCAGTTAATGTAAATAGATTGGAATTTGCTGCATTCTTATTTTTGGATCTTTTAAATTCACATAATGTTGAGACAGTGCCAACTGTGTCTTAGCATCTGACTATGTAAGTAATTGACCACTCATTTCACCAGATATTTTGATGCACCATATTTATAAAGTTAAGTTTGTCTGCGCATGCAAATAATGACCCTGTTATCAAATCTGTATCAGGCCATTGCAATGAATCGTTAATGCACTGGTCAGCAAGTATGCTTTGCACCCACAGACTTCTGGTCAATACACAGCTATTTCCAGTCCAGGGTGTCTGAGACAGGAGTTTGAAGCTGATTACATAGACATTTTTCCGACATTCCCAAACCCGTATGGCAGTTTACCAACATTTCCATCACATTTTTACAGACCAGACTACTGATATGCTCTCAGGTACCAAGGCTCCTGCAGTCAATGTATGGCATTCTGCCAAGTACGTAGCTACATGGTATTTCAGAGCCTTGTATAAAGCATTCACTGGGCAATAGAAAGAGAACTCTGCAAAATACTGGAATATTACAAACACAATTTGGGAAATGAAAAAAATTGGGATTTGGATTTACGAACTTCAAATCTCGTTTTCCTCTATTTCAATTACTTTATATTCTGAAACTGATTCAATTGTTATTTTGCTCAGAACTTTTCATGGAAATATTAAAAAGTTGTCCCTCCGCTACACTGTAATCATATATAGCAGTTACTAATCTGCTCTATTAAAATGTAAACACTGTAATGAAGACATCAGTTTTTAGGCAAATGTCTTCCTGTGCCACTTGGGATATGATAATTACTTGTGTAAATCTATGGATGCTCATGAATTCTCCACAAGTCCAGATTAAAAGTATTAACATTAAATCTCCCTTCCCCCAATGTTCTCCCCTGAAACCCACTCCCCTCACCATCCCCCTCTTTAGGGACTCCCCTGTCCAATTCCCAATTTGCACACGAATCCAAATACCACTTCTTACCAGCCACTGATCTGCTTTTTAAATTGTAAGGCAAGAGCTAAATTTTGACGCAACATACTGAGTTACAACTACCTTAACTACCTGGAAAGAAACAGCTCTTCTATTTCATTCTCCTGTACCAGAGTGAATATTTCATTGGCGAATGATACTTCCGAAGGGGGCTCGAATGATGCTTCAAACAGAATCACAGAAGGTGCTGAAGGTAAAGGAGAGCCTCAAACTTTTTTTTTTGGCTTTAATTTGTTTGTGCTGCATGCTGTCAGTCAGAACACACAAAAAAATTGACCAAGCAGACAATCTCAGCAGCTGAATGTTGATCATGTCAGGGAAGTGTGTCAAGGATTTGTGGTCCTTCATCTTCAGCAGCAGAGCAAACACATCCCTCAGAGCAGCGACAGACAGCTGGTTTCACTTTGTTATGTAGCCCAACCTAGATCTGTACAAAAAATTGTCAGCACTCACAGAAATAACACAAAGAAAACATATCCAGCTGCTGAAAGGGTGAACATCATGCATATTAGAAATGGGATTTGTTATATTTGCATGATGCTAGCTCCCCTGGGTCTCCTCTTTCTAATCTAAAGCACAAACACAACACTTAACATATTTGCTTACAGCTGACAAGCTGAGGTTGATGGCATTTTACTACAGCAGTCTTATTTACAGATACTGTAAAATGCATTATGCTTTAACCAGAAAAGGACAAAAGTACTGTTTATTACATACTTGCTCAAATATTCATTATTTTTACTGCTTATCTATTAAGCAATGTAACATGCACATTAAAATCATTTTTCTGCAATTTAAAAATAATTATATTTGAAGCCACAGTGGATACAAAAATCAGGCAACCTATTTATTTTGTATAAAGTTATTTTCCATATGTAGACCGATAATTTAACTCTTAAAAGCCAATGCTCTGCTGACACTGACATTGTTGAACAATTTCACAAATGCAAACTTGGGCATTTAGGAATGTCTCTCTACTTGTGCGGATTTTAGCGCTTTTCCGGAAAGTATCATTCTCGAATATTTTGTCTAAGCAAACAGACTCCATTCAAGACAGATCTTTTTTTAAAGTTGCGGTTGCTTGTACATGAGCCACAGTCGGGATGGGGTACACGGGGAGGCATATTGCTTTCGAATGATTACACCACGGCAATTCGCTCACATGCATAATACTTTAGCCAAAGTCCCTGGACCCCCTCCGCATATTAATTCGTATGACAACGTTTGCATGGGGATGCAAGGGGGCCCAAAGTCCTCGAACTGGAAGGGGGACGGATGGGGTAGACATATGTCATCGTCAATATGTGGAAGTACACTTCACGGTGTTTACGTGATGCCACTGAAGGACTGCCATCACTGACCACCTCAGGAAGGCGAAAACAAAATAACCCTCACACGTTGCTTTCACGCGTCCCTGGGCCGGGTGAAATTTCCTAAGTTTGCATTTTATTTCTGCAGAGACTCGCCGAGGCAAAAGTCTTCACATCAAATTTAACTGGTGCCCCTATTGATTAGACAAATCACGAATTCCTGTAAATATCTCATTAAAATAAACTAAGCGTAGAAAATCAGATTCTACTCCAAATATCCAACAGCATAAGGTCTTTATTGCTATCTTCGATTTCGGACTTTAGGACTACATTAATTGGCGGAACATTTTTATTTCCCTTGTCCTTAACTCAAACCACTCTTGGGTTTGTTATGGCTGTGTACACATCTGTATCCATGCAATGTAATTAAATGGCATACACATTTACATATAATTCTCGAAAATAAGCTGCCAAACACCCTCAACCAGGTTTTAAAATCTGTAATTGATTAATGCGTTCAAGTTTTGTTGCCAATAAGATTTTTGAAATAAGTGGCACATCAGTATTTTTTTTAAATCCTAAATCATACGACTGATAATTATAGGTAACCGATGCCTAACCCTAACCTGCTTTCCGCTGGCCGCTCACTGTGAAATTCGCACTAATGAATACCAATTGCAAAAATCGCATTCCCGTCAAATAGCAGTTCTCATCAACTTGTACTGCCCCCGATTTAAAATTTATAAACGCGATAGCCTCTCCACAGCATCCTGAGCGCACCACTACTAAATCCGCTATGAATATATATTACAGCTTTAACGTGAAATCGGAAGACTCCCTGAAGCTCCAAAATTATGAATGGTATATATTAAACATCTTTAAGGAGGGAAAAAAAGCCTTCTGCTCTCAAGAGTCTTTTGCAAATGACAAAATACAACAGCAACAACAAAAAAAAATCATACCATAAACACTCGCGCTACTGATCATTTCTTGCAGCCGCACAATTGAATTCACATTCAGAATTCCAACGGTTGGGTTTTCATTAACCACTTTTTCCCCCTCTCTCTCTCGGCTATCAAATTTCACTGCTGAAAACGTGGAGCCTTTCGTCAGGTATTCATTTAACCTACATGCATATAATTAGGGGGGAAAAGCGACATCAACAAAAAAAAAGGGATCCGAGGGAGACCAGAGGAGGGAGAGAGAGCGCGCGCGCGCGCGCGCACACAGACACACACATACACACACACACACAAACACACACACACACACACACACATAAAATACAACCACATGATCTCGAATCCCAGTCGCTGTCAATTTCACTCACTTCCATGGAAACTAACAAGAAGCTCCGGGGAGGACAGTAATAGGATCGCTTTACTGTATATACCATTAGATTATACATATTCATGGCACAATACGCCCACCATGCTTCCTCCCAAGCCTGAAAATAGATGATGTGGTTATCTCTTCAGACCCGAACAGTTACAGCATAGGCTCAGCCTCGCTTCTGACACTTGAGTGCTGTTTTTTTTTGGAATAAAGAATTCCCCTTGTATACCATGACAAGTAATTGCTTTTATTACACTTTGACCAGAAGTTGTTTCCCTAGCAGATCAAGCTCCGAAGCACTCTCACTTTCTCACCGGCTGCCTGATTCGACAGCAGAATAAGTCTGCCCAGCTCCAATGGGGAACAGAAGATGCACATGGGGGGTGGGGGGGCCGAACTCTCGAAATCTCGCTGCTGCAATTCCCCCGCTCACTTCAATGAAAACTCTGACTCTTCCTTTGTTTTGCAAGAGTCCGCTACAGGCCACGGATAATGCAAGGGGGGTCTCCCGATGAAGATAAACATTGGGCAAGTCAGGCGCGGTTTTTTTTTTCCGCTCCGTGCACATAATCTCTCTCTCCTTGCGCTCGCTTCGGTTTACGGGATTCAAACATAAATGTTGCTGCCATTCGAGGCGGAATAAAAGTCTTACCTGGGATCGCTCAGAGGGCCGCCGCAATTCGAACCATCCACCCCGTGTTTACTGTTGAACGGGAACTCGACGTGAGTGAGAATTGCCAGGGCTTTGAAATCATTCCAAGTTTTCAAACCAGTGCGCTCGGATGCCTGCCATGTTGGAATTCTGACCCAAAACAGCTGCCTGGGCCGAGGCGAGCAGCACGCATGCGTCCGAGCCGGAGAGGCAATTTCAAACCAGCTCTCAGCAATGCAAACTGCAGACACCGAGTGCTTCACTGAGAGAGTCGCCCAGCTTCAGCAAGTTACAACCTCTGTCTTCAATCTCGGGTGCTCTCTTCGTCAAATACTCCTTGCATTCCCCCCCCCCCGCCCCCGAATGAAGTGTCCCGAACCACTTTTAGTTTTTTTAAGCAGCTTTGTTGGCTACTGTTAACTGGTAAAGGAATTTAGCGTTGTTACTAAAATATTAACACACTTCAGGTTTTGGATTAATCAAGATTTTTATGAACAGGTGTATTAAATTATCCCCTTTCCAACGACTGTGAAACATCCGCTCGTCATAACTCAGTTGCACAGAAATGAAGATTAAAGGACGCCATTGTATTGACCGATGGCATGTATATAGAACATAGAACACAGGAACGGGCCCTTCGGCCCACAATGTTATGCCGAACCAGCCAAAAAGGAAATTAAAAAACCAAAACTATTCCCTCCTACGCACACAATGTCCTCCCCCCTCCACCTTCCTCATATTCGTGTGCTTATCCAAACGTCTCTTTTTTGCCTCTACCACCATAACAGACAGCACATTCCAGTCATCTACCACTCTCTGGGTAAAAGCCCTTCACATCCTCTTTAAACCTACCGCCCTCTCACCTTCAATGCATGCCCTCTGGTCTTAGACATTTCTACTTCGAAATGTTGTTTTGAAACGTTCTGTTGTTAAGCACGATACTATTGATTGTCTCTGACGAGCCCAGAAGTATCTCGAGTTATTCTCCGACGGCCCGGAGAAAAGTCTGATAAAATATATCACATCAAATTCAACCTCAGAGTTTTAAAGGAAAAATGTTGTTCTTTGACATCTGAAATACAAACACACATGTACAGCACTGTCTGTGTGTACCTTCAATCAGCGATTTAGAAGAGCTCTAAATGTTATCTTATAAATAACAATACGTTTATAAAGAACCTTATGTTTTAAGTTACAATGATAAAGCGAGCCTCTGCTATAACGGGACATTCACAGAGGGAAATGAAACAGAGGCATAATTCAAAAAAGGAAATGTGTAATAAAGTGTAACTGCACAAGTGTTGGATTAATCTGTAATTATGATTCCTTAGAAGATATCTGTAGCTATTGGCGTGCATGAATAAAAAGGACCAAATAGTGTTCAAGTGGTGCAAATTCATTGGTGCACTCCATTGGGTCGAACTGAAACATCATTTGCAATGTGTTTGTAGTGCAGCTTTGGGGAGAGTTTTATTTCGGTGGAATTGATCAATGTATTCAAACAGTTTTGTACATTTAGGACAAAGATATTTCAAAACGTAATCTGGAAATTTCAAATAAAAGCAGAAAATGTAGTCGTGTGCAGTATATCAAAGATCACCAGTGAAGGGAAAAGGTGACTGATAGCACCCTGGCCGTGTACTCTATATCAGCTGAAAGCAACGGATGAAGAATTATGGAATATCTTGAAATGAAGATAGAAGAGGGGGAGAATGTGAGGAGGAAGGGATTTCTCTCCGCAGATCAAAAAATGTCCGGGAAATAAATGGGAAAAGTTTGAAAACATATCGATCGTTATATTAAAGTACAAACAATATAACAACTTCACAAATTATGGGGCGGGGGTGCAATATTTGGTCGTTAATGTTCGTCAACCCCAGAGGCTCGGATATTAATTTTCCTGAGTACCGAATACTTTTCTAACCCGAATCCTTTCTTTCTCTAGATATATGAAAAGCAAACACCAAATGAAATACTATAAGTGATCGTTGAGCTCAGCTCAGAGATGACCAGAATTTGTTAAGATCAAAGAGTTGTGGAATACGCGGGGAAGGAAGCCATTTTGGTCTTGAATTTTGTTTTGAAGATTATTAGGGAAATGCTCAAGTGGGAATGAAAAGCATCAGAAACAGCATTCAGTGGGCACCCTGCAGTCTTCCTAACATTATTAATGTATCTATACGTTCTCAGTCTACTTTCTGTTGTCTTTCCTATTCCAGAAATGACGGAGAAGGTACAAGGTTTCTACAGATGACTTTAGATGTAAGGTTGAGAGCATTCGGACTTAATGTATCACTAGCTAGTATGGAGGTTTCAATTTGCAAAATCAAACGAAGCTGCAGATTCAGCCAGATCTATCTCATACAAGACCCTCCTCAACACTAAGGACATCTTCAAACAGTAGAGCCCCAAGAAGGGGGCATAATACGTTATGAAGGACCCTTGCCATCTGGAACATGCTCTCTTCTCATTGTTGCCATCAGAGAGGTGGTAAAGGAGGTTTGAAGACCTGCAGTCAACATATTAGGAACAGCTTTTTCCCTTCTGCCATCAAATTTCTGAATGGTCCACGAACCCATGCACACTAACTCCTTACTTCTCTTTTGCAAGACTTAGTTATTTTTTTTTAAATTACAGTAATGTTATGTCTTGCACTGCACTGCTGTAACAAAACAACATAATCCCAGTATATGTCAGTGATAATAATTCTGATTCTGAAAATATACCTGCTAGCAATTCAACAGTGTTAAAAGGAGCTTTGAGTCATTTTCAGGGCCATCCTCATGAAAGGCTGTTGAGTTTTCTTTTTCTGTTGAATGAATATCAGGTTGGACCTCATCAGCTACTGGCTACTGGCACGTTAAGTGGCCTGGACATTTAAATCTCTGAGTAAGTAGTCCACTGGAAATAAAAATGCTGGGAACCTGAAACAAAAACAAAATGCTGAAAAAAACTCAGCATATCAGACAGCATCCATAGAAAGAGAGACACTCAATATTTCAAAGATTCAAAGTACATTTATTGTCAAAGTATGTAGGCAGTATACAACCTTGAGATTGCTTTTCCTGCAGCCAGCCACAAAACAAAGGAGCACCATGGAACCCATTCAAAGAAAATATTAAACACCCGATGCACAAAAAAACAGATCGCGCAAGTGCCAAAAAAGTGAAAAACACACAGAAGATGAAATATCAAACTGTAGAGTCTTTGAAACAGTTAGAAATGTTCAGTTTAGTTCAGTTCAGTTCAATTTGGATCCTTGTGGAAATCCATTTTATCATGTATACAGAAAGACATCACTGTTGTCCTGTCATGGATAATTGGCCAAATATTAGATTAGATTAGATTATGAGGACACTCAGTCCTCATTTATTGTCATTTAGAAATGCATGCATTATTCGAGCCTATATGCATTCTGAATTAATCTTCCTTACCCAGGAAAGGTTATAGGCACCAAAAAAAAAATCCCTGGAAAATTCCATATAAAGTTAATTGGCATTTTTATGGCTCCATTTTAATGGCTCTGTTGTATGTTTCTGATGGGCAGGGTCATGAAATCTAACACTGTTTTCCTGCATGATCTTATTATATTGTGATCCACGTTAATGCCAATGACATAGGCACGAAGGACGTTGACCACCTGAAAAGTGAGTTCAGCAGCTTAGGCGCTAAGTTAAAGGACAGGACCTCAAACTTTGTGATCTCAGGAATGCTACCCATGCCATGTGCTAGTGACTCAGAAATAGGAAGAGCGAACAGGTTAATATGTGACTAAGGAGATGGTGCAGGAGGGAGAACTTCAGGTTTTGGATAATTTGGCTCTCTTGCAGGAAAGCTAGAAACTGAACAGTTGGGATAATTTGCACCTCAACTGGAGGGGGATCAATATCCTTGTGGGAAGATTTGTTGGTTCTGTTTCCAGGGGTGGGGGTAGGGGTTTAGCTAGAGTTATAGGATGACAAGAACCGGAGTGCCGGGGCAGATACTGGAGTAATTGTGAGTAAAGATTATGTTAAACCTACATACAAAGGCAGGAATTGAAACTTTGAACATGGTGGGAATAATGTTCTGAGTTGTGTCCATTTCAATGCAAGGAGTATTGTAGGTAAAGTGGACGAGCTTAGACCATGGAACAGCATGTGGAATTAAGACATTGTGGCCATTTGTGAGGCTTGGTTGCAGGAGGGGCAGGGGTGGCAGCTCAGTGTTGCATGGTTCCGTTTTTCTAGGAATGATAGAGGGGTGGCAATACTCGCCAGGAAAAATGGCCCCGTAGTGCCCATACAGGCTGGATGGCTCCTCTACTGAGGTTCTATGGGGGTAATTGAGGAATAAGAAAAGAATGACTATGCTAATAGGATTATATTGTACACCACTGAATAGTCAGTGGGATTTAGAGGAACAAATTTGCAAGAAAAATAAGGTTGTGAGAGTAGGTGATTTTAACTTTCCACATATTGATTGGGATTCCCATTCTGTAAAAGGACTGGATGGGATAGAGTTTGTCAAATTTGTTCAGGAAAGTTTCCTTAATCAACGTATAGAAGTCCCAGCTAGAGAGACTGTGACATTGGATCTCCTATAAGGGAACAAAGCAGATCAGGTAGCAGAATGCCATTAGATTCGAGATAATAATGGAGAAGGATAGAACTAGTCCTTGGGTTGAGATTCTGAATTGGCGAAAGGTCAATTTTGATGGCGTCAGAAAGGATGCAGCTAGTGTGGATTAGGATAGGTTGTTTTCAGGCAAAGGTATATTTGGTAAATGGGAGGCCTTTAAAAGTGAAATTTTGAGAGTACAGAGTTTGTATGTTCCTGTCAGAATAAAAGGAAAGGATAACAGGTTTAGGGAATCTTGGCTTTCAAGAGATATTGAGGCCCTGCTTAAGAAAAAAAAAGGAGATGCATAGCAGGTGTTGGTGGACAGGAACAAATGAGAGTACTTAAGGAGTGTAAGAAATGCAAGAGAACACTTAAGAAGGAAAATGGAGAACAAAAAGAAGACATGAAGTTGCTCTAGCAAACAAGGTGAAGGAGAACCCTAAAAGGGCTTCGACAGATAAAGTGAGAACAAGAGGATAGCAATGGACAAAGTTAGTCCACTCGCAGATTAACGTGGTCAACTACGCATGGAGCTGAAAGAGATGAGGGAGATCTTAAGTGGAATTTTTGCATCTATATTTACTCGGGCAAAGGGGACAGAGTTTATAGAACTGAGGCAAAAAAGCAGCAAAGTCATGGACCATATAAAGATTACAGAAGAGGGGAAGCTTACTGTCTTGAGGCAAATTAGGGTGAATAAATCTCCAAGGCCTGACAAGGTGTCCTCTCGGACTTTGTGGAAGCTGGGACATAATTTGCAAGGGTCTTGGCAGAGGTACATACTTAAGCATTCTTAGCCATGAGTGAGGTGCTG
This sequence comes from Mobula hypostoma, assembly GCF_963921235.1. Lineage (NCBI taxonomy): Eukaryota > Metazoa > Chordata > Chondrichthyes > Myliobatiformes > Myliobatidae > Mobula > Mobula hypostoma. The sequence continues at coordinate 179,517,963 of NC_086102.1, read as the reverse complement.
AGGACTGGAAAATAACTAATATTGCTCTGTTGTTGAATAAGTACTCTAAGAATAAACTAGGAAGTTATAGGCCTGTGAGCCTAGCATCAGTAGTGGGTAAATTATTGGAAGGTATTCAAAGGAACTAGATAGTATTTGGATAGACGGGACCTAATTTGGCATAATCAATATGTGTGTGGTGGGACATGTTTTTTTGAGGAGTTGACAAGGAAAATTGATGAAGGAAAGGTAGTCGATGTTGTCTACATGGGCCTTAGCAAGGTCTTTGGAAAAAGCCCGCAGGGAGGCTGGTCAAGAATATTCAGTCACTTTTAGCATTCAGGATAAGGTAGTAAATTGGATTAGACATTGGCTTTGCAGGAATGGCAGTAGATGGATGCCTCTCTGACTGGAAAGTCTGTGACTAGTAGTGTGTCACAGGGATCAGTGCTGGATTTGTTCCTGTTTGTCACCTATATCAACAATTTTGATAATAATGTGGTAAACTGGATCAGCAAATTTTCTAATGACACTAAGATGGAGCGTAATGAACAGCAAGTAAGTCTATCAAAGCTTGCAACGTATCTGGACAAGCTGGAAAAACAGGCTGAAAAATGGCAGATGGAATATAATACAGACAAGTTTGAGTTGTTGCACTTTCGGAGGATTAAATAGGGTAGGATTTACACAGTTAATGATAGGGTACTGAGGAGTGCTGTAGAACAGAGGAATCTGTGAATACACATCCATAATTCCTTGAAAGAGGCATCACAGGTAGATTGGGTCGTAAAGAGGGCTGTATTGAGTATTGGAGTTGTGATGTTATGTCGAAATTGTATAAGACGTGAGTGGGGCCAAATTTGGTGTGCTGTTTTGGTCACCTACCTATAGAAAAGATGTTAATAAGTTTGAAAGAGTAGAGTGAAAACATACATTGATGTTGCTAGGAATTGAGGTCCTCAGTTATAGGGAAAGGTTGAATAGGTTAGTAGTTCATTCCATGGAGTACTGGAGAATGACGGAGATTTGATAGGGGTATAAAAATTATGAGAGGTAGACAGTGCCTATGAAGAGTATTCACCCCCCTTGGAAGTTTTCATGTTTTATTGTTTTACAATGAATCACAGCTGATTTAATTTGGCTCTTATGACACTGAACAACATACAAAAGATTCACTGGTGTCAAAGTGAAAACAGATCTCTGCAAAATGATCTAAATTAATTACAAATGTAAAACACAAACTAATTGATTGCCTAAGTATTCACCCCCCCCCCCCATTTTATATGACACACCAAATCATCACTGGTGCGGTCAATTGGTTTTAGAAATCACATATTTAGTTAAATGGAGATCTGTTTTTGGAGACTTGTGTGCAGTCAAGGTGTTTCAATTGATTGTGGTAAAAATACACCCGTATCTGGAAGGTCCGATTGGTGGTGAGTCAGTATCATGGGAAAAATACACCATGAAGACAAAAGAACACTCCAAGCAACACTACAAAAAAGTTATTGAAAAGCACAAGTCAGGAGATAGATACAAGAAAATTTCCAAGTCACTGAACATCCCTTCGAGTGCAGTTAAATCAATCATCAAGAAATGGAAAGAATATGGCACAGCTGTAAATCCTCCTAGAGCAGACTGTTCTCAAAAACTGAGTGACCGTGCCAGAAGGGGACTAGTGAGGGAGGCCACCAAGAGACCTATGACAACTCTGAAGAAGTTAAACGCTTCAGTGGCTGAGATGGGAGAGACTGCACATACAACATCTGTTGCCCGGGTGCTTCACCAGTCACAGCATTATGGGAGAGTGGCAAAGAGAAAGCCACTGTTGAAGAACGCTCACATGAAATGATTTAGAAAGGATATACTGACATTGGAGAGGGTTCAGAGAAGATTCAAGAGAATGATTCCAGGAATGAAAGGGTTACTGTGTGAGGAACGTCTGGCAGCTCTTGGGCTGTATTCCCTGGAGTTCAGGAGAGTGAGGGGGGATCTCATAGAAACATTCCAAATGTTAAAAGGCCTGAACAGATTAGATATGGCAAAGTTATTTCCCATGGTAGGGGAGTCTCGGACAAGAGGGCCCAACTTCAGGATTGAAGGATGTCCATTTAGAACAGAGTTGTGGAGAAATTACTTTAGTCAGATGGTGGTAAACCTGTGGAATTTGTTGCCATGAGCGGCTGTGGAGACCAAGTCACTGGGTGTAGCTAAGGCAGAGATAGATAGGTTCTTTATTAACCAGGGCATCAAAGGGTATGGGGAGTAGGGATGACTGGAAGAATTGGATCAACCCATGATTGAATGGTGGAGCAGATTCGATGGGCCAAATAGCCTACTTCTGCTCCTATATCTTATGGTCTTATGGAATTCTCAGCTAGAATTTGCCAGAAGGCACATAAGAGACTCTGAAGTCAGCTGGAAGAAGGTTCTATTGTCTGATGAAACCAAAATTGAGCTGTTTTGGCCATCAGACTAAACACTATGTTTGGTGTAAGACAAAAAGTGCACATCATCAAAAACCTCACCATCCCTACTGTGAAGCATGGTAGTGGCTGCATCATGTTGTTGGGATGCTTCACTACAGCAGGCCCTGGAAGACTTGTGAAGATAGAGGGTAAAATGAATACAGTAAAATACAGGGAAATCCTGGAGGAAAACTTGGTGCAGTCCACAAGAGAAATACGACTTTGGAGAAGATTTATTTTTACAGCAAGTCAAAAACTCCAAGCATAAAACCAAAGCTACGCTGGAATGGCTTTAAAACAACAAAGTTAATGTCTTGGAGTGGCCAAATAAGAGTGCAGACCTCAATCCAATTGAGGATTTGTGGTTGGACTTGTTCACTCATGATCTCCATGCAATCTGGCAGAGCTTGAGCAGTTTTGTAAAGAAGAATGCAGTAAAATTGCAGAGTCCAGATGTACAAAACTGATAGAGACTTATCCATAAAGACCCAGGTCTGTAATTGCTGCATCGGCTAAATACTGACTTGAAGGAGGTCAGTCCTTATGCAATCAATTATTTTGCGTTTTATATCCGTAATGAATTCAGAGCACTTTGTAGAGATCTGCTTTCACTTTGACTAAAAGAGTCTTTTTCTGTTGATTAGTGCCAAAAAAAGCCAAATTAAATCCATTGTAATTCAATGTTGTAAAACAGTAAAACATGAAAACTTCCAAAGGGAGTAGGCACTGTAGATAGGGTAAATGCAGACAGTCTTTTTCCACTGGGTGAAACTAGAACTAGAGGTCATAGGTTAAGGATGAAAGTTGAAATATTTAAGAGGAACTTTTTCCACTCAGAGGGTGGTGCAACTGTGGAATAAACTGCCACTGGAATTGATGAATGTGCGTTCAATTGCAATATTTATGAGAAGTTTGGTTAAGTACATGGATAGCAGGGGTATGGACAGCTATGGTCCAGGTGTGGATAGATAGGACTAGGCAGAATATCAGTGGAGCCTGGACTAAATGGGCCAAAAAGCCTGTTCGTGTGCTATAGAGCTCTATGACTTTAAAGTATTTAAGGCAAAATAACCTATGAATCATTTCATGGGATAATTCATTTTTTATGAACAAAGTATCATTTGTGTCTCCATTTTCATCATCTGTAGTGACATACCCACCACATCATCAATGTGCATGTTTTTTCTCAAGATACATAACTAAAATTAAACCACCTCTATTTTCTCTTTATAGATGCTGGCTGGTCTGTTGTATATTTCCAAAATATTTTCCTGTCATTTAAAACTGGTTTTGTCACTCTCCCTAACTGTGTTAATTAAGAGTACATTTGAAGTGCCTTTATAATGTTTAACGTAGTTTTATTTCTGATTTATGGACATACATGAATGAAATAAATGCTTTAAAATGCGAACTAAGTATATCAGTATTATCCAACCTCTCTTGTTTTGTTCTAAACTTTTTCCCCCTGCTTGTCTATCTGGTTCTTTTTTACTGTATTTATTTTGTCTTGTATTCCTTCTCATCTGATCTATTTTACATTCATGTTCTTAGTTTCTGTTAAGTTTTATTAATTTCTCAACTTTATTCTGTCTCCAAAAAATTCTCCATTCATGTGACCATGATCAGGTTAATGAAAAAAAAGGCTTGTGATTAGCTGTCGGCCTCAATGAAGCTCTCTGCTTCCCAGTTAATCAGATGATACTTCATTAAACTTTGACCTGGATGTGTCATATGAGTAGAAGATTAAACATTCTATGTAAAATTATGAGAATCTAGAAGCAATAATTGTTAGATGAGGTAATTTGCTGTGAAACTGAGCCTGCCAAAAGAATTTACCAAATATTCTACGTTTAAGGGTGGTGAGAAGTGGGTTAATATGGGAGTGGTACCCAGCACTGTTTGGTGATGTTTTAGGCAAATGCAAAAAAATATGTTATCACGTTTGTAATATCGCAACGGACTTATTTCATGTGTTGAAGATACAAAAGATAATGTCAACTCTTGAATTCTATCCTGATCCTTGTGTTAGCAGTTTATAGGGTTTTTCTTTTATATTGGAATTATCACACAATTATGATTTTCATGTATTAAAATTTTTGTATATTTGTAAGCATAGATGAACACTTTACCCATATTTTGCATTCTTTGTAAGAAAAATTGAGGTATATTAAATCTCATAGAAAAAGTTTCTCTGTACAAGGTTATATTGAAATATTATGGTCATAGTGGACTTAATACTTAAGTCAGAATGTGGTAGCAATTCTGAACAGAAACTCATTATTAAAAAAAAGACTGGTGATACAGCATATAATTACCTGCATTTTTGCTAATTACATCACAAGATTGCTACTGAAATAAGATTAAAATACCCAAATGTCAAACTGTGAACTTTACACATTTTCACCTAAAACTCGAAAATCAAAAGAATCATCAGAATTGATCATTAGTATGTGTTAATATTACAGGCTGTAATATATGCAATGTCTGTGACATTAATACAGCAGAAATTGAGTTTTCATCACTTAGTTATTGTTGTTTGATACATTTATATCTCAAAAATCAAAAACTGAACAAACAAAAATCTATCAAATCTTTATAAAAATAGCCTCTTGCATTTAAACTCAATTCATTTATGTTTCAATCAGAGCTTAAGAATGCTTAAAGATTACATTAACATTATACTGGTACACTTTTATTGACCTTCATATTTAAAATATTCCTGCTTAGACATTTCTTACACAGTACATGGCACCTATACACATTCACTAATGATAATTATAGAACAGATGCTGATTTAGTCATTTGAAGAAAGAGTGGAGGGATAATTAGTGCTTAAATGGCCTAGTTATTGCAGTGCTATAGAAGGCAGTCAAATCTTAAAATGAGAACATCTAGTCTGATAACAGAAAACATGAAATACATAATTCATTCATTTGGAAAATTTATATCAGTGGGTAACCATGAAATAATAATAATGATCCGATTCTTTGTGAGTGGCTTTTAGGTATTGCAGTCATCTGCAATCATTTGAACAAATCTTTAGAGATCACATAGCATTTTGTGGAGATCTCGGCGGTGTTTGTGTAATAAAATATGAACAAACAGAAAATGTGAGCTCCTGGTCATTTTTAAAGAATTCAGAATGTTATCTACTGGGAATTTAATTTCAAATATAACATTGTAAAAATGTATAAATATGTCATAAAAGCTGTAAAGGTCAGTCCACCTTGCTTAAACAATAGGATTTATACTGCTCAAAATCGTATTTATCTTACCGTTCACAGGTCAACCATTAGGAAGTCTTGGATGAATCATACTTGAAGCTAAAGAAGTAATTTTAAGCATAAACTTATGGGAAACCACTTGCAAAGACACTAATATCAATCACTAGCTGTAAAATTTGGGGTCATCTGTTGATACCTACAGGTTTTCTAAGTCTTTTAGGTATAAGAGCCATATCTAATAACAACGGACTACAAAGATTTTGCTTTCTGAATACTTCTGGGTATATCTTATGGATTTGGGACTGCTGATCAGGAAAATCAACATGAAATTTCCCTATCATACATCTTTTTTTGAAATTGCCCATATATGTTATTTCAATTCATAATTCCAGTCAGAATTACTGATGCCCAGATTAAGGAAGGCTTTTTTTTGTTGGGTCACAAATAGAACATGTCATCGATGACAGGCAATTTGAAGAACTTACAGTGGGACTGGAGAAAATCGCATGGAAGGGATTCAAGGATATTGTTGAAAATTTTCTTGGCAACTACAGAGCACCAAACTATGTGCAGCGGTTGACAACATCACGAAGTGTAACATGTCATTAAAGATTTATTTTCTGCATTCCCATTGAGAGCTCTTCCCTGCAAATCGTGGTGTCCTCAGTGATGAACATGTTGAAAGGTTTCACCAGGATATTGTGATCATGGAGAAATTGTATCAGAGAACTGAAGTCCATCAATACTGGCTGATTATTGTTGGAAACTTGTTGGAAGAAGCCTCAGACACCAAGAACAAATGAAAAATCATCAACGAAACCTTTTTAGCTGAGTTGAACTGTTGCAAAGCAATTAGAACCATAGAACCATAGAACACTACAGCACCGAAAGCAGGACATACGGCCCTTCTAGTCTGTGCTGAAACATTATTCCGCTAGTCCCATTGACCTGCACTCAATCCATAACCCTCCAGACCCCTCCTATCCATGTATCTATCCAATTTATTCTTAGAACCTAAGAGTGAGCCCGCATTTACCACATCAGATTGCAGCTCGTTCCACATTCCCATCACTCTCTGAGTGAAGAAGTTCCCCCAATGTTCCCGCTAATCTTTTCTCCTTTCACCCTAAAGCTGTGTCCTCTCGTATTTATCTCTCCTAATCTAAGTGGAAAGAGCCTATTCACATTTACTCTGTCTATATCCCTCATAATTTTGTAAACCTCTATCAAATCTCCCCTCATTCTTCTACGCTCCAAGGAATAAAGTCCTAACCTGTTCAATCTTTCCCTGTAACTCAACTCCCGAAGACCCGGCAACATCTTAGTAAATCTTCTCTGCACTCTTTCAATCTTACTGATATCCTTCCTATAGTTAGGTGACCAGAACTGTATACAAGACTCCAAATTTGGCCTCACCAATGTCTTATACAGCCTCTCCATAATGTCCCAACTCCTATACTCAATACTTTGGTTTATGAATGCCAGGATGCCAAAAGCCTTCTTTACAACCCTGTCTACCTGTGACATCACTTTCAGGGAATTATGTATCTGAACTCCCTGATTTCTTTGTTCCTCCGCACTCCCCGGTGCCCTACCATTTACTGTGTATGTCCTACCTTGATGCAACACCTCACACCTCACACCTGTCTGCATTAAATTCCATCTGCCATTTTCTGGCCCATTTTTCCAGTTGGTCTAGATCCCTCTGCAAGCTTTGAAAGCCTTCCTCGCTGTCCACACACCTCCAATCTTAGTGTCATCAGCAAACTTGCTGATCCAATTTACCACATTATTATCTAGATCATTGATATAGACAACAAACCACAATGGTCCCAGTGCAGATCCTTGAGGCACACCACCAGTCACAGGCCTCCAGTCTGATAAGCAATCATCCATTACCACTCTCTGTCTTCCACCACACAGCCAATTTCGAATCCAGTTTAAAACCTCTCCATGGATACCTAGTGTCTGAACCTTCTGAACTAACCTCCCATGTGGGACCATGTCAAAGGCCTTACTAAAGTCCATGTAGACAACATCCACGGCCTTTCCTTCATCTACTTTCTTGGTAACCACCTCGAAAAACTCTACAAGATTTGTTAAACACAATCTACCACGCACAAAGCCATGCTGACTATTATTGATCAGTCCTTGGCTGTCCAAATACTTGTATATCCGATCTCTCAGTAATTTACCTACTACTGATGTCAGGCTCACCAGTCTGTAATTACCTGGTTTAACTTTGAAGCCTTTTTCAGACAATGGAACAACATGAGCTACCCTCCAATCCTCCGGCACCATACCCGTGACTAAGAACATTTTAAATATTTCTGCTAGGGCCCCTGCAATTTCTACACTAGTCTCTCTCAAGGTCCAAGGAAATATCATGTCAGGCCCAGGGGATTTATCTACCTTTATTCGCTGTAAGGCAGCAAGCACCTCCTCCTCTTTAATCTCTATACATTCCATGACACTAGTGCTTGTTTCCTTTCCTTCCATATATGCTATGCCAGCTTCCTGAGTAAATACTGTTGCAAAAAAATTGTTTATGATCTACCCTTTCTCATGAGTCTGCACACATAGACGACCACTTTGATCTTCTAGGGGACCAATTTTGTCCCTTTTATTCTTAATATACTTGTAGAAACCCTTTGAGTTTACCTTCACATTATCTGCCAAAGCAACCTCACGACTTCTTTTTGCCTTCCTGATTTCCTTCTTTAGTATTTTCTAACATTTTCTATACTCTTCAACTACCTCATTTGTTCCTTGTTGCCTAAACCTGCTATACACCTTTTTTTTCTTAACCAGATTGCCAAAATCCCTTGAAAACCAAGTTTCCCTATGCCTGTTAACTTTGCCTTTAATCCTGGCAGGAACATGCAAACTCTGCACTCAAAATTTTGCCTTTGAATGCCTTCCACAGACTGAACACATCCTTACCAGAAATTAAATGCATCATATTCAATAAAAGTACATTTCATGTTTCTCCAAAATCCTACATGATACAAGTAGTCTGAAATTATATTTGTATTCAGTTTTAAGCAGTATGTCATAAACTGAAATCATTTCTGAGGAAGCAACACTTTCAAAAAAATTTGTTCTCCAGTGTAATTTAATATGATTGCAATAAGGCATAAGAATTAAAAATAGAATGTATTTCACACTGAGGTAGATCATATGAGGATTTTATTGCTGATGGATTGGACTGACTACAATTCGTGGTTGTAGGTCTGTTCTCTTTGATGGTCTTGGAGGCAGTCATAACTGGATTATATTCTGGCAGTCTCCTATGGACCTGCTGCCTCAGCATTTACGTAACTCAGGTTCAATACCTGATGTGGTTTTCTTAGCCCAAAGAAGCATAATCCCAACACTAAAAAGAACACAAATCTCATGGTGCCTTGAAGGATGCTCTTTTGAAATAGGTGTAAAATTTCAGCATGGTAAGCCTGTGGCATCTTAACACAGCAAAGCCCAGTATTATTTCTGTGATGTACTGTACATACTAAAATAAGAATGCTTAACCCGTTCGAGATCGCAGTAACTTATTTCACTCAAATTAACACATAAAAATTACACCTTTTTTTGCATTACCTTCTTTTTGAAAAAATTATGAATTGAAGATAAATTCTTTCCTTTTCCTTTCTCCATGGAACTGGTCTAACCAGGATATAATTTCAGCTCCAAGATTACGATGTTACATTTTAGCAATTATCTATTAAGCACAAATAAATTATAAAATATCATAAATAAATGCCAGAATGTAAACATTATGAAGGTATTTAAAGTTCAAACTGAATTTCAAGTTTATTGTCTTCTAACTGTACATACGTATGTATGACCAAACGAAACAACGTTCCTCCGCACCGTGGTGCACCCAAACAACAAACATCACATAAACCAAAATATCATGCTGTAAATGAGTTAATAAAATATAATTCAAACTGCATGTAGTGAAGCTCAGCACAAGTAAACAGTAAACAGTACAGGAAACAGCTCACTTTTCTAGTGATGAGACCCCGGTGGTGCCAGGGTATTCGTTAGTCTCACGACCCGAGGGAAGAGGCTGTTACCCAGTCTGGCAGTCCTAGTCCTGATGTTTCTGTCCCTTCTTGCTGGTTGTGGGTCACAAGATTGTGGGATAGGTGGTAGGGATCCTCAATAATGCTTTGGGCCTTTTGTCTGCAACGCTTGTGGTAAATGTCACAAATAGTAGAGAGGGAGACCCCAATAATCTTATCGGTAGTTTTTGTTGCCCTCTGAAGGGTCTTGCAGTATGATGCTCTGCAGTTCCATACCACACAATGATTCTGCCAGATAGGACACCCCCGATGGTGCTCCTGTGGGAAGTTTATAGAATTGGGGCAGAGAAGCCTTTCACGCCTCAATGTCCTCAGGAAGTGTAGTTGCTGGTGTTCCTTCATGACTAGTGAGGAGGTATTGTGGGTCCATGTTTGATCATCCATTACGTGCACACTAAGGAACTTCGTGCTCTTCACTCTCTCCACAGCAGAGTCACTGAAGTGCAATGGAAAGTGGTTAACCTGTGCCTTCCTGAAGTCCACAATCATCTCTTTTATCACGGCCACTTTGAGACTCAAGTTTACAGTTTGTCACCAAGAGAAGGGAGTCAATTCTAGGCTCTGAGGGAAACTTCACTGCATGCTGGAAGTAGGGACTTTGAATGTTGAGATGTGATCTGTTTTGAATTTGGTAATACTTGTCAGGACAGGTTGACAGGGTAGCATAATGGTTAGCATGACACTTTACAGTACCAGCAACCTGGGTTCAATTCCTGTCGCTGTCTGTAAGGAGTTTGTACGTTTTCTGCATGATCACATGGGTTTCCTCCGGGTGCTCCGGTTTCCTCCCACAATCCAAAGATATACTTTTTGGTAGGTTAGTTGGTCATTGTAAATTGTCCTGTGATTAGGCTAGGATTAAGTGGGGAGTTGCTGGGTGGCGTGGCTCGAGGGGCTGGAAGGGTCTATTCCGCACTGTTAATCAATAAGATAATATAAAAAAAGTGTCAGGAGAGAAGGGAAAGGGCAAAACTAAACTGCACTTAGTCACGTAAAACAAACATCAAAATCAGATGGAGACACACAGGACTGCAGATATTGAAATCTGGAATAAAAATACAAACTATAGAGGCAAAACCTGCATCAGACTCAAGGTGTGGAGGGAAGACAGCCAAAGTAGAAAAGTGAGGCTGGGGGGAGACAAGAGCTGGTAGGTGATAGGCTGATCCAGGTTGGATCGGGAATGATGGGCAAATGGAACCAGGAGAGAGAAGGGATATTCAGAGACAGATACTGGTGGGTGGTTGCTGCAAGTTATAAGGAAGGAAAAAGAAAGGGCAGATGAAACCCAGTTGGGTAGGTGTGTAGTGTTGTGCAGTGAGAGGAATGTTGCCTGTTTGGATGGGATATTATGTGACTAGTTGGGGGGGGGTGGCGGAGAAGGAGTGGAGAAATCAAAGAAGCTGATGTCAAGTCAGTAAATGAAAGATATGAATAAATGGTCAGAATCACTTTTCCCTGGAGTTTAGGTATCTAAAATGCCACAAAGGGATGTGCACACACCTACGTATCCCAACAACTATAGATTTACACTAAGGCAACACATCAATTCTGATTTTTCACTCTTCCCACTGTCTCATCAACTCCCCCAGATTCTGCTATTCATTTAAACACTGGGGAAAACTTACACTTAACATATGGACACCCTCAACTTTGCAATGTGAACATAGAGTATTGAACATTACAACACAGGAGAAGGCTCTTCAGCCCACAATGTCTGCGTCAAACATGATGCCAAATTAAACTAACTCTCTTCTGGACTATATCCTCCATTCCCTGTATTTTCATGAACCTATCTAAAATCCTTTTAAGCCATATTGCTTCCACCACTGTTCCTGATGGGCCAATCCAGGAACCTTCCGCACTGGAAAAACAATCTTCCTCGTACATCCCCTCTAAACATCCCCCCGCTCATCTGCTTTGGAATTTGGGAAACTGAAGTCCCTGGAAGAAACCCGTATGATTACTCCTCACAAGCAGCTCTGAAATCAGGGCTGAACTCAGGTCTTTGGCACAGTGAGACAGCAGCTCTTCTAACTACTAAATTTCTACTCATGGTCATTAAATACCAGTCTTCCCTGCAAGAGGCACAACCTGAAAATTAATTTGAAAAGAAAATTCACTGCCTAAATTATACATATATTGCAATTTTAAAAATGCTGTATCGACCAAATTTGAGTATTGTGTGTATTTCAGATCGCCGCACCGTAGGAGGGAAGTGATTGCCCTGGAGAGAGTGAAGCGGATAATTTTGCCAGGAGATAGATGGGCTAGGCTTTTATTCCCCGAAGTGAAGGAGCTTACCTGGGGTGGGGAGGGGGGGGTGGTGATGACATGATAGAAGTATATAAGATTACCAAAGATATGAATAAATGGTCAGAATCACTTTTCCCTGGAGTTTAGGTATCTAAAACAAGAAGGCAATAATTTATTATCAAAGTACATATATGTCACCATATACAATCCTGAGATTCATTTTCTTGCGGGCATACTCAAAAAATTGACAGAATAATAACCATTACAGAATCGAAAGACCACCCAACTTGGGCGTTCAACCAGAGTGCAGAAGACAACAAACTCTGCAAACGCAAAAAAGAAAAAATGGCAATAAATAAATAAACAATAAATATCAAAAAGATGAGATGAAGAGTCCTTGAAGTTAAGTCCATTGGTTGTGGGAACATTTCAATGATTGGATGAGTGAAGTTATCCCGTTTGACTCAAGAGCCTGATGGATGAGGGTAGTAACTGTTCCTGAACCTGGTGGGGTAAGTCCTGAGGCTTCTGAACTTTCTTCCTGATGGCAGCAATTTGAGGAGAAAATGCTTTCTACATTCAGAGTGGTTGCTATCTGGAAAATGCTACCAGAGGCAATGGTGAATCAGCTGCAATCAACACTTTTACGAGGAATTTAAACGGGCACAAATAGGGAAGGCATGGGTCCTAATGTGAACAAATGTGATAAGTGTCGATGGGTAATAAAAGGTTGGCATGGACAATAGTGGGCTGAAGGGCCTATTTATTTGCCGAATGATTCTGTGACTCTCTAGGACTTTATGACAATGTCTGAACGACTGCACCGTTATCAGATAGCTATCATCCAGAAGAATAAAAACCAGTATTTTGAACAATAATAAGAGTTATCTGTGGACCTTTGGAACTAAATGGGAACAAGAGAGAAACTGGATCTTGTACTTTCTTAGCGTATATGACGAATAAACTCTTCTCGGACTTTCAGCCTGGTACTGGTATTGATTATTACCGAAGTTTTGACGGTAGTCTGTGATGAGAGTCCTTGACAAGGATGAATTGGACTCAAATGTTAGGATATCGAAAGCAAGGTTTGGGACATGGTATTACACTGGATCTGAGCTCAAAACAAACACTAGACGATATCACAAGTGGGCTTATGATTAAGCACATAACCACAGTTCAGGAGGACCATTCTTAGGAATCTCCCATTGTGCTTGGGTCTTGTGAACAAGAGCGTCAATACCTCAATGAATTGACAGTACCACCTTGGCCAGGGACAACATGGTGGTAGGCTGCTCCTCTTGCTCTGTTTCATCAAATTGATGCGACAAGGCATCTGGTTTCTGTTTTTTTTTATCCTGAATGGTAGTTCAGGATGAATTCAAAGTGGTTAAAGAACAAAGCCTACCTGGCTTGCCTGGAATTCAGCCTCTTGGCCTCCTGAATATAAGCCAGGTTCTTGTGATCAGCCTAAACGATAAAAGGGTTATTGGCCTGCTCTAGCTAGTGATGCCTTTCCTCTAAGGCTAACTTAGATGCAAGAAGCTCACAATTCACGATGTCATAGTTCCTCTCTGCTGGGGATAGCCACCTGGAGAAGAATGCACATGGGTGCAGTTTAACGTCTGAAGGTGGTCATTGGGATAAGACAGCTTCCACTCCAATGTCTAAGATGTTTACTTCCATGATGAAGGGAAGGTCCAGGTTAGGAGAAACCAAGATGGGAGCTGTTGTGAAACACTGCTTAAGCTCTGTAAAAGCAGCCTCTGCTTCAATCGTCCAGACAAAAGAGCCTGTGGGTTTCTTAGTTAGCACTGCCAGAGGAGCTGCCACTGACCTGAAGTTCCTGGTGCACTTCTGGCTGAAGTTAGCAGACTCCAAGAATTCGCTGGACTTGTTTGCTACTGGATGGTGGTGGCCAGTCTCTGACTGCCTGGGTCTTGGTAGGATCCACCTTGAGATTGCCATTGGAGATGATGGAACCCAAAAATGAAACAGTTGTCATGTGAAACTCTGACTTCTCCAACTTGACATAAAATCCATGGTTTAGAAGCCTCTTTAAAATGTCGCTGACATGAGTGACATGTTCCTCCATGGGCTTTGAGAAGACTAGGATATCATCCAGGTAGAAAACCTGCAGTGTGATCCAGTGTGAACCTGACTAGACTGTGTTGGGACTCGCACAGTCCCATTGGCCAGAACTGACTTGCCCACCCTTGAGCACCGGACTAGGTCTCCGGAAGGTCTCAGGTTCCCTCGAACTGAATGATGTCCCATTATTGGATGTCGGTCATGAGAGAGTCTGGGTGTCAGAACACCATGCTGCAAACAAACCCTCCTACAATCACTGAACCAAGCAGTGATTTTCCCCTCCCACCAGTCCACAGATGGGTTAAGCTGGGAAAGCCAAGGGAACCCAAGGACCTGGGGTATGAGTGGAGTCAATAATGTAGAAACTAATATCTTCCATACGATCCCCTATCCACATCTGCAACACCACAGTTTGTTGCTAGATCTACCTGAACTAGAGCAAGCGGCCATTAAAGGCAGTTGTGGGCATGGGCTGGCTCAACTCTTGCAGTGGTATGTTGAACCGATGAGTGGTTCCTAAACCAGGAAATTACCCATTGCCCCAGAGTCCACAAAACCCTTCAACTGCCTCAAGTTGTTACCCAAGATGAACTCTGCCTTCAGTTCAAAGCCAGAATCCGTGGGATGGGGCGTAATGGCTGCTACTATCGCAGTTCTCCCGACACCTGATGGTCTTAGCAGTTCTCTAGGTGGCTGTAGCTTCGGACATTCGGCCCGCAGGTGACCTGCTTTCTGCAGTAAAAGCAATGACCTTGACTTCAATGCTGGGACCTCTCATTGGTAAATAGTCCAGTGCCACTGACCTGCACGGGTTCAATTGGATCTTGAGCAGGCAATGGGCTGGTAAATGTCCAGTGTTGGAGAGTGGAACTGCAACGTGTAGGGACTGGGCTCAGACTAGCTCTCATTGACCTTCTGACATAGTCCCACACTCGCTCAGCCAGATGACTATTGAGATGGATGGACTGGTGGATGAAAGCCTCTAAGTTCTCTGCTAGCTTCCCCAAGGGGGGGGGTGGTATCCTTCAGTTCATCTTGGAGTCTGTGGCAGTATAGCATAACCAAGGCCTCCCTGTTCCAACCACTCTCCTGGGCCAAGGTCCGAAATTCGATCGCATAGTCGGCTGCTGATCTTCCCCCCACCGTCAAGTCTTCATCAAGCAGCCCGAGGCTCGGCTGGCTCTGGCGGGGCGATGAAACACTTTCCTCATGATCATTTTGCTGAACACCTACGCTCTGTCCGCCAGAGAAAGCAGGATCTCCCAGTGGCCACACATTTTAATTCCACACCCCATTCCCATTCTGAAATGTCTATCCACGGCCTCCTCTACTGTAAAGATGAAGCCACACTCAGGTTGGAGGAACAACACCTTATATTCCATCTGGGTAGCCTCCAACCTGATGGCATGAACATTGACTTCTCTAACTTCCGCTAATGCCCCACCTCCCCCTCATACCCCATCCGTTATTTATTTATATACACACATTCTTTTTCTCTCTCTCCTTTTTCTCCCTCTGTCCCTCTGATTATACCCCTTGCCCATCCTCTGGGTTTTCCCCCCCTCCCCCTTTTCCTTCTCCCTGGGCCTCCTGTCCCATGATCCTCTCATATCCCTTTTGCCAATCACCTGTCCAGCTCTTGGCTCCATCCCTCCCCCTCCTGTCTTCTCCTATCATTTTGGATCTCCCCCTCCCTCTCCCACTTTCAAATCTCTTACTAACTCTTCCTTCAGTTAGTCCCGACGAAGGGTCTCGGCCTGAAACGTCGACTGTACCTCTTCCTAGAGATGCTGCCTGGCCTGCTATGATATCATGAGTAGGCTTATGATTGAGCATTGAACCACAGTTCAGGTGTTCCTTAAATACTCAATTCTTGGTGCTCAAAACATGATTACCAATTAACGGGACCATCTAAATCCCGGACACTGGCACGGTTTGGGGCGTCTCATAACAGTAACTCTGCTACCTTCATCAGGGTTGATGCCTTGACATGTCTAGTCTGGTGGTGTGCCGGACTAGACACGCCCAGCCATCATCCCTGATGAAGATGGCAAAGTTTGTCATCACAATATAATTGATACCTGTACCCGGGCGGAAGGTCAAGAATATTTTATATGTGAGAAACTGATCTCCATTGAAAAGCAGGTGTAGAAAACGATGACAAAGTTTGGATTGGTTTACAAAATATTTTGTTACATATATGCAGCATTAAATATCATTAAAAAAGACCATAAAAGAGATTAATAATCTCATCATGAATATATGCACTTGTAAGCTTCTTATTCTAATCTTCCCAGCTCCCATGAGATCTTGGAGACACAAAGAAGCATGGAAATTTCAGAGGATGAATTTTTTGTATCTGTCTCAGAGGCTGCTAGTTGAGACATGGAGGTCACTGAAGATATAAGGAAGAAGCTAGGACAGAATGATTAGAATGACCTGGTCTTTCCCACTCTTAAACAGCAATTGGTTCGTATTAGTTAGTCTGAGATGCATGTTCATTACAATGCACAATTGTAGGTAATGCAATGCTGGAACAGTAAATTATTAAACATTCTGTCACGATTTGCTGTGAATATATTTACATATCACTGGTGTGTGAAAGACAACATTTCAAAAGTAAGGCTTCCAGCACAGACCGATAGGCATGAAAGTCAGGCTCATCTCATTAGCACAGGATTTACAGTATAGCTCCATTGCACGACCTTTAACGCCCTAACCTAGATGTCTGTTTATTTATTTATTTATTGAGATACAACGCAGAATAAGGCCTTCTGGCCCTTCAAGCCGCACTGCCCAGCAATCCCCCGAATTAATCCTAGACTAATCATAGGACAATTTACAATGACCAACAGACCTACCAACCGGTAGGTCTTTGGACTGTGGGAGGAAAGCGGACATGTGCAGAAGCCCACGTGTTCATGGGGAGAATGTACAAACGCCTTACAGACAGGGTGGGATTTGAACGCAGGTTGCTGGTACTGCGGAGAAGGTAGGTACATAATTCACCAGCATTGAGTTGGAGTTTTGTTTTAAGAGATTGCTCTGATGTGATGACGTTGTTACATAAGAATTTTTAGCACACTTTGGTGGTGTCGGTTTTGGAGTTCAATAGAATATGTTGCGGGTTTCATTCAATATAAAATGCTTCACTTAGTTTTATTTGCGTAAACCTACATTGGTGACCTTGATGCTCTCGGACAATCCTGGAGTTATTCAACATGTCAGCCAATGCAATGATTTTGAAACTGCGGGAGTTTTGGGAGCAAAATGCCATCATTTTGTTCATACAAGCTAACGCCCAGTTTGTTCTGTGAGCAATCTCCGTAGATGACACCAAATTCTACCACATGGTAGCATCACTCAGCAATTCCATGGTGATGAGAGTCTGCCTGAACACCCACCTGAACATGTTAAATACCGATTGCTGAAAACTAACATTTTACAGACTTTTGGAGTATCGGAGTCTAGGCGGGCCAAGCACTTGCTCTCCTTGCCCGGACTTGGTGATGGTGAGCCTTTGGAGCTAATGGACTACAGGCCAGTGATGTTGTGGGGATGGAACTGGACTCTCTCACGGTGGTGTCTGAAAAGAGGATGCTGTCTAAGTTGCATGCTATCTTGGTCAATGTCTCCCATCCACTACATAATGTACTGGGTGGGCACAGGAGTACATTCAGCCAGAGACTCATTCCACCGAGATGCAGCACAGACCGTCATAGGAAGTCATTCCTGCCTGTGGCCATCAAACTTTACAACTCCTCCCTTGGAGGGTCAGACACCCTGAGCCAATAGGCTGGTCCTGGATTTATTTCATAATTTACTGACATAATTTACATATTACTATTTAACTATTTATGGTTCTTATTTATTATTATTATGGTTCTTATTTATTTATTATTTATGGAGCAGCTGTAACGAAAACCAATTTCCCCCGGGATTAATAAAGTATGACTATGACTATGACTGTATCTCCTGGGAAATCACCAACCTTGTTTTATTTTTAAAGACCTCTTCATGCAACAAATGCCTGATCTAGTTCGCATAGCCCTCACTAATACACCCATGAATGACTATAGAGAGCTTGCTAGGATGGCTCATAGTTTATACTCAGCTGGGCAGTGGTGCGTCATTGCTCCTGCTTTCCTTTACTCAATAAGGCCCAAAATAAGGATGCCCATGGCTGTGAAACAGATGACACCGGGCCTGTGCTTTTACCATGCTCGTTCTGGGACGACATTAGGAAGTGCCGACCACTTTGCAGCTTTGCCAGTTCCAGAGCATTGGGACATCAGGGGTCTGTGAACACCGTGGGATCTAGCTGCCAGGGTCATCTACTGTACATTAAGGACATCTTTCAGGGTGACATTTCCTGAGTGACATGGGTGCACAAGTGAGTGTGCTACCAGCATCACCTATTAATGAGAAGGCAAAGAGTGATGAAACCTCACTGGAGGCTGCAAGATCTAGACTTACGGGACATGATGGGTGATGCTCTACTTCAGGGGGAGACGTTAAACATGGGCTTCATCCTGGTTAAAGTGGCTAGACCTCTGCTCGGCACAGATTTCCTGTGTGCCCAAGGACTGTGAGTCGATCTTAAGAAATGCCAGCTTGTGGATAACAGGGAATTCGGGTCATTCCCGTGCTCCCTCAGTGAGTTCCCCACAACGACTCTGTCAAGTACACCACTGCATGAGAGTTTACTCGGCTGCTGGGTGAATTCCCAGACCTCATCAAACCCACATTCTCCATTCGGTCACAAAACATGGGGTTGAGCACAACGTTCTCACAACTGGTCTGCCGGTCCATACCCAGAAAAGCTGACACCATAAAGGCAGTGTTTGCCACCATGGAAAGACTCGAATTGTATGACAGTCAAATAACCTCTGGTCTTCAACCCTCCATATGATCCCTAAGTTCGATGGTGGCTGTTGGCTATGTGGTAATTACTGACGTCTTAACAAGGGCATATTATCCAATCCCACACATCCAAGATTTTTTGCCAAGTTTAGCCAGAAAGTTAATTTTTTTCCAAAGTCGATCTAGTTAGGGGCTACTATCAGGTGCCTGTGTGCTCGGAGGATATTCCCAAAATGGCTGTGATAACTCCATTTGGCCTTTTTGAGTTTTTGTGCGTGCTGGTTCGACTGAAAAGTGCACTTTCGAGTGCTTAAGCCAACACGGTTTGATTACTAACTCTGATAAATGGCAGTTTGGGGTATCAACCATTGACTTTCTTGCCATTGCATCTCCGCAGACGATGCAAAACCTCTTCCATCAAAGATAACTGCTATTATGGGTTTCCCACTGCCCCACACTACTAAAAAATTACAGGAGTTTTTAGACATGTGAATTTCTATCACCGCTTCATTCCACGTGCTGCTGAACTTATGCTCCCCCTATATAGTAGGCTTAAAGGCAATACTGCTAATCAAGTGCTTGACTGGTCAACGGACATGACCAGGACATTTGATGATACCAAATGATCTCTTTCCAATTTGACCCTCCTGATGCACCCACTCCCCAATGCACCCATAGCCATTACAACTGATGCCTGAGACTATTCTGTGGGTGTTGTGCATGAACAGCTGTTTGGAGGTATGTGGCAGCTGCTCGCCTTCTTCAGTCGGCAGCTCCGTCCCCCTGAAAGTAAGTAAAGCTCGTTTGACTGTGATCTTCTCGGTCTCTATCTAGCTATCCGCCACTTCCGTTTTCTTCTAGAGGGCACCATTTCACAGTGTTTGTTGACCACAAACCCTTCTTGTATGTGATGGCCAAAACATCAGACCCTTGGTCTGCATGTCAGCAACCCCCCTGACCTGCATATCTGGGTTCACAACAGACATACAACATATAGGCATCCATTAGTCTAGTGAGACCATGGATTTGAGCCTTGGAAGGTTTCCAGGGCACAGGCCTGGGCAAGGTTGTATGGAAGACCGGCAGTTGCCCATGTGCAAGTCTCCCCTCTTCACGCCACCAACGTTGTCCAAGGGAAGGGCATTAGGACCCACACAGCTTGGCACCGGTGTCATCGCAGAGCAATGTGTGGTTAAGTGCTTTGCTCAAGGATACAACATGCTGCCTCAGCCATGGCTCGAACTAGCGACCTTCAGATCACTAGACGAATGCCTTAACCACTTGGCCACGCGCCAACACAACATATCAAGGGGAAAAATAATGTTGTGGTCCATTGCCTCTTATGGCCAGCTGGTGAGGCCATACACATAGGGGCTGATTATGCCGGCATGGAAGCTAAGTTATTGACCCAGAGGTCCAGGCTTACTGAACAGCAGTCATGGGCCTGCAGCTGGCTGAAATAAAGTTCAGTTGTTATGTCTCAACTAGTCATCCTTGCTCCATTGTGCCTGCAAAGTGGCACATGTATAGAGCTAAAGTTTTCACTCTATACATGGTCTCTCGCATCTGGGCTGGAAAGCCTCACAGGAACTGGTTGCACTAAAGTTTGTGTGGCACAGCCTTAGAAAGGATGTGCGTGATTGGATGTAGGCTGTGTGGAGTGCCAGTGGGTAAAAATTAACCTTCATGTTTCAGCGCCATTGGCACCTTTTGAGGTTCCTGAGTGATAGTTTGACCACGTCAACATAAACTTTGTTGGTCCTCTTAACCCCACCCCCCACAGATTCACACACCTCCTTACCATGGCGGACCGTACCACCAGGTGGCCACACGTTGTCCCTCTAGCACGCTTTGGTGCTGTAGGCTTTGAAGTTCAATAAAATGTGTTACGGGTTTTGTTGAACATAAAATGCCTTACTTTGTTTTATTTGCATTAACCTACCGTACAGTAAAATGTTATGCAAATATTTATGCTATCGTGCCATCTCCTTCTGTCTTCTAGCTTGACCTTAATTTTGAAAGGAATGGTATAAATTCTATACCATTGTGCGGTCTATTTCTTTGCTTATGTAGGTATTAAACTTGTCTGAAAAGGAAAATATCTATTAGAAGGTTGGCTTTCAGTGAACGTATAAAGGCAATCACTAGGTTATTTATTTGGAAATAATCAACACGTCAGATTTCATTTGTATTAGGCACCTCTGATCATAATTCATTCATCATTATTATTAAGGTTGTTATAACTGGGGGGGGGGGAGAGTGGTAGTAGGGATAAGCTCCCACTTCCCATTAAATGCTCCCAATGGTATGTGTCTCAAGTACTATCGTTTTATTTTGTATTTGAACAGTTTATTGTCTTTTACACATCAGTTGTTTGTCCTTCTTGTTGGGTGTGGCCTTTCATTGATTCTATAGTTTCCTTGAATATACTGAGTAGAAAATGACACGAAAATGAATTTCAGGGTTTTTTATAGGGACATATATGTATTTTGATAATAAATTTACTTTGAAATGTGATATAGGAAGGAAAATAAGTACATAAGAGAAAGAAAATCTGGACATAGATCTGGGAAGAGTCAAAGAAGAGATTGCAAATGCACCTTCAAAAATTCCTGAAGTGTGAATTGTGCTTAGGGACTGAATGACAGCTTTCTGTTCATGAAAGGGAATGTGGTTAATCTGGATATTGCACAATATTTGTTGGTGAATCTACCCATGAGAACTATGATCTGCTCTGTTGATCTACTTTCAGTATGCTCCCTTTTCTCATCCCATGCCCTACACTACCACAAGTACACTTAACACCTCTTTCAAATGAAACTTCCATCATCAGACTTTCATCTAAAACTTGACACAATTCCTCATCATCTGTTCAAACTATCATCCCATTACCAATCTCTGTTCCTCTGCAAATTTCCTAAAGGCACCATTGTTTTATATCCATTTTAAGGCATTGTACTTGATTCTTTTGAAACAGATTCATTCCTGTCATAACAAAGATATGGTTCTAATCAATCAGAAATGTAATTTTCCATGTCAATAACCAGCTTCTCTTCTCATCCCCTCTGTAGTTTTTGACCACCTTCAACACACCTACACTGTTTTTCAGCTCAGTAAGAACACTTCTGGTTTGCTTAACTCAAAACGATTAAATTGATCATTTTTCCTGTCCCCGTCCCTCCCATGTTCCTGAAGCGGTAAATGGATTGGTCTTATGTAAACTAAAGTTATTTCGTCAGTCTTTGCCAATATTTAAAACTGCAAATGATTCTTTCAGTTATATTTTACATGGACAGAAAAATCTACTGACAATGCTGTCCATCTTGTTGTTACTCTGCCACTAGGAGTGTATTTTATTAAGTAAATAAAAATGTTTTAAAGTCATGCCTTAATAAAAATATATCACCTCTGCTTTGCATCTCTACACAATCAGTGGACCATCCATTCAATGAAAGATTATTGTACTGCTCTTGCTGAAGAGTGGTAACATCAATTAGACAGTCAGCCAAACTGCATTCAGAAACGACGTGAGAGTCAAGATGTTGAATCCTAGCTCTTTGTTTATCGCAGACTCAGTGGCATGACAGTGAAAAAGGAGTGAAACTGAAAAACAATAAAATACAGTGCAATTACCATCGTGTTCCATTCACACAAGTAAGTATATGCAGGTAATTAAGAACTTAGTTAATTTTCCTGCACTTAAGTATTACAGGATTCCTGACAGGTAAGTAGTATGTGTAAACCATTAGCATCCAGATTAATGTCTAATAAACACAAAAATAACATTTTATTTCAGCAAAATCTTATTGATACCTTTAGATTAACATCTAAATAATATAACATCAACTTAATGAACTGTCTCGTAATGTCGCTTAGTCGCTTCTCCAACACTCTGTTGGGGAAACAACAGGGTGGCTTTAGATAGAAACTTCTTTAACTCCTGGCATAATCCTCTGGCCTTCTGCCAGCCAAAGTTCTTTCCTACTTACTATTTCCTCACTGCACAGGAAGTGGCCTAATACAGATCTGAGACTGCCTATTTTAAAATAAAAGCTGAATGTGCTTAATCACATAGAAAAAAGTATAAAGCAATTGCCTGAAGTGCAGAACAATCATAATATTTAATTGTACTTTATTATTTTATGAAGCTGAGGGACTCTGGAAGTGCTGATGTTGGCGGGAATTGTAGCAGTTGGATCCTGAAAAGTGAAGGTGTCTGAATTTTTTTGTTTCCTACTCATTTGCAATGATACTTGGGCTACTTATTGCCAGGGATCAGCAGTTTAATTCCAAAGGGATGATAACACCTAACTTCACAGAGCACGAGGTAAGCTTTTCCTTAGTGTGGAGCTTTAATACATACTCCTGACAGGATATCTCTTCTCCTTAGAATTAAGCCAATAGGTTGAATGTACAAAATAAAAGGCCTGATGTAGTTTGCTGGTCTCATTGGCATTGTAATCCTGACCTGACAGACTCTTGGCCAGAGGGGCAACCATGCCTGAGATAACAGAAAACCAAACTGGTGGAATGCATCATATATCAAAGTTGCTGGTGAACGCAGCAGGCCAAGCAGCATCTATAGGAAGAGGCGCAGTCGACGTTTCAGGCCGAGACCCTTCGTCAGGACTAACTGAAGGAAGAGTGAGTAAGGGATTTGAAAGCTGGAGGGGGAGGGGGAGATGCAAAATGATAGGAGAAGACTGGAGGGGGAGGGATAGAGCCGAGAGCTGGACAGGTGATAGGCAAAAGGGGATACGAGAGGATCATGGGACAGGAGGTCCGGGAAGAAAGACAAGGGGGGGGGTGACCCAGAGGATGGGCAAGAGGTATATTCAGAGGGACAGAGGGAGAAAAAGGAGAGTGAGAGAAAGAATGTGTGCATAAAAATGAGTAACAGATGGGGTACGAGGGGGAGGTGGGGCCTTAGCGGAAGTTAGAGAAGTCAATGTTCATGCCATCAGGTTGGAGGCTACCCAGACGGAATATAAGGTGTTGTTCCTCCAACCTGAGTGTGGCTTCATCTTTACAGTAGAGGAGGCCGTGGATAGACATGTCAGAATGGGAATGGGATGTGGAATTAAAATGTGTGGCCACTGGGAGATCCTGCTTTCTCTGGCGGACAGAGCGTAGATGTTCAGCAAAGTGGTCTCCCAGTCTGCGTCGGGTCTCACCAATATATAAAAGGCCACATCGGGAGCACCAGACGCAGTATATCACCCCAGTCGACTCACAGGTGAAGAGACGCCTCACCTGGAAGGACTGTTTGGGGCCCTGAATGGTGGTAAGGGAGGAAGTGTAAGGGCATGTGTAGCACTTGTTCCGCTTACACGGATAAGTGCCAGGAGGGAGATCAGTGGGGAGGGATGGGGGCGACGAATGGACAAGGGAGTTGTGTAGGGAGCGATCCCTGCGGAATGCAGAGGGGGGGGAGGGAAAGATGTGCTTAGTGGTGGGATCCCGTTGGGTAGGGAGCGATCCCTGCGGAATGCAGAGAGAGGGGGGAGGGAAAGATGTGCTTAGTGGTGGGATCCCATTGGCACTTCTTTCCCTCCCCCCCTCTCTCTGCAGTCCGCAGGGATCGCTCCCTACACAACTCCCTTGTCCATTCGTCCCCCCCATCCCTCCCCACTGATCTCCCTCCTGGCACTTATCCGTGTAAGCGGAACAAGTGCTACACATGCCCTTACACTTCCTCCCTTACCACCATTCAGGGCCCCAAACAGTCCTTCCAGGTGAGGCGTCACTTCACCTGTGAGTCGACTGGGGTGATATACTGCGTCCGGTGCTCCCGATGTGGCCTTTTATATATTGGTGAGACCCGACGCAGACTGGGAGACCGCTTTGCTGAACATCTACGCTCTGTCCGCCAGAGAAAGCAGGATCTCCCAGTGGCCACACATTTTAATTCCACATCCCATTCCCATTCTGACATGTCTATCCACGGCCTCCTCTACTGTAAAGATGAAGCCACACTCAGGTTGGAGGAACAACACCTTATATTCCGTCTGGGTAGCCTCCAACCTGATGGCATGAACATTGACTTCTCTAACTTCCGCTAAGGCCCCACCTCCCCCTCGTACCCCATCTGTTACTCATTTTTATGCACACATTCTTTCTCTCACTCTCCTTTTTCTCCCTCTGTCCCTCTGAATATACCTCTTGCCCATCCTCTGGGTCACCCCCCCCACCTTGTCTTTCTTCCCGGACCTCCTGTCCCATGATCCTCTCGTATCCCCTTTTGCCTATCACCTGTCCAGCTCTCGGCTCTATCCCTCCCCCTCCTGTCTTCTCCTATCATTTTGCATCTCCCCCTCCCCCTCCAGCTTTCAAATCCCTTACTCACTCTTCCTTCAGTTAGTCCTGACGAAGGGTCTCGGCCTGAAACGTCGACTGCGCTTCTTCCTATAGATGCTGCTTGGCCTGCTGCGTTCACCAGCAACTTTGATGTATGTTGCTTGAATTTCCAGCATCTGCAGAATTCCTGTTGTTTGTGGTGGAATGCATGTTGTGTCCACAAGTCAGAAGTAACTTTAACCTGAATTGAGGGCTTTGTTCTGCTGAGATGTTAAATATTGTTGCATGAATGAGGTCACCGGAGAAAAGCGTTGGTAATTATGAAGCTGCCTCTTCATTCAACTAAACAAGATACAGCAGGCATCATATCGAGATGCTTTCTGTGAAAAGGTCTGGCTAGCCCACACTACCTGATATTTTATGTGCTGAACATCAAATGACAATTCCATATCTACAATGCATCCACCATGCTTTCTTTGAAAATGCACACAAACGTCACACCTCCTGATTCGCACCCACACCAAACACACCTAAATGAATTTTAATCAGCATTGTTTGGTTGTGATTCAAGGCTTTTAGGAATCTATTGTGCATTTTAAATTAAATCTACAATCTATTCAAATTTGAAGGTTGCTAGCTAAAGTCATTTGGTCGATGTGCTAAACCCAAAAATTGCGCTGACGCTAAGCAACTCATTTTCCCCCATGCACCACCTGCATACAGAATGGGATTATTATTTAGTGAGATAGCATGGTAACAGGCCCTTCTGGCCCAGCGAGCCCACGCTGCCCAATTACACCCATATTTTGGTCCCCTAATCTGAGGAAAGACATCTTTGCCATAGAGGGAGTACAAAGAAGGTTCACCAGATTGATTCCTGGGATGGCAGGTCTTTCATATGAAGAAAGACTGGATGAACTGGGCTTGTACTCGTTGGAATTTAGAAGATTGAGGGGGGATCTGATTGAAACGTATAAGATCCTAAAGGGATTGGACAGGCTAGATGCGGGAAGATTGTTCCCGATGTTGGGGAGGTCCAGAACGAGGGGTCACAGTTTGAGGATAGAGGGGAAGCCTTTTAGGACCGAGATTAGGAAAAACTTCTTCACACAGAGAGTGGTGAATCTGTGGAATTCTCTGCCACAGCAAACTGTTGAGGCCAGTTCATTGGCTATGTTTAAGAGGGAGTTAGATATGGCCCTTGTGGCTACAGGGGTCAGGGGGTATGGAGGGAAGGCTGGGTTCTGAGTTGGATGATCAGCCATGATCATAATAAATGGCGGTGCAGGCTCGAAGGGCCGAATGGCCTACTCCTGCACCTATTTTCTATGTTTCTATGTTTCTATATGACCAATTAACCTATAACCCATATTGTCACGAACCCCATGGCCTCTGCGGCTTGCTGTAAATCGTTAAGGTTCTAGGGTTTTTGAGCACCTATATTTACTAATTGTTATCTTAACCAGGGCCATTTGGCCTTTGTGCTTTCAGTTTAATCTTGTCAAATTCGTTGTGGTTTGCCGCAATCTCTGACTATTTAAAGAGGACACTCATTTAGTGCTTTAACAGAGTCATTGTGTTGGAGAGAATGAGTTGTCTTACAGTGTTGCTCAGCCACTCCTCCAAGGCTCTGTTGGAATTCCTACATCTAACCAACTGTTCCCGTCTTCTCCTGTAGATCCTCCCACTCCTCCGCACTTGGGTCGAGACACGAGCCTGCCACCTACAGCTCCTCGAATGAGTCAGCACCAATGATCTCCGTGATAGAGAAAGCCCATCGTTCCTCTGTAACTGAGTCCTGTCTTCCGCGAGCACACTGTGACAAGTATGTCTTTGGAATGGGGGTGTACTTTTATCCAACCCACCTCAGAGGGAGATTGTGGTGGGCAAGGTGCTGAAGGATATACTGTGGGTGAGGGTCTGAAGCAATTTCCCATACTTTTGTGAGTAGTATAAGCCCATTTCAGTCACACAAAAAAGCCTCAAAAACAGTCAATAGTCAATAATCCATCTCAGTTTATGGGCAGATTACTGACTATTGATGTACTTAATATCTGCTGCAGATAACAGCGACTGCTTCAGAAATGCTGGAGACCTTGGGACTCTACTTCAATAACATGGGGAATGGTCACTTGGTTCAGTTCTATTCTTCAAGTACTCATAACCATCTTTCCAGCCCCCAGATGGCTAATCAATCAGTTTATGTTTTAGATCCTGATTGGTTGTACTGCATTCATTCAAAAATCTTACAGATATGCTAATTTCAGGAATAATTTGCTTTTCTTGTGTTTTGATTCTCCAGTTAATCCAACAATTTAACTAAATATGCTAATTGTAGGCTTAATTTATTTTTCTGGTGCTTTGTCTTCTTCAGTTAAGTATTCATGAATAGGCATCAGTCTTTAAACATTTTGATAAGAGTTCTACAACAGCTCAGCTTTTTGTCGGTGGAGTGGAATATTCAATTTCCATTAATTTTGCTTGACTGTATGCACTCACATTGAGCATAGTGGTTTCACGGTACTTGATTTTCATTTGCAGTGGACCTTGTGTTTATGAAACATCTTCAATAACTTTAGGCTTGTGCAATGTCTTTGAATAAGCAAAAAAAAACTAGAAAATATTGGCAATGCTCAGCAGATCAGGAAGCCTCTGTGGACAGGGTGGTTATGGATGTGTAAGGATGTTTCCTTTTATGGGAGTATCCAGAGCAGCTTGTTCCTTTGTTCTGTGCCCTGTCGTATGACATAGGCAGTCATGATCTTTCCATGACCATGATTGTTCTTGGCAAATTTTTCTCCAGCAGTGGTTTGCCATTGTCTTCTTCTGGGCAGTGTCTTTAGAAGATGGGTGACCCCAGCCATTATCAGTACTTTTCAGAGATCTTCCCCTTGGCATCAGTGGTTGCATAACCAGGACTTGTGATCTGTACCAGCTGCTCATATGACCAACTACCATCTCATCTCACGGCTTCATGTGACCCCGATCGGTGGGTGGTTAAGCAGATACTTGCCCAAGGGTGACCTGCAGGCTAGTGGAGGGAGGGAGTGCCTTATACTTCCTTTGGTAGAGATGTATCACCACCCCACCACCCCTCAGAGCAATAGCATTGCTTAAAAATAAGGTTCATATTTGAGACAGAAATTAAGGGAGGGAGGGAGGAGAAGATGGCGACGTGATGCAGCATGTGTGGCCTCTCCGGTGAAATGATATTATATTTGTTAAATAGGGGCCTTGCACAATCCTGATTTGATGGAGTCGGATGTGAGAAGCACGGAGGAACATCTGGAAAAACTTCTGAGATGCCCGGTTCGCTACCACTGCTACTGTGCAATCGAGAATCTCCGGAGGGGAAGGCCCAAATCCTTGGCTTTGCCTGTTGCTGGCGGCCGGAGCTGGGGTCGAAGTGCTTGGCAGAGATGGTGCTTGGTGCTCGGTGTCGGAGGGCTGGTTGGAGGCTCGAAGTTTTCGGATGGACTGAGAGTTGGACTGTGGTCGGGTGCTTCCAGGATGCTGCATCAGCAAGTTTGCGGCGCTAGAAGCTCATGGTAGGAAGAGTTTTCTTCCTTCTACCGTCTATGTGAGATGTTGGGACTTTCGAGAGACTTTGAGACATTTTTTACTGTGCCCGTTGTCTGTTCTTCTATCAAATTACAGTATTGCTTGCACTGTTGGAACTATATGTTATAATTATATGGTTTTTGTGAGTTTTTGGCAGTCTTGGTCTGTCTTGTGTTTCTGTGATATCACACTGGAGGAACATTGTATCACTTCTTAATGCATGCATTACTAAATGACAATAAAAGAGGACTGCATGTCCTCATAATCTAATCTAATCTAATCTAAAATTATATGAATTTTTCTCTCTCAGAGAATTGTGAATCGTTGGATATTCTGTTCCTAATTTTTAAAGCTGAGATAAGATAGATTCTTTATGAGCAGGGGTGTCACAGTTGAGTTGAGGAGGTGAATGGTCGGATCTTGCTCCCATACACATATATGTTGTAAAACAACCTACTGTAACTTTGGAAGGTCAAAATTGAAGGCAGAAAACCGGGTTAATGGCAGGATTGTTAACAGCGTGGAGGAACTGTGGGTCTTCAGGGCCCACATCCATAAGCCCTCAAAGCTGCAGCACAAGTTGACAGGATGGTTAAAAAGGTCTATGGTGCATTGGCCTTCATTACTGAGGGGATTGAGTTCAAGCACTGCAAGGTAACTTGCAGCTCTATAAAACTCTGATTAGACCTCACTTGGAATATCGCGTTCCGTTCTGGTCACCTCATTATAGAAAGGATACAGCAACCTTTATAGAGAGTGCAGAGGTGATTTACCAGGATGCTGCCTGAATTAGAGAGCGTATCTTATGAGAAAGGTTGAGTAAGCCTGGGCTTTTTCCTTTGGAGCGAAGGATCATAAGCGATGACCTGATAAAGTTGACAATAATAAGATAAGAAGCATAGATCGAGTGGACAGTGACAAGCTTTATTCCTGGGGAGGAGGCATAACTTTAAGGTGTTTGGACGAAGGTATAGAGGGATGTCAGTGGTAGGTTTTTATACACAGAAAGTGTTAGGTGTGTAGAACTTCAGAATCAGAATTAGAGTCAGGTTTAATATCACTGGTACAAGTTGTGAAATTTGTTGTTTTGCAACAGCAGTACATTTCAATACATAACAATAAAAACTATAAATTATAATAAGAAATATATATATATATATATAAATATAAAAGAAAATGAAATTAAGTAAGTAGCGAATAAAGAGAATGGAAAAATACTGAAGTAGTGTTTACGGTTTCGTTGTCCATATGACAAGGTCCTACGTAGGAGGCTGGACAGGAAGGTTCAGTTGCTCTGCAGTCAAGATGAGGTAGTAAACTGGATTAGACATTGGCTTTGTGGCAGAAGCCAGAAAGTGGCAGTAGATGGCTACCTCTCTGACTGGAGCTTGTGACTGGTAGTGTTTTGCAGGGATCAGTGCTAGGTCCTTTATTGTTTGTCATCTATATCAATGTTTGGATGACAATATGGTAAACTGGATCAGCAAATTTGCGGATGACACCAAGATTAGGGGTGCAGTGGACAGCAAGACAAGCTATCACAGCTTGCAGAGAGATCTGCATCAGCTGGAAAAAAAAGGGCTGAAAATGGCAGATGGAATTTAATGCAGACAAGTGTGAGATTTTACAATTTGGTAGGACCAACCAGAGTAGGTCTTACACAGTGAATGATAGGGCACTGAGGAGTGTGGTAGAACAAAGGCATCTGGTAATACAGACCCATAATTCATTGAAAGTGTCGTCACAGGTAGATATGGTTGTAAAGAAAGCTTTTGGCACTTTGGCCTTCATAAATAAATGTGTTGTGAACAGGAGATGGGATGTCATATCGAAGTTGCATAAGACATTGGTGAGGCCTGATTTAAAGTATTGTGTGCACTTTTGGTCACCTACCTACAGGAAAGAGGTAAACAAAGTTGAAGAGTACAGAGAAAATTTACCAGGATGTTGGCAGGTCTGGAGGACCTGAGTGTAACATGCTGTAAGGTTTCACTGATAATGTAATGATTTCTCTGCAGCAGCAATGTTTGGGTTATGATTAGAGATAATGGGGTTTGGAATGCTGTTTTTCTCTCTTGTGGGTCTGGGAGAGAGATTTTCACGGTATTTGCTGGGGAGAAATGAGAGAAGACACAAATGGAGAGAGTTGGTAGACCTCTGTAGATATATGTGAGTGTCTTTGGTGACATACATATCCTCCTCAAATTCCTACTGATCTATAACTGCTGTTGTGCCTTCCTTGTAACTGCATCGATATGTCAGGCCCAGGACAGAACATCAGAGATGTTCACATCTAGGAATTTAAAATTACTCACTATTTCTACTTCTGTTCCCTCTATGAGGACTAGGGTGTTTTCTCATCTTACCCTGTCTGAAGTCCACAATCAGTTCTTTGACACTGACACTGAGTGCAAGTTTGTTGCTGTGTCACCACTCAACCAGCTGATCTCTCTCACTCCTGTACACCTCTTTATCACTAGCTGAAATTCTGCCAACAACAGTTGTGTCATCAGCAAATTTATAGATGGTGTTTGAGCCTTGTCAAGCCATACAATTGTGGTTATAGAGAGAACAGAGCAGTGCACTAAGCATGCATCCTTGAGGTATGCTACTGTTGATTGTCAGCGAGGAGAAGATGTTATTCCTGATCCACAACGACTGTGGTCTGCCGGCGAGGAAGTCAAGGATCCAATTGCAGAGGAAGGTACTGAGGCCCAGGTTTTGGAGATTGTTGATTAGAACTGAGGTTTCCACTAATGGTAGAGGCAGTTACATTAGGGACTTTTAACAGACACGTGAATGAAAGAAAAATGGAGATCAATGTGGGAGGGAAGGGTTATACTGAGTAGGTTAAAGGGATGTCACAGCGTCATGGGTCAAAGGGCCTGTAGTGTGGTGAACGGTTTTATGTTCTGTATGAGAAAGAAACAAAATGTTTCAAAGTGGTGAACTTTCCTCATTGACCAGAAACATTCACTCAGTTTCTTCCTCCATAGATGCTGCCTGACCTGCTCAGTATTTTCAGCTTTTCCAGTTTACTTCAGAAGTTCAGCATCCAGAATATTTTGCTTCTGAAGAGAGAACTCTTGTTTTGTTTTATAACCCATCAGCAATTCTGTCAGAATGTCCCCCACTGCACTGTTTCTGTGTGTTTGGATAACTAAACTGGGCTAGATATGTCTCTTGATATTCACTTTCTTCAACAGTCATTTTAAAACTGAAGCTTCTTTCATATCGTTCCCTGTGGATTAAATACCCATTTAAGATTAAGATCATGTCTTTGAATGAATAAAAAGACTATATTTACATAGTACTTTCCACATTTCTGTCGGTGAGAAAAAGGAATATTAAAATATAGGAATAAGACCTATGAGCCTGTCTCTCCAATCAATATGATTATGGCCGATCATCTAAAATCAATATCCTGCTCTGGCTTTCTCCCACATATGCCTTGATTTCTCTAGCCCAAGAAACATATCCAACAACTTCTTGAATAGATTTAATAATTTGGCTTCAACTGCTTTCTGTGGTAGAAAATTTCACTAGGTTTTCCATTCTCTGGGAGAAGGGATTTCTCCTGATCTCAATCCTAAATGACTATCTCTAGACTATGACACCTGGTCCTAGTATCGGGAACATTCTTCCTACATTTAACCTGTCCAGTCTTGTTTAAGTCTTGGTCATCCTAAAGTACTTTACAGCTAATTAAGAATGGCTTGCCATTTTATGTACGACAAGCTTCTATAGACAACAAGAGAATAATGGCCAGATAATTTAATTTAGAAATATAGTTTGAGGAATAGATATCAGCCTGGCACATCAATAATTGTCCAGTTCTTTTTTCAAAACAGTATATAGGTAGTTTGACAGACCCCTGAGAGACCAGGAGTGATTCAATTATCAACTCATTGAAAAAGTAGCAGATGGCTAGTAGACTGCAGTGCAGGTCTATCTTTTCTTCTTGATGTGTATTTAATATTTCAGTAATATTTGAGTAATCTTGTAAATATACTGTATTGTATCTTGTAAATATGTCTTGTATATATTTTATATTTTCACAGAGGAGAGCATTCTAACTGGCTGCATCACCATCAGGTATGGGGGAGAGGGGCTACTGCACCGGACTGAAATAAATTGCAGAAAGTTGTAAACTTAATTGGCTCCATCATGGGCACTAGCCTCCATAGTATCCAGGATGTCTTCAAGGAGCGATGACTCAAAAAGGCGGTGTCTATCATTAAGGACCCGTATCATCCTGGTCATGCCCTCTTCTCATTGCCACCATCAGGAAGGAGGTACAGGAACCTGAAGGCACACACTCAGAGATTCAGGAACAGCTTCTTCCCCTCTTCCATCCGATTCCTAAATGGACATTGAACCATGAACATTACCTCACTATTCTTATGTTTCTATTTTTGCACTACTTATTTAATTTAACTATTTAACATTTATACTTACTGCAATTCAGTTTTTCCATTATTATGTATTGCATCGTACTGCTACCACAAAGACAACAAATTTCACGATACATTTCAGTGATATTAGATCTGATACTGATTAAGTATTCTTGTTTGTTTCAAAAATTCATTATGGGTTATATGTATAAATCTGTGAACTGCGTAAACTCAGTTAGACCTGCATTTCAGACTTCTGTGTCTTCCTTGAATTAGTTTAATGTTTTGAAGTTACAGAACATAACCTTTCTCTTTAATGTTGAACAGCAAACTGTATAGCCACCAATGTTTCAGGTCTGGCAGCAAACAATCCAGTCTTTAGTTGAAGTGCACCAAATGTGGCATCAAGGAGCCCTGGTAAGACTGAAGTAAAAGGGCATCAAAGATAACACAAATTCTAGTCATACTTGGTATAAAGGAAAATGGTTCTGGATATCAGAAGTCATCTTCCCACTTCCTGGACATCACTGCAAGAGTTCCCCAGGCTCAACCCTTTTCTGCTGCTTCCTCCTATGACAGGGCCAGATGCAGGGGATTTGTCTGATGATTGCATAATTTCCAACTGTATTTGCAAAACTTCAGCAAATGAAGCAGCAACATTTAGGTGTGTGTTGGTAGGACAGAAGTATAAATAAATAAATAAATAAAGGCATCCGTTAGTCTTGCGAGACCATGGATCTGTGCTTGGAAAGTCTTCACTGGCCTGGGCAAGGTTGTATGGAAGACCAGCAGTTGCCCATGCTGCAAATCTCCCCTCTCCACGACACCAATGTTGTCCAAGGGAAGGGCATTAGGACCCATACAGCTTGGCAGCAGTGTTGTCGCAGAGCAATGTGTGATTAAGTGCCTTGCTCAAGGACACAACACGTTGCCTCGGCTGGGGCTCGAACTCACGACCTTCAGGTCGCTAGTCCAATGCCTTAACCACTTGGCCATGTGCCCACACAACCCAAGTATTATTGGTGCCACAAAGAACCAGGGCATGAATCTAACGTTGATATGATATATAAATGGAGAAAACAGAAGCAGGAATGGACCAACCAGCCCTACAGGTGTGGTCCACCTGTCTGCCTGCTCATGGCTGATCATTCATTTCTGAAGAAGGATCATTGATCGGAGTACTTGCTTTTCACAACTGGTGTACAAGGACACCAGCTCTCATTGTACCTCTCCTTTCCCCGTTCTATCACTGTGGAATAATAATAATGTGAATTAGAACCAGATAATTTACATTTATCCATATGCAACTGCAGCTGCCATGCACTTTCTGATCCACAAGATTTGCCCCAATCAAGTTTGACACTTTGAGTCTCTTTATCGTGTCCGCACAGCTCACAGTATTCTGCGCTCTGCTCCCCTTTCACCCCAAAGCTTTGTGTGATCAGCAACCTTACACTTAGTTCCCTTATCCAAATATATACGGTATATTGTGAATCGGTGGAGAGCAGCCTCTGATTCCCATGCTGCTCATGCTTTTACTGTTTGTTATCTAGAACATGGCCTGTTTGTTTGACTGTTTCCTGTTTGTCAACCAATTCTCAGTCAATATATAATCCACAATCCTTGTACTTTTATTTGCACTCTCACCTCTTATGTGGGATCTTATTAAAAGTCTTCTGCAAGTCCAGATCGATCACTACCACTGGTTGTGTCTTACTTATTTTATGAGTTACATCTGAAAACCATCTTGCAGATTTGATAAAGCAACACACATCAAAGTTGCTGGTGAATGCAGCAGGCCAGGCAGCATCTCTAGGAAGAGGTACAGTCGACGTTTCGGGCCGAGACCCTTCGTCAGGACTAGGCCCGAAAGGTCGACTGTACTTCTTCCTAGAGATGCTGCCTGGCCTGCTGCGTTCACCAGCAACTTTTATGTGTGTTGCTTGAAATTCCAGCATCTGCAGATTGCCTTGTGTTTGCAGATTTGATAAACATGATTTTCCTTTCATTAACCTATGATGACTTTGTCTGATCTCATTAATATTTCCAAGTGATTTGTTATTGTTTATTATATAATAGATTATATCAATTTCCACACTGATATTAATCGTACTGGTGTTTAGGATGGTGGTAATTATTGGTAGCTTGGGTTGAGCCATTTGATGTTGTGGTCGCCAGGCTTGGCAATTAGCTTGCAGACATTTCATCACCAGACAG
This sequence comes from Mobula hypostoma, assembly GCF_963921235.1. NCBI lineage: Eukaryota > Metazoa > Chordata > Chondrichthyes > Myliobatiformes > Myliobatidae > Mobula > Mobula hypostoma. The sequence goes on along the minus strand of NC_086102.1, from coordinate 179,482,531 downwards.
AACTATGTCAGACACATTTACAGGAATACAAACTGGCAGTATGGAGGCATCTTCCACAGTCGTTGATCTTGCTACATGAAGACCACGAAAGACACCACTTAGGACACCACAGAGGTTCTGGCACAATCAAACACAAAACAGGCACAAGAATTTTCAGAAGCTTGGTTCTCCCCTGATAACTCTATAAACAAACATATCAAAATGGACACCATCTATGAAGCCCTAAGTGCCAAAGAAACGCAGGCCAATAGAATTCAAAGTTCAATGGAAGGGGTAACCAGTCAGGACTGAGGCAAGAGAATGGGGGCCTATATAAACATGAGCACGCCCGGACAGAAACACCAACAACTGTGCACTGAGGATGTCACATCAACTGGTGATGAAACACCTACAAATTAGTTGCCAAGCTTGACAAACACCGCAACATCAAATCTTATTGGTGTGCAAATCTCTGTATTTTCCCCTCCTCATTTTATAAATAGTAGGCTATACTTACTACCCTACAAGTTAGCAATTACTTTTTTTTAACCCTAGTGTTTTTTACAGGGTTAAAAAAAAACACAAGAAAGTCTGCAGATGCTGGAAATCCAGAGCAACACATTAAAGTAGTGGAAAAACTCATCAGGTCTGGAAGCATTTACAGAAATGAACAAACAGTCGACGTTTCAGGATAAGACCCTTCTTCAGGAAAGGAAGGGGGAAGGTACCAGAATAAAAAGGTGGGAGACGGAAGTAGGCTAGCTAAAAGATTATAGGTGATGTTCAAATGGATGGGAAAGGTAAAGGACTGGAGAACAAGAAACCTGACAGGAGAGAAGAGTAGACTTCGGAAGATTACCATGGATCACTGAGTCACCTGTGACAAATCCTAGGGGGTCACTGTTGTTTGGAAAATTGAATTGATCAGTCACATCAATACCATAGCTACAAGAGCAGGTTCTGATGCTTGGCATTTTGTGATAAGTACGTCACCTTTTGTTGTTTAAAGGCCTTCCTTCTATCTGCAAGACTATTAATGAGGAGAAAATACAATACTTTCCATTTGCTTAGATCTGTGCAGCAGCAATAACTCTCAAGAGGCTAGAAACCATCGAGGGCAAAGCATCCCACTTGATTGACACTTCATAATCATCCTAAGTGTTCATTTCCTCTACCATTATACACCATATGGACCAATCTGGGCTTTAGTAATGCACTTGACAAGGTTTGTCATGGTAGGCTGACCCAGAAGGTGCTTGGGGTCCATAATAACTTGGTAGATTGAATGCTCAAGTTGGGTGGTCTTTCATTGAATCTGTTACAGTTATTATTCTATAGATTTATTGGGTATGTCCACAAGAAAATTAATCTCATGTATATGGTGACATATACGTATCTACTTACTTATTGTCTACTACACCGCTGGCACTCAGGGCAGCAATGAAGATCCTCCATCTCTGTCTGTTTTTGGCCATCTTCTCTTTTGTGCCCCAGATGTGGTTCAGGGTCTGCATTTCTGCCTTACACTACGGCGCCAAGTTGTCTTTGGTCTCCCGTGTTTCCTCCACCCTTCTGGGGTCCACTGAAGTGCTAAGGTGATGATGGAATTGGCCTCTCTTCTCATCACGTGCCCAATCACTCTCCGATGTTTCCTCATGATGATTGTGGCCTCTTGATGACACTGAAGAAGTAGGGTGTTGTTGGAGACCTTTCTTGGTCAGAAAGTACAGAGGATCCTCTGAAGGCTCATGGTATGCAAAGACGGCAAATTGGTAAGGTTGCTCTCTGTCATGTGCCAGCATTCTGACCCGTACAAGAGTGTGGAGGGAACACAGCTCCGGTACAGCTTTACCCTGGTGCTTGGTGTGGACACTGTACTTGGTTGATCACCACATGTTGCTCATTGATCTAAAGATGTTTCTAGTTTTGCTGAGTCTGCACTGAATATTGTCTTTGGTCTCACCATCTGGCCAAATGATGCTGGCCAGGTAGGTGAATCTTCTGGTGCTGGGTAAGTCGGTGCCATATATCTTGACAGGAGGAGAAGACGACTCTACATTGTGGACAATAAAATTTACTTTCAACTTTGAATTCAACATTGTCTTGGTCATAGAAGTCAGAGTGTGGTGATGGAATGGTGTTGTTCAGACTGGAAGCCTGGACCTGTGTTGTTTGGCAGAGATTAGTGCTGGGATTTCTGTTGCTTGTGCCTTGGCCAAAATTGTAGATGGGTTGATAAGTAATCGGCAGTTTACACAAACATTGGTGGAGTTGCGGGCAGTGTGTAAGGTTATCAAAGAATGCAGCAGGATATAGATTAGATGCAGATATGAGCTGAGAAATGGCAGAAGGAGTTTAATATGTGAAGTGTTGTGTTTTGTAAGTAACAAATGAGGAAGTGTTGTGAAAAACTGAAAAAGAGGAGAGCCGATATCATCAGTTAGGACACGGCTGGTGGAATTTCTGGGACATGTACTGAAGAAAGAGATGCTTGAACATTTTGCAGTGGGGGGAAAAACTGATGGAAGAAAAAGTTGCAATCGACCACATATGAGATTCATGAGTTACATGAAAGAATAGGCAGACAAAAGTTTGGAAGAGCTTATTAGAACCTCTCAGATTAAAGACAGATAGAAAACCATGATCGCCCATGTCATATGAAACATATATAATGATGATGATAATATTGATGTTGTATTTTGAGAGGTTAAATGTAAGGGGAAAGTATACAGTAATTGGCAGGGCCTTTAAGAGTATTGACATACCAAGGGAGTGTGGGGTCTAAGTCCGTAGCTCCCTGACAAGTGGCAACACAAATGGATTGGATGATAAAGAAGGTATTTGCTATGTTTGCCTTTCTTGGTCAGGACACCAATGAAAATTCATTGCAAATGTCACTTCACACTTCAAAAAAAGGAGGAAGGCAAAAGACATGAAATTATAGTCCAGTTACCCTAACCTCAGTGGTTGGGAATGTGTTGGAGACTATTATTAAAGGTGAGGTTTTGGGGTACTTGGAGAAAAATGATAAAATCAGTCAAAGTCAGCATGGTTTCTGTAAAGGGAAATCTTACCTGACAAATCTGTTAGAGTTCTTCGAGGAAGTAACAAGCAGGGTGGACAAAGGAGAAGCAGCGGATGTCATTTACTTGGATTTTCAAAAAGGTATTTGGTAAGATGCCACATATGAGGCTGGTTAACAAGATAAAATCCTCTAGCGTTACAGGAAAGATACTGGCATGGATAACGGAATGGCTGACAGGCAGGAGGCAGTGAGTGGAAATAAAGGGGCCTTTTTTGGTTGACTGCCAGAGAGTAGTGGTGTTCCTCAGGGGTCAGTATTGGAATCACTACTTTCATATTGTTTGTCAATGATTTGGAAAATGGAATTGATGGTTATATGCATTTGACAAGGTTCCACATGGTAGGCTTATTCAGAAAGTTAGAAGGCATGGGATCCAGGGAAGCTTGGCCAGGTGGATTCAGAATTGGCTTGCCTGCAGAAGGCAGAGGGTGGTGGTGGAGGGAGTACATTCAGATTGGAGGATTGTGACTAGTGGTGTCCCACAAGGATCTGTTCTGGGACCTCTACTTTTCGTGATTTTTATTAACGACCTGGATGTGGGGGTAGAAGGATGGGTTGGCAAGTTTGCAGACGACACAAAGGTTGGTGGTGTTGCAGATAGTGTAGAGGATTGTCAAAGATTGCAGAGAGACATTGATAAGATGCAGAAGTGGGCTGAGAAGTGGCAGATGGAGCTCAACCCGGAGAAGTGTTAGGTGGTACACTTTGGAAGGACAAACTCCAAGGCAGAGTACAAAGTAAATGGCAGGATACTTGGTAGTGTGGAGGAGCAGAGGGATCTCGTGGTACATGTCCACAGATCCCTGAAAGTTGCCTCACAGGTGGATAGGGTAGTTAAGAAAGCTTATGGGGTGTTAGCTTTCATAAGTCGAGGGATAGAGTTTAAGAATCGCGATGTAATGATGCAGCTCTATAAAACTCTGGTTAGGCCACACTTGGAGTATTGTGTCCAGTTCTGGTCACCTCACTATAGGAAGGATGTGGAAGCATTGGAAAGGGTACAGAGGAGATTTACCAGGATGCTGCCTGGTTTAGAAAGTATGCATTATGATCAGAGATTAAGGGAGCTAGGGCTTTACTCTTTGGAGAGAAGGAGGATGAGAGGAGACATGATAGAGGTGTACAAGATAATAAGAGGAATAGATAGAGTGGATAGCCAGCGCCTCTTCCCCAGGGCACCACTGCTCAATACAAGAGGACATGGCTTTAAGGTAAGGGGTGGGAAGTTCAAGGGGGATATTAGAGGAAGGTTTTTTACTCAGAGAGTGGTTGGTGCGTGGAATGCACTGCCTGAGTCAGTGGTGGAAGCAGATACACTAGTGAAGTTTAAGAGACTACTAGACAGGTATATGGAGGAATCTAAGGTGGGGGCTTATATGGGAAGCAGGGTTTGAGGGTCGGCACAATATTGTGGGCCGAAGGGCCTGTACTGTGCTGTACTATTCTATGTTCTATGTTTAAAATTTGTGGATGATACGAAGATAGGGGTAGTACTGAGGAAGCAATGCGATTGCAGCAAGACTTAGACAAACAGGAAGAATAGACAAAAATGTGGCAGATGAAATACAGTGTTGGGAAATGTATGACAATGCATTTTGGAAAAAGGAACGATAGTGTGGACCATTATCTAAATTGGGAGAAGGTTCAAACATAAGAGGTGCAGAGGGACTTGGGAGTTCTCGTGCAAGACTCCCAGAAGGTTTAAATATAGGTTGAGTCTGTGGTAAAGAATGCAAATATAATGTTGGCATTTATTTCAAGGGGAATAGAATATAAAAGCAGAGAGATAATGCCGAGGCTCTATAAGACACTAGTCAGGCCACCCTTAGAGTATTGTCAATAGCTTTGGGCCCCATATCTCAGAAAGAATGTGTTGTCATTAGAGACAGTCCAGGGGAGGCTCACAAGGATAATTCCAGGAAAGAAGGGGTTAACATATGAGGGACGTTTGGCAGCTTTGACCCTGTACTCACTGGAATTTAGAAGAATGCACGGGGATCTCATTGAAACATACAAAATGTTAAAAGGACTAGATAGGGTGGATGTGGAGAGGACGTTTCTTATGGTGGGGGTATCCAGAACTAAAGGGCGCAGCCTGAAAATTGATGGGCAACTTTTTAGAACAGAAATAAAATGAATTCTTTTAGCCGGAGAATAGTGAATCTGTGGAACGCTGTGCCACAAGTTGCAGTGGAGGCCAAGTCCGTGGATATATTTAAAGCTGAAGTTGATCACTTCCTGATTGATCAGGGCATCAAACAATATGGCGAGAAGGCAGGTGTATGGGGTTGAGTGGGATCTGGGATGGTGGAGCAGGCTCGATGGGCTGAATGGCCTAATTCTGCTCCTATGTTCTATGGTCTTATGGACACTTGGCATAAAAATCAGGAAGTCATATATTGTTCATTTGAAGGACATCTGAGTTGCTAATATTCTGGAAATGGCAACCCAGTGATGTTGACCGTAAGCATTTCCATCCACATTCTGAGGAATTGGGTACTATTATTTTACCACTTTCTCTTTCATTAGTTATTGAACATCAGAAAGCTGATTTATTAATTTTCATAATAAAAAACATGAAGAGTTGATGGTGTAAATCATAAATAAAAATAAATGCTAGAAATACTCTACAGATCAGGCACCATCTGTGGAGGGAGTCAGTTAGTGTTTCAGGTTGATGAACTTCCAACAGAACACAGTCTTTTTGTTACAGCAGAGGAACAATTTAAAATTTGAAATCTGAAGATCCCTCGAAGATGCAGAATTTTAGCTTTAGGAGCTTATATCATCATCTCATTTAGACTTGCTTATGATTTCATAAGACAGATTCAATAGACACTCTAATTTGAGAATGTTCATCAACATCAGGTTACAGGAAAAGAAATAAGCTACTTCTAATTCCGCCATTGTACTGTCATAGAGTCATACATGGGTGGCGGGGTGCAGATACGTCTCTACCAAAGGAGGTGTAAGATGGTCCTTCCTTCCGTTAACCTGTAGGTCATGCTTGGACAAGGTGTAGCACCTGCTTACATGCTTGATAAGGGTCATCTGAAGCCATGGGAACAGGTGGTAGGTGGTCATATGAGCAGCTGGTGAATCTTACAAGTCCTGGTTATGCAATATTCTGAAGAATATTGATAATGGCTGGGGTCACCCATCTTGTAAAAACACTGCTCAGAAGGAGGTATTGGCAAACCACTTCTGTAGAAAAATTTGACAAGAACTTTCATGGTCATGGAAAGACCATGATCGCCCATGAGATACAACACAGTGCATAACGGACAAACGAGAGTCATGCAGCATAGAAACAGGCTTTTTAGTCAACCATGTTCCTGTTAATCATTTAAAATAATTCTATTTGCCAGCACTTGGCCCATAGCATTCTATATTTTGGTGATAAAAGAGCCCATTCGGATCCTTGGAATCATTGAATCATAAAACTATTGTGTGTTCATCATGTGCCGTGTTGTATGACATAGACAATCATTGTCTTTTCATGACCATGATTGCCCTTGGCAAATTTTTCTGCAAAAGTGGTTTGCCATTGCCTTCTTCTGGGCAGTGTCTTTACAAGACAGGAGACTCCAGCCGTTATCAATACTCTTCAGTGATTATCTGCCTGGCATCTGTGGTCGCATAACCTAAGCGTGATATGCACCAGCTGCTTATATGACCACTCTCCACCTGCTTCTCTGATCATGGTGGCCAAGCAGGTACTACACCTTGCATAAGGGTGACCTGCAGGCTAGTGGAGGGAAGGAGCACCTTACACCTTCTTTGGTAGAGACATATCTCCACCCCACCACCCCAGAACTACAGCATATAGTATAAAAACAGGCCACATTGGTTAACTTCATCCATACCTATCCCTGCGAGTCCCATTTGTTTGTATTAGGTCCCCTATGTTTGTTTCAATCTATTGCTTTTTAAAAAATTGTAAGCTGTATCTACCACCTCTTCTGGCATCTCGTTCCAAATAAGCATCACATTCTGTGTATAAAACAAACCTGGTCTACACAGTGTTTCCTCATTACTGAAATGTTCCATTCCAAGCAGCATCCCACTGAATCTCCTTTGCACCTTCTCCAGTGTAATCATAACTTCCTTACATTGTGGTGATTAAAAATGTACACAGTACGCCAGCCATTGCCTAATCAATGTTTTTTTTCCTTACCTCGTATTTCATTTTCAAAATATTTTATTCTGCAGGTAAGATTCTCCAATTTTTGTGAAATAGTTGTTTCAGAATTATCCTGAAAGGTTTATAGTCAAAGTTCAAGGTTCAAAGTAAATTTTATCATCAAAGTACATATGTACATAAGTACATATGTCACCATCTACAACCCTGAAGTTCATTCTCAACAAATGGAGAGAAAAACAACTGTAACAGGATCAATGAAAGACTGCCCAACTAGGGCACTCAACTAGAGTGCAGAAGACAACAAACTGCAAATACAAAATGAAAATACAATAATAATAAATAGATATGTGATAACTATCAAGAGCATGCGATGAAGAGAACTTGAAAGTGAATCCACTGGTTGTGGGAATATTTTAGTGATGGGGCAAGGGAAGCTGAGTGAAGTTGTCCCCTTTGGTTAAAGAGCCTGATGGTTGAGGGGTTGTAAATGTTCCTAAACCAGGTGGCGTGAGTCCTGAGGCTCCTGTATCTTCTTCCTGATGGCAGCAGTAAGAAGAGAGCATGTCCTGGACGGTGGGGGTTCCTGATGATAGATACTGCTTTCCTATGACAGCGTTTTATGGCTGGGAGGGCATTACCCATAATGGATTGGTTGTAGGCACTATTTTTTTGGAGGATTTTCTGTTCAAAGACATTAGTATTTCCATACCATGCTGTGATCTACAGTGACAAAATGATTTGAAAGGTTGGTCATGGCTAGAATGAACTCTTGCCTCAGCAAGAACCTGCACCCACTTCAGTTTGCCTATTACCACAATAGGTCTATGGCAGATGCAATCTTAATGGCTCTTCACGTGGCCTTCTATCACTTGGACAATAAAAACACCTATGTCAGATGCTGTTCTTTGATTAAAATTCAGTGTTTAACATCATCATTCCCACAGTCCTGATCGATAAGTTACAGAACCTGGTCCTCTGTACCTCCCTCTGCAACAGGCTTCTCGACTACCCAACCGAAAGACCACAATCTGTGCAGATTGGTGATAATACCATCTCGCTGGCAATCAACACTGGTGCACCTCAGGGGTGTGCGCTTAGCCCACCACTCTATCCCCTCCATATCCATTACCGTGAGGTTAGGCATAGCTGAATACCATCTATAAATTTGCTGATTATACAACCATTGTTGGTAGAACCTCAGATGGAGATGAGAGGGCGTTCAGAACAGGAAATACCAGTTAGTGGAGTAGTGTCGAAACAACAACCTTACACTCAATGTCAGTAAGACAAAAGAGCTGATTGTGGACTTCAGGAAAGGTGAGATGAGGGAACACGAATCAATCCTCTTAGAGGGAGAGTGAGCAATTTCAAGTTCCTGGGTGTCAAGATCTCTGAAGATTTAACCTGGTCCCAACATATCGATGCAGCTATAAAGAATGCAAGACCGTGGCAAAATTTCATTAGGAGCTTGAAGAGATTTGGCTTGTCACCTAAAACACACTAACTTCTATAGATACTCTGTGGAGAACATTCTGACAGGCTGCATCGCTCTCTGGTATGGACGGTGGTGGGGTGGGGGTGGTGTTGGCTACTGCCCAAAAGAAGCTACAGAAACTTGTAAAATTTCGTCAGCTCCATCTTGGGTACTAGCCTCCATAGCATCCAAGACATCTTCTAGGAGCTGAGTCTCAGAAAGGCAGGTACATTATTAAGGACCCCCAACACCCAGGACATGCCCTCTTCTCATTGTTAGGTACTGAAGCCTGAAGGCACACACTCAGCGATTCAGGAACAGCTTCTTCCCCTCTGGCATACGATTCCTAAATGGACATTGAGCCCATGAACACTATCTCACTTTTTTTATTATTAATTCTGTTCTGCACCATTTTAAAATCTAACTATTTAATATACATATATATGCCTACTGTAATTGATTTACTGATTTTTTCTTTCGATACTAGCATATATTGCTTTGAACTGCTGCTGCTAAGTTAACAAATTTCATGACATATGCCAGTGATTATAAACTTGATTCTGATACTGATGCAGTCAGTCATTATACTCTCCACTACACATCGATAGAAGTTTGTCAAAATTTTAGATGTCATGCCAAATCTCCTCAAACTCCTAAGGAACTAGAGACACTGCCATGCTTTCTTCTTAATTGCTCTTGTGTGCTTGGCCCAGGACAGGTCCTCAGAGATAATAACACTTGAGAATTTAAAGTTGCCAACCCTCTCGATGCGTTCTCCATTAGTGTGTGTAAAAAAATGTTTCAATACAATTTTAGCTTAAGAGGGTAACTTGGATATAAAAAATATTTAATTATTTACACATAGTACCAATACTTCAATATTTTTCTGCCCAAATCATCCTCTTAAGCTAGCATTGTATTGACACATCTTTTAAAAGTAATAATCGGCATTAACAATTGTTTAAACCAGACATGGGCACCTTGGGATTACAATTAAATCTTTGCTTTACTAGATGTTGTCTACTGGTAGAACTCCTCCGAATCTGAAGATTGTGGTTTTTCTTTAGACAAGCTCAGAATTCCAGGCTGTGACTCCAGTAAGAATGCTGCATTGTAGGTATCATCCTTTAGATATTAAAATATTTACTCTCCTAGGTGGATTTAAAAGGCTCAGCGCCCTTATTCTGAAATAGAGCAGGCAATTTATCCTGATATCCTATGGCTATGCAATGCTTAGCTCTCAATTAACACAATAGAAGGGAAAAATATTTATCTGGTCATCTTTAAAGTACAGGTTTTGGGAGCATGTCCACAAATTAGTGACTGCTTTTCAACTGCATCAGTAGCTACCCTTGAAACAGTACCTCATTGGTCATAAAGTGCTTTGGGATATCCCATGAAAGTAAAAAGGCATGACTCAAATGCAAGTTTTTTTTATTATATATGTAAACTTATGAGGAACCATTCGCACTTTCTCACCTTTCCTTCCCAGTAAAGTACTGACCTGCACTTTGTCTGTTTTGTCTCCTAGGAGTATTCCTGTTGTATTCAATTTAAGTTTCTACTCCAGATTTTCTTCCTACACTCCTATGACATTTCCTTCTCCTCTCAAATACTTTGGGAACTTTAAACTTTCCATTTTCATCCCCCAATCTGATACCATGTTATGGTTTTCAGCAACACTCAGGAGACTGTCTACAGTGCATCGCAAGCATTATTCCAAAATGTCAGTTCACCTCTCAGCGTGCATGGGGAGTTAATTTCCTCAACATTTTGAGAGCATTAGTCGAGTTAAATCACTGCTGCAGGATCTTTTCTTAGCAAGGAAAGACAGGTGGAAATTGTCTTTGTAACTCGTACACCTTTAAACCCTTTCTCCCCTGTTTCCTCCCTGTGTTTTGCCTGCTGACTTCCCTTGCAATCAAGTATGGAAGCTAGAAACAAAGGGCTTAAGGAGCCAGGATCTACAAGGACTCCTTGACCTCCTCCTTCCTCCTTGCTAGCCACAGTTCATCATCGAAATGCTCCTACTCTAAACTCACTTTTGCTGGGTACCTTGTTTCTGATGACATGTCCTATCTCACCTATTGTTGACATGCCATTAGACGTGGTTCAATTTAATATATACAGTATACAACCTGCAATTGTTAATCTTTGCAGACATCCATGAAATAGCGAGTCTGGGAAGGGGAACCCATGGTGGAGACTGTAGTTTGAGCTGCAGCTGTAGATCAGGGACTCCAACAGGAGCCCAGCCACCTTGGAAAGAAAAGAGAGACATGAAAAGGCAAGAAGAATACACTGTTTTGTGGATGAACTGCAAGAAGTTGCCTTGATCTGCAAAAACCTCTGGCGCCATCTTTAGCTCCTCCTTTCACGGCTCAGAAAAGTAAAACATTTAGTGTGAGGCTGATCAACAGTAGTCACCATTCTCACTGCATGAGTACATGGGGCAACTATCCCCTGAAATGATCAGCATTGCCTGGTTCAATATGATATGGATGACAGGGATTTTAATTCAATGGGTATGGACAGAAGGGCTGGAGAGAAAGGGAACTCTCACTCTCTACTGTCTGTTATGCCACCGGCCCTTAGGGCAGCAGGGAAGGTCCTCCACCTCTGGTGGTGTTCATGGCTTCCTTCATTGTGTCAGTAGCTTCCACTCGGTTTTCATTGCTCTCAGCCATGCAAGTCCTGGGTGGAGACTCAGGAATACCACCACACTCAGATGTAGAAGGATTCTTCATTGCTGTTTCTGTATCAATTTTGTTTGACTAGTCGGGGTTGTTAGCCCTGAGCTGAACCCATGAACCTGGAGGACCGGTGGACCACTCTTAGTCTGGCCTCTACCCTTTGACATGTTTGGCATGGGTGACCTCACGAAGAGCTAAAGCACCATGCCCAAACTCCAGCCAACGCAGCTCTCTGGGTCATTGAAGCACACAGGCCTTCAAATGCCATGACAAGGTTGTGATCCACTTGGGGGCAGAAAGGGAGCAATGTAGGCAAAACACTGGAGAAACTCAGCAGGACAGAGAGCAGTGGAAGGAAATAAGCAGCTGATGTTTCGGGCCAAGTCCCTGCATCATGGAATGGAAAGGGGAAGAGGCCAGAATAAGAAGGTGGATGTGAGTGAGGTATTCAACCTGGAGGGTCTGGTTTCTGCCTCCTTCCTTTACAGTCTTGATACAGGGTCTCAAGCCCGAAAAGTCGACTGCTTATTCCCTACACAGATGTTGCCTGATCTGCTGAACTCCCCCAGCATTTTGTGTGTGTTGCTCGAGATTTCCAACATCTGCAGAATCTCATGTCTCTGGAGAGAAAGGGAGTTGTGTTGAGAGGGGGCAAGGGGTAGGGGTGGGAAGGGGTCCAACAGCATAAGGTTATATCTTTAAAAGGAAAGCATAGGCAGAGAGGCAATTCATGAACTGGTAAGTAGATCACCATGATAAGAACACGGTGAACAAAATTAGATCACACAGCAATGCTTCCCTTAGTGAAGGCTGAATGCCTTCTATGCACATATAGCACATCAAAGGAGGTAACACTGAGGAAAGCCCTCTGGCCCCTGAGGAACAGGCACCTTTTCTGGCCACAGCTGATACGAGGAGAATCCTAGCCAGAGAAAATGCACTCAAAGGTGTGGGGCCAGACAATAAACCTGGTCAGGTGTGGCCCAGCTAACTGAGGTCTTAATAGACATCGTTAATATCTCTTTGAAACAGTCCATTGGCCCGTCAGGCTTCAAGGTAGCCATCATCATTCCGGGTCCAAGAGAGCGATGGTAACTGGCCTAAATGATTACGCCATACTGATTCCACCAGTTATGAAGTGCTTTGAGCAGCTGGTAATAAATGATATAGAATCCCATCTTCCAGGTACATTGGATTCTTTCTAGTTCGCCTTCCACACAAACTGCTGCACTGATGATGTCATAGCCTTAGCCCTCCACTCCATCCTGTGCCATGAAGAAAATGATGCCTCAGATGTCAGGATGTTGTACATAGACTTCAGCTGGGTGTTTACAGACCTCTCTTTTGTTTTGTTCACATTCAGAGACAGGTTGTTGGCTCTACACCAGTCCATTAGCCGCTGCACCTCCTCTCCGTATGCTGACTCAACATCGACCAGCCCCTGGAATCCAGCCTCTTGCTTCTCAGGGATGCATGAATCAGAGTGGAGTGCTCTTACAATGATCTTCATGAAGCCATTGAACATATAATGCAGACCTGCACTGAGATTCTGAAGCAAAGAGTTAGATGCCCGGACTGATCTGGAAGTGGACTTTGGTACACACTTCAGAGATCTTCTTCCTCACTGTTACTTGATTCATTCTCAATAATATTGAAATTATTTGGGCATAACCTTTAGATTAGATTAGATTTTTTAGATTACGAGGACACGCAGTCCTCTTTTATTCTCATTTAGTAATGCATGCATTAAGAAATGATACAATATTCCTCCGGAATGATATCACAGAAACACAAGACAAACCGACTGAAAAACTGACAAAAACCACATAATTATAACATATGGTTACAACAGTGCAAAGCAATACCATAATTTTATTAAGAACAGACCATGGACACGGTAAAAAAAGGTCTCAAAATCTCTCGAAAGTCCCATCATCTCACGCAGACGGTAGAAGGAAGAAAAAAAACTCTCCCTGCCATGAACCTCCAGCGCCGCAAACTTGCCGATGCAGCACCCTGGAAGCACCCGACCACAGCTGACTCTTGAGTCCGTCCGAAAACTTTGAGCCTCCGACCAGCTCTCCGACACTGAGCACCAAGCACCATCTCTGCCGAGCGCTTCGACCCCGGCCCCGGCTACAGGCAACAGGCAAAGCCGAGGATTTGGGGCCATCCACTCCGGAGAGTCTCGATCGCACAGTAGCAGCGGCAGCGAAGCAGGCATTTCAGAAGTTTCTCCAGATGTTCCTCTGTGCTTCTCACGGCTGTCTCCATCAAATTAGGAATGTGCACGGTTTCCTACTTACAAATACGATATCATTTCGGAGCGGCCGTGCGCGCTGCGTCGCGCCGCCATCTTCTCCTCCCCTCCCCTTAACCGTGGGTAACAAAGATTTGAAGGACAAGGATGTGATGTATGATGTAGATTAGTAGACAAATAAATAATCTTTTGCTTTCAGTGAATAACTCAATTTCCATCAATGAAGCATTTAAAGCTATTGTGCAGCAAGTCCCATACAATTTTGGACTGATTGTGGTTGCCACAACCATGGTCTCTGCTGCAGGGCCTGTGTGCCCCCGCAGTTGAGCTGCACAGCAGGTTTGGGAATTGTGCTGGAGAGTATCCATTTTATAGCTAATTACCGTTTCATTATGGCAGTATTTAACTCCCTTATTTTTGTCGTAGTCTTGTTGAGATGAGCAAGGCACAGCAATGTTATGCTCCCTGCTTACCTTTGTCCTTGTCTGAGAAAGAGGACTATCATTCTAACTGACGCTGAAAACAAGTGGTATTCGTTTAGTACTGCTTTCAGCCACTGTGATGGCATCTTAGTTTCAGATTGAGAGTTTTAGTTAATGGCACTGTTGGCTTAGCATTTAATATTTTCCTTTTCTTAAAAATTCTGCAAAGTTCGCATTGAACAGTCGACCTGTATCAGTGTCTCCCCCTCCACGTTTGGGTAGTATCCGAACATTCTGACAATGGTAGAGAATCGGCTGTATAAATACAAGGTGATTACAAATTCCATCAAGCCTAATCAATTCTCTTTGACACTTGGTGACAACAAATTTCTGGGGATCATCACTGACCAGTAATTTACCTGGCCTAGGCAGAAAATTACCGAGCAAGAAGAAGGCAGCTTATTCCACAATGTGGGTCCAGGTTCCTGACTTATATTCCAATTTATACAGGGAACTGATTGAAGTCAGAATCAGAATCAGGTTTGTTGTCACCAGCATATGTTGTGAAATTTGTTAACCTTGCGGCAGCAACGATGTGACACATAGTGATAGAAAATAGAAACAACGGTGAATTGCAGCAATATATTAAATGGTTAAATAAGTAGTGCAAAAATAGAAATTAAAAAAAAACAGTGAGGTGGAGTTCATGGGTTCAATGTCCATTCAGAAATCTGATGGCAGAGGGGAAGAAGCCATTCCTGAATCATTAAGTGTGTGCCTTCAGGCTCCTGTACCTTCTTCCTGATGGTAACAAAGAGAAGAGGGCATGTCCTGGCTAATGCAGTCCCTAATGATGGACACCACCTTTTTGAGGCACTGCTCTGTGAAGATGACCTGGGTACTACAGAGACTAGAGCCCATGTGATGCTGACTAAATTTATAACTCTTAGTATCTTATTTTGATCCTGTGCAGTAGTCACCCCCCCCCCCCCCATACCAGACAATGATGCAGCCACTTAGGATGCTTTCCACGGTACATCTGTACAATTTGCAAGTGTACTGAAATACTCGACACCTCTCCAAATGAAGGTATTTCCAACACCGTTCAATCTCAACATCACCCATTTAAAGCATCTGCTTCCAGCTCATCCAC
The DNA here is from genome assembly GCF_963921235.1 of Mobula hypostoma. Classification (NCBI taxonomy): domain Eukaryota; kingdom Metazoa; phylum Chordata; class Chondrichthyes; order Myliobatiformes; family Myliobatidae; genus Mobula; species Mobula hypostoma. Next base: position 179,467,321 of record NC_086102.1, on the reverse strand, counting down.
AACCCGTCCTGTCACCTTCATTCTGCTGCTCTACATGGCTGTAGCATGCACAATCGACACAATTCAAGGCGGCAAATTACCAGGGCTTACTTGACAGCATGTGAAAAATTAGCAACCTCTAGATGGACAAGGGCAACAAGTAATATGTTTGACTTCACACACAATCCTGATTTGAAAATATAATTGCTACTTACCTTTGTTGCTATGATAATGGCCTAGTATCTCAGTACTTACTCTACAGCACTGTTGCTTCAAGTACAACAGCAGATCAAGAATTGACTGATTGCATTGTGGTCTAGTACTATAGTTCAAATGTACAGGCATCCAACAAGCTTCAGAGAGTTTGGGACTCAGCTCAATACATCATGGGTATATACTTCCCTGCCCCCACATGATCTGCTGCCTGAGAAAGACAATATTCATCACCAAAAATCATCACTGTATATGCCATGCATTCTTGCAGATACCATCTAGAATTGGTTGGTGGGCTGGAGATAACGTCACTACCAAAGGAGGTGTAAGGCGCTCCTTCCCTCTGCTAGCTTGAAGGTCACCCTTGGGCAAGGTGTAGCTTAGTCCCTTGATCAAAGACACATGAAGCCATGGGAGCAGGTGGTGGATTGTCGTATGGGTGGCTGGTGCATAGAAGTCCATAAGATATAGAAGCATAATTAGACCATTTGGCCCATCAAGTCTGCTCCATCATTTCATCATGGCTGTTCCAATTTTCCTCTCAGCCCCTGTCTCCTGCTTTCTCCCTGTATCACTTCATGCTCAGAGTAATCAGGAATCGATCAACGTCTGCCTTAAACACACCAAAATACTTGGCCGCCACAGCTGTTTGTGGCAAAGAATTCCACAGATTTACCACTCTCTGGCTAAAGAAATTCCTCCTTATCTCCGTTCTAAAATGATGCCTCTCTAATCTGAGGCTGTGCCCTCTGGTCTTAGACTCACCCACCGTAGGAAACATCCTCTCCATGTTCACTTCATCAAGTTCTTTCAACATTCAATAGATTTCAATGAGCAGTGATGCAAAATAATTATTTAGTTTGTCTGCTATTTTGTTGTCTCCTATTACTACCTTTCCAGCATCGTTTTCCAGTGGTCTAATATCTACTCTCGCCTCTCTTTTCCACTTTATGTATAGAACATAGAACATAGAAATTTGCAGCACATTACAGGCTCTTCGGCCCACAGTGTTGTAACAACTATGTAACCTACTCTAGAAACTGCCTAGAGTTTTGCAGTGCATAGCCCTCTATTTTTCTAAGCTCCTTGTACCTATCTAAAAGGCTCTTAATAGACGCTATTGTATTTGCTTCCACCTCTGCCACTGGCAGTGCATTCCACACATCCACCACTCCCTGTGTGAAAAACTTACCCCTGACATTCCCTTGGTACCTATTTTCAAGCACCTTATAATTATGCCCCCTCGTGTTAGCCATTTCAGTCCTGGGGAAAAAAGCCTCTGGCTATCTACATGATCAATGCTCTTCATTATCTTATACACCTCTATCAGGTCACCTCTCATCCTCTGTCGCTCCAAGGAGAAAAGGTCAAGTACACTCAACCTATTCTCATAAGGTGTGCCCTCCAATCCAGGCAACATCCTTGTAAATCTCCTCTGCACTCTCTTTATAGTATCCACATCCTTTCTGTAGTGAGGTGACCAGAACTGAACACAGTACTCCAAGCGGGGTTTGACCAAGGTCTTATATAGCTGTAACATTACCTCATGGCTCTCAAACTCAATCCCATGGTTGATAAATACCAACACACCATATGCCTTCTTAGCAACGCTGTCAACCTGTGCAGCAGCTTTGAGTGTCCTATCACCACAGACCTCAGGATCTCTCAGATCCTTCACACTGCCTAGAGTCTTACCATTAATATTATATTCTGTCCTCAAATTGGACCTACTAAAATGAACCACGTTACATTTATCTGGGTTGAAGTCCATCTGCCACTTCTCAGCCCAGTTCTACATCCTATCAATGTCCCGCTGTAACCGCTGACACCTCCAACCATCCACAACACTCCCAACTTTTGTGTCATCAGCAAACTAACTAACCCACCCTTCTGCTTCCTCATCCAGGTTATTTATAAAAATAACAAAGAGGAGGGGTCCAGAACAGATCCCTGCGGAACACCACTGGTCATCGACCTCCATGCAGAATACGAACCATCTACAACCACCTTTTGCCTTCTGTGGGCAAGCCATTTCTGGATCCACAAAGTAAGGTCTCCTGGGATCCCATGCCTCCTTACTTTCTGAAAGAGTCTTGCATGGAAAGCCTTATTAAATGCCTTACTGAAATCCATATACACCACATCCACTGCTCTACCCTCATCAGTGTGTTTTGTTACTTCCTCAAAGAATTCAATCAGGCTTGTAAGGCACGCTCTACACGGAGATGCACAAAGCCATGTTGACTATCCTGAATCAGACTATGTCTCTCCAAATGCTCATAAATCCTACCTCTCAGGGTCTTCTCCAACAACGTGCCTATAACTGAAGTCAGACTCACTGGTCTATAATTTCTACTCCCATTAGTGGCGGACCAATACTAAGGTATCTGAAGAAACTTTTAGTATCCTTTTAATATTATTGGCTAAATTATATCATCTTTACCTTCTTAGTGACTTTGTTAGTTGCCTTCTGTTGGTTCTTAAAAAACTTCCCACTCGTCTAACTTTCCACTAATTTTTGCTCTATTGTATGCCCGCTCTTTGGCTTTTATGTTGGCGTTGACTCCCCATGTTAGCCAGGGTTGTGGGACATATTATGATCACCTGCCCCTAAGGATTCATTTAACTTAAACTCTCTAATCAATTTTGGTTCATTGCACAACACCCAATCCAGAATAGCTGATCCTCCCATGGGCTCAATCATGAGCTGCTTTAAAAAAAACATCTCGTAGGTTTTCTAGAAATTCCTCCTCCTATAATCCAGCACTAATCTAATTTTCCCAATCTACCTGCATATTGAAGTCCCCTATGACTATTGTAACATTGCCCTTTGGCATGCATTTTCTATATATCCTGTTGTAATTTGTAGGCCACATCCTTACTGCTGTTTAGAGGTCTGTATACAACTTGTACCCTTGCAGTTCCTTAACTTTAACACAATGATTCAACACCTTCCAACCCTACGTCACCTCTTTCTAATGTTTTGATTTCATTTATTACCCACAGAGCAACGCCGGCCCCTCTGCCTTCCTGCCTGTCCTTTTAATACAATGTGTATCCTTGAACATTAAACTCCCAGCTATAATCTTTCAGCCATGATTCAGTGATGCCTACAGCATCATACCTGCCAATCTTCAACTGTGCTACAATTTCATCTACTTTATTCTGTGTACTGTGTCCATTCAGTTACAACATCTTCCGTCTTGTATTAACCCTTTTCAATTTTGCCTGCCTTTTACATTGCCACTCATCCTGTTCTGTTGAATGTAATTTTGCCCTAACAACAGCCTCTCCTCACTACACATTGCCTCTGTTTGTAAACCAGCTACGTCACCTTCAGCACTATTATCCGCCTTTCCTATGATACATCTTGCATTGAAATATAGGCAGCTTAGGACACTAGTCGCACCATACTCAACCTTTTGATTCCTAACTTTGTCTGAAGTCTTACCAACATCTGCGTCCACAACCTCTCCAATAACTGTACTGGCACTTTGGTTCCTTAACCCCCTTTCCCCTTTCCCCTTCCTGACTGTCACCCAATTTTCTGTGTCCTGCACCTTGGGTGTAACTACCTTTTTATACCTCCTATCACTCTGTCATCTTATCAAAGGCGGGAGGAGAAGATGGCGGTGCGACGCCGCACGCGCAACTCTCTGGTGAAATGATATCGTATTTGTAAGCAGGATGCCATGCCCAATTCCGATTTGATGGAGACAGACATGAGAAGCAGAGGAACAACTGGAGAAATTTCTGAAATGCCTGGTTCGCTGCCGCTGCTACTGTGCGATCGAGAATCTCCGGAGGGAAAACCCCAAAGTCCCCGGCTTTGCCTGCTGCTGACGACTGAGGCTGAGGTCGAAGCGTTCGGCAGAGATGGTGCTCGGTACTCGGTGTCGGAGGGTTGATCAGAGCTCGAAGTTTTCCGACGACTCAAGAATCGGACTGTGGTCCGGCATGGCAGGGAGAGATTTTCTTCCTTCTCCCGTCTGCGTGAGATGTGGGACTTTTGAGATACTTTGAACTTTTTACTGTGCCATGGACTGTTCTTCATCAAGTTATGGTATTGTTGCACTGTTGTAACTATATGTTATAATTATGTGGTTTTTGTTAGCTTTTCAGTCTTTGTCTGTCCTGTGTTTCTGTGATATCACACCGGAGGAATATTATATAATTTCTTAATGCATGCATTACTAAATGACAATAAAAGAGGACTGCGTGTCCTCATAATCTAATCACCCTTTCAGACCCCAGAAAGATCAGGAGTTCATCCAGTTCCAGCTCCAAATCCCTAAAGTGGTTTGTTGGAAGATGCAGCTGGATGCTCTTCTTGCAGTTGTAGTCATCAGTGACGCAAGTCCTGGTTATGCGACCACTGACGCCAAGCAAGCAATCTCAGATGAGTATTGATAATGACTGGGGTCACCCGTCTTCTAAAGACACCACCTAGACGAAGGCAATGGCAAATAACATCTGTAGAAATATTTGCCTGGAATAATCATGGTCATGGAAAGACCATGATCGACCACATCACGGACATGGCATGTAATGAACAAACAAATCATCTAGAATGAAGTTCCACTCCAACAGATTCAAGACAGGTACAATACTTCTCTACAAATATTTGACTTTTGAATCAACCAGTAAAAACCCCAATCACTACAGTTTACCAGCACTGTGACCACCATACTAACATGGACTTTACTGTTCTAACTCAGTCCTTTTCCTTTTTCTGTAAACAATGTGTATAAGTTATGTAGCTCTTGAGGATTCTCCCCTTAAGATGCTTTGCATCTCTGGTGTTGCTGCAAGGAAGTTTTCATTGCACCTGTGTGTACCTGTACTTGTGAGTAAATTCACCTTTGACTTTTGACTTTGATTTTAAATGAACCCACTCATCAGCTTCCCAAAAATAATTGTGCATGATCATAAATGTAGGCTTGGCAGCAATATCTACCCTCTAGGAATGAAGAAAATAGCAAATACTCTCATTCCCTATCTCCCTCATAGTCCCTGCCTTTGCTTCCCTTTGCTGTTGATCATAAGGAAGTCAATGCTCCAACTCGTATTATCCAATCAGAGCAAAGAGAATGTGTAAGAATCCATTCATCGCCATCTCGTTACGGGCAGTAGAGATATTAATCCAAATTTATGAAAATAATGCTGGCTAGAAAAGATAATTTCCTGTTTCCATGTAAAACCTTGCACAGGAAGCTAGGCTCTACTGTGCTCCTTAACATCTCCTGTATACTTAGAGCTCCCATTTTAACTTTAATTCTTGCCCAGATGTGGTGACTGTATGTGATTTAATGAAGAATTGCTTATTTGCTGTAGAAAAGGCTGAAGATGTCTTGAAGAACAACCTCAAAGTGCTCTAGACATAAATGGCTTAGTCTTTTATTTTTTTACAGTACAGGGTCAACCCTTCTGGCCCTTCAAGCCACGGTGTTCCAGGAACACCAGACAAACCCAATTAACCCTAGCCTAATCATGGAACAACTTACAATGACCAATTAACATACCCAGTACGTTGTCGGACTGTGGGAGGAAACCGGAAGATCTGGAGAAAACCACGGGGAGAACGTACAGAGATACCTTACAGAATGGCACCAGAATTAAACTCCGAACCGCAGAACACTCCGAGCTTTAATAGCATAGTACTAACCATGGTGCCCTTCCCAGTCTTGGAAAGGACAGCCTTGCCATGAACATTAGCAGTTTAGCTATCAGATTGAGAGGCATTAGCAATATGGTTGTTGAAGTGGCAGTGGTGCGATTTCAATGCAGTTATCCTGGGAGAGAACAGTTTATATGTGGCTTTGCAGATTGTGCTTGAGCAGTCCTCTTTATTTGTACAAAAATATGAGCTTACACTGCAGAATTCCAACATTGAATTACTTCCACCTGTGCTGCATTGAAAGCTGAGACATAGGTCATCAGATGATGCAGATGTACCCTTGACCTTACAATCTACCTTATTATCATCTTGCCTACCTGCACTGCACTTATTCTGTCGCTTCTACACTTGCTTCTCCATTCTGTTATTGTTTTATCCTGTACTACCTTGATGCACTGTGTAATGATTTGATCTGTAGGAACAATTTGCAAGATAAGCCTCCCACTGTACTTTGGTACATGTGACAATAATAAACCAATTCCAATTCCACAGATGTTTGCAAGAGTTGTTGAAATGAAGCTGGGTCCTTCTTCCATGCTGTGAAGTATATACTCCTAGCTACATGTAAATCCTCCTGTAAAGGGTTTATTCAAGCATAAACATGCTCCATACTACTTCATGTACACTTTCAGGTGTAACAATCTTCAGATGAGCAGACCCAGGTGCGGAACAAACTCCAGGCTCAGTAGTGGAAATTTACAATGAAGGTTTACTTGGGGAATAATACAGAGAATAATCAAATGAAGAGCTCACTTACTTGGAACTTGAGCACACAGAATGGTAGTTCACTCAGAAATCGAATCCAGGACTCAGCAATGATCGCTGGTCAGGAATAACATTAAATAGAACTTAAAATACAAGAAACTAATCAGTTCAGAACAAGAAGCATAGGGAAGCTGTATTCACATAATGAGTGTCACAAAAACATAGCTTAGTGATAAAAGTAGTCATTAAACAACTCTAATAAACTCAAATAAATGGCGTTAAGGTGAATCAAGACCTATCGCTACCTGGTGACTCTCGCTGGTCTGAAGGGTTCATGACATTCAGGTAAGCCTACCAATTCTCCAAGCACTGTGCTATGCAGACCACTGAGGCTTTATTGGTAAGCTAGTTCATCATTTGTTTCCTATAACACAGATCTCACGTGTAGCTTCACCCTCCTGTGAGCTGGTACATGGTGAATCCCTGCTCAGTTTTGTGCCACAAAATTGTGTATAATTGTGTATGGAGATCAGTACCTGAGCTGGGTGCAATATCAGAATAAGAGACAGGCTTTCTCATTCTTTGATGTTCTCCTGGTCAGGATGCAAATACTGTAGGAATTCTTATCTGAAATGAAAGAAAAACAGAGACTAGGATGATGATAAGAGGTGAGGAGAGCAAAGAAGAACATTCATACACTATCTTGCATATCAGAAGAGATTGCTTCATCTGAAGGAAATGGGACGAGAAAGCAGGTGAGGTATGAAAAATATTGGGGCTTCAGTGACTTCTATCCTGGGCTCAAACTCACACAATCACAGTATGATTACAGTTTGGAAGGAGGGATTTCAGCTTGCTGTATCAATGGCCAGCACACACTCCTTTATACTGATGGGCCAGTGGATGTTCTGATGGGGCTGCCAGTGCTAATTTGTTCCCTTATCCTGCTAGAGCAAGGAGCTGGGTGCGAATGCGATTCAGTGTTTCTGGCTAAAGTAACCACCATGTTTGAAAGCTGGAAGTTTATGTGATTGTGAAATGTGCGTATTGAGATTGAGGTGATGACAAGTTTCTGAGGGTGAATGGTCAAAGTGAATGTTAAGCATGAGTTCTAATAATAGATTTTTTCTAGGTGAGCAATGAGTGTTCCATATTATGAAGAATGCTGGGAATTGTGAAGATGTATAGTACTATGCAAAAGTCTTAGGCACATATATATGACTAGGGTGCCTAAGACTTTTGCACAGTACTGTGGTATTTTTATATATTGCACTGTACTGCTCCCACCAAAAAAAAAAACAAATTTCATGACATATGTGAGTGATGACATACCTGATTTGGATATAGGTCTCTATTGTGGACTGAATGTGGGAAGAGGGCAGGGGAGGGGAATCATGGTTGGAAAAAAGGGAAGGAAGAGGGGAGGGATCGGGAAGCACCAGAGAAACATTCTGTAATGATCAATAAGTCAACCGTTTGGAATCAATTGACCTTGCCTGGTGTCTCAGGGCTGGGTGTGTCTGCACTCGTGACACCACCATCCGCCCCCTGGCACTCCTTCTCTGCCACCTGTCCCACACCACTCTTGTGGTGCTGCCCCCTTACATGCCCAATATCCTTTACTCCTGCAGGATTTATAAACTCGTTCTCCACTCCATGTTGACAAATACAGTACTGTGAAAAAAGCCTTAGAAACCCTAACTCTATATATATATACATACATACACACACACACACACACACACACACACATATATATATATATATGCCGAAGACTTTTGCACAGTACTGTATTTATTGATGTTTTCGATGGCTGTAGCCATGTGGAAGTTCATTGAACTTTATCCCACACTGTGCTCTGGATGCTTCATTCATGCTTTAGGTGTATTAATGACCTCTCACTTGTGATTCGTGAGAGACCTGGCTGCCTTCCCAGTGAACCTCTCTTCTCTTTTTCACTGTAAGTTGTACCATTGAACAGCTTGTAAATCAGATTGCCCACTCCCTGTCCTGGTAGAACGTGAGTTGCATCAAAGTGATTTTCTGTATCAATTAAAGGCTCTCCTCCAAAAAGGACAAGACTGACTTCAATTAATGATATCTGATACTAACCTGATATTAGCCACTCCAAAGAGTATTCTGTGTATTAATGTTAGATACTACACTGAGCCAAAATGCCATGGATTAGACAACATCTGCAGAAAAACAATCAGAATTAATATAAACTCAAGAAATTCTGCATATGCTGGAAATTGTGAGCAACACAGCCAAAGTGCTGGAGGAACTCAACAAGTCAAGCAGCAACTATGGAGGGGGACAAACAGCTGATGTTTGGGCTGAGACCCTTCATCAGGACGGGAAAGAAAGGGGAATGTAGCCAGAATAGGAATGAGAATGGAGGGGATGGAGTGCAAGCTGACAGGTGAGGGGAAAGGTGGGCTGATGGTGAGATGGGGGATGAAGTAAGAAGCTTGGAGGTGATGGGGGGGAAGGTAAAGAGCTGAAGAAGAAGCAATCTGATAAGAGAGGAGGGAGGACCATGGGAGAAAGGGAAGGAAGAAGAGCACCAGAGGAAGGTGATGAGCAGGAGAGGTGAACACAACAGGAAAGGAGACCCAGAATGGGAACTGGAAATAAAGAGGGGAGGTGGAAGAAATTACCAGAATTTCGAGAAATCTATGTTCTTGCCATCATGTTGGAGGTTACCCAAACAGAATATGAGGTGCTGCGCCTCTAACATGAGTGTGGCCTCATCATGGTGTAGAAAAATTAATGTCTCAGGCAGAGCACCTTTGTCAGTCTTGTTGAATGTTTTTTTTTTGATTATGAGGACACTCAGTCCTCGTTTATTGTCATTGCATTAAAAAATGATACAATGTTCCTCCAGAATGATATCACAAGAAAACACAGGACAAACCAAGACTAAAACTGACAAAACCACATAATTATAACATATAGTTACAACAGTGCAAAGCAATACCATAATTTTATTGAACCTCCAAGCGCCGCAAACTTGCCGATGCAGCACCATTGGAAGCACCTGACCGCAGCGGACTCTGAGTCCGTCTGAAAACTTCAAGCCTCCGACCAGCCCCTCTGACACAGCCTCTCTGAGCACCATTGTCTGCCGAGCTCTTCGTCCCTGCCCCGGCCGCCAAGCAACAAGCAAAGCCGAGAACTCGGGACCTTCTCCTTCAGAGATTCTGGATCACACAGTAGCAGCGGCAGCAAAACAGGCACTTCAGAAGTTTCACCAGATGTTTCTCCGTGCTCTCACATCTGTCTCCATCAAATCAGGATTGTGCACGGCACCCTACTTGACAAATAACAGACATCACCACTGGAGTGGCCGCTGTGAGCTGCGTCGCGCGGCCATCTTCTCCTCTCCTCCTTATGTTTCCCACACTTCATGTTTTTATTTCATATTTCCACCATCTGCAGGGTTTCCTTTGATTTCATTAGATAATCATATATTTCTTTATAATATATGACTGAAAAAATGATTAATAAGGGTAATTGAGATTAAAATATTAAAATTAAAGATGTACAGAAGGAATAAGTAGATGCAATATGTTTAAATAAACATTGCATAGCGACCAGCAATCACAAACAATAGAAAATCCGAAGATGCTGGAAATCCAAGCAATACACAGCAAGCCAGGCAGCATCTATGGAAAAGAGCACAAATGATGTTTCGGGCCGAGACCATAGAATCATAAAGTTACACTGCACAAAATAGGCCGTTCAGCCAAAGGGAGGCCCAATTGCCTGCATTTGACCCATATTCCGTTAAACTTTTCATCTCCTTGTACCCGTCTAAATGTCTTTCAAAAGTTGTTGTTGTACCTGCCTTTACCACTTCCTCTGGCTGCTCACTCCATATACCCACCCTCCTCTCTGTGAGAAACATGCCCCTCAGATCCTCTAAATATTCCCCTCAGATCTATGTCTTTCAGTTTTGACTCCTTTACTGAAAGAAAATACAGTAACTATCTACACTATGACCCTCATAATCATATAAACTTCCTTAAGGGTCACCTCTCAGCCTCCTATGATCCAGGAAAATAAGTTAATTACTTTCTAAATAGAGATGGTTTAGGAAGAAGGTTGAATTAATATAATTGAAAAATCATGGTTGAATGAATCACATTGCCTGGACAGATCAGCTTGGTAGAATTACTTAGAAGAAGAATTTAATAGAATGCATTTGAGACTTTCCAGAACAGTAATTTCAATCAACAAAGAAACAAATTATTCTTCATCACTTCGCATGAAAACAGACCAAGTTAGATAATGATCATATAATAAGGATTTCCTTGGAAGGTGTAATCTCATGTATTACATACAAAGTGACAAAGTGCTTGAAGAACTCAGCAGGTCAGGTAGCGTAAATGGAAATGAATAAACAGTCAACATTTCGGACTGAGACCCGTCTTCAGGGTTTCATCAAGTTATAGTATAGAGCAATTGATGACATAGTGGGGTGACACAGTAGATAAGAGGTTAGCACGTTGCTTTACCGTATCGGTGCCCGGGATGAATTCCCACTGCTGCCTGTAAGGAGATTGTACATTCTCCCCATGACCACATGGGTTTCCTCTGGGTGCTCCAGTTTCCTCCCACACAGTCCAAAGAGTGTATCAGTTGGTGGGTTAATTGGTCATTGCAAACTGTCCCAGGATTAAGCTAGGATTAAATTGGTGGATTGCTGGGCAGTGTGGTTCGAAGGGCGCACTGTATGTCAATAAATAAATAAATAGATATCAGAAATATTCTCTACATCCGACGACTGATGATATAATGTTCTGAAAGAGGCAGGTACGGAGCCTGTGGAATGGAATTTAGTGTAACCAAAGTTGTGATATTTCTAGCCTTGAAATAGTCTAATAGATTTAGCAGTGTGCGAATGAAAATCTTTTATTATCATGGAGTTCTGCTGCTTTAGACCTCTATTCTTGTGCTACAGGTGATAGTGTATCTCTTTATTGCTAAGATCCCTTGCCTGCTCATCTGCTGTTTTGGGCGGGCGTTAGCAATGAATAGAAACAATATGGTGAAATTAGGGTTTTAGCTGGCCGGTGGTGTCATGGCGTCTGCATCGGACTTGGAGGTGAGAAGTCCCGGCTTCCAATCCGGCTGGCTCCTTACTGGGTTGAACATCGAGCTAGCAACTCGGCCGTATGAAAAACAACAGACAAAAACGCTAAAGAAATGGCAAAGTTGCCATTCGATGTGCCACGGGGCATGGAAAGGAACAACAAAAATAACAACAACATTATGGTAAAGAGCATGTTAGTGCAGTCACAGGCGATGTTTGCATCACATTTATTTCTGATTTGTGAGTGATAAGGAATTTCTAGACATTAATATTAATAAACTCTATGCATATTATCTAAAGGTAAGCACTATCCTGGAGCACAATTGCGGTTTATCCCTTAAAAAAAACAATTTTGAGTGTTAATAGGTTATTACTGACAATTTCAGGAAAAAAGGAAATGCATTCTACTGAAAGGAGATGCATTTCAGACCAGTCCAGATCCACTGGGAAATCTTCTGATTTTTACTATGTTAAAGTGATTCAACAATGTCAGGCAAAATGCATATATTCATTTATAATAAGCATTCCATTTTCCTGGCAAAATGTATATAAAGAGTAAAATGCTATTGATTTTGATCAATGTCAGTATTTTATGAAATGAATGGTCTGCTTTCACTCTAAATTACAGTGAATTTACTGGTATTTTACTGGGGATAAAACGGTTGCAATATCAACACTGGGAAGTTGTATTTATTGCTTCAAACATCTATACAAATAAATACTAGTAAATTTTAACTGTTCAGTGCAACTAATACTAAATAACCCTTGACTGGCTACATTGAGATGTGAGTTGGTCTTTTGTAACATTAAGAGACCCCTCAGGATATACTCTGTGTGTGGGGGATGGGCGAATGAATGGTATTTAAAAACTACATGCCCAAAGTATCCATTTTACTTGAACCTAGAGCATTATAGTTTCAAGATTAAATATACAATTCAATAAAATTGAAATTAAGCATCAGTTATGACACTTTTCAATGGCCTTTTGTCATTTTATTTCAAAAAATGCATACACTGTGATACATCTGACATTTCAGGATCATCCAAACTATGTGTAGCAGTGTTCATCTGAAAGGTAGGCATTCATAAGCAGATATTCACCAAACTGTTGGTGCTGCAAATTCCACTTTCTACGTCAGAGTGATTGCATAACTTAAATCAAAAGATGGTGGCTATTTGTTATATATATATATATATATATATATATATAAATGCTTCAATTTATTTGTAACAATAAAGATTGGATGGCCTTTGTCTGGTTTGATTTAATATGACGGCCTGTAATGCTGTAATGATAACTATGGTTAGCATTGAGAAAGGTTTGATGATGTTGTTGTCATGTGTCTCCAGGGCAATGGTATGGCCCGACTTCAAGTGAAAAGGATGTCTTTACATTTGAGTGATAAATAGTCCTCTTGTGACTCAAACTAATTGAGGTGAGGGATATGTTGATGTATGTGGATGAGAGACAGCTAAAGGAAACAACCGTGTATGATGCAACTTACAATTTTTTAATTTCTTCTCATCTATCTGACTTCAAAGATGGAATATGTTTTCAATGGAAGCAAATTACAGCTGTTCTCAAAGAAAATATCCAACTTCATAGAGAAAGCATATACGTGGACTTATGTATGTTTTTCAGCTGATGTTGATTAATATCTGTGTTTACAAATATTTGTTATAGGTAATGAATATTGTATATTGATAATGCACGATACTTAAACTGCATTTATATCACTGCATTTAGTAATAATCAAAAACACAACTAAGTCTGCTGAGGCTGGAAATCCAAAGCAACACACAGAAAATGCTGTAGGAACTCAGCAGGTCAGGAAGCATCTATGGAAGTGAATAAACAATGGTCATTTGAGGCCGAGACCCTTCTTCAGGACTTCAAGACAATAAAATTTCTTTATGTTTTTGATATTAAGCTGAAGATCACATGGTACGGGAAACTGAGTTAGTATTACCACTAGCAGAGCAATTACCTGAAACTCTTCTTAGTCAGAAAGTGACTGTGTTGGTAGACTGTCCAACTGTACTAGTGAATCCTTGGAAATCATCACATTAAAGTTGCAGTTTCAGGTTTTGAAGATTATGCCGACTTTTTTTTCAGATTTCAAAAGTCATTGAATTAATAATTTACAGGATTGGAGCCTGTAAAATCTGCATTGTAACATCTCACCTTGTCTTTTAACATTTGCAAATTCCATTCCATTAGGCCTTCATTCCTAGGAATGTAGAAGATTGAGAATATAGAAAAAGAACAAAGGGATCTGGGAATAAAAGTCCATATTTCATTGAAAGTAGTGACACGGGTAGATAGGGCTGTAAAGAAAGCTTTTGGCACTTTAGCCTTCGTAGATCAAGGTATTGAATACAGGAGATGGGCTGTTATGTTAAAGTTGTATATGATGCTGGTGATGCCTAATTCAGAGTTTTGTGTGCAGTTTTGGTCACCCTTCTGCAGGAAAGATGTAATTAAGTTTGAAAAAATACAGAGAAAATTTACAAGGATGGTGCCAGGACTGGAGGACCTGAATTATAAGGAAAGGCTGAATAGGTTAGGACTTTGTTCCTTGGATAATATAAGATTGAGAGGAGATTTGATAGAAATATACAAAATTATGAGTGGTATAGATAGGGTAAGGTTCCAAGGTTGCCAAGCCGAGGAGTCGTAGTGGGGAGAAGCTCCCACTACCCAAAAGTGCTCCTCATGGCATGCACCTCAAATAGCCTCTGACAACCAAGACTAACTCCTGGCCTTCTCATGTGGCTTAGCCTCTAAGCCCAGTGGAACTGTTTCTACTGACAGGAGAAGGGGCGAAGGTAGGTCCTGGCACCTTAAAACCAGTGCTTTGGGTAGATGGAGCTCATCAGCCTGGGAAGGCAGTCCATCTAAGAGAGGGAAAACTCTGATTTCAAACCCCTGCTGCTTTGCAACCATACCCACTCATGGGAAAGGCTTCGGGAGTAAACCCTGAGGACAAATCCGGAGCTGGAGTCCCTAAGGCAGTCCGATGTTGCCTTCAACCTCATTCTGGCAACTCCTGCAACAAAACACAAGCTGTATCAGCCCTTGCCCTTCCCTTGGATAATATCCGTGTCGTGGAGAGGGGAGACTTGCTGCTTGGGCAACTGCCGGTCTTCCATACAACCTTGTCCAGGCCTGCACCCTGGAGAGTGCAAGACTTTCCAGGCACAGGTCCATGGTCTCGCGAGACTAACGGATGCCACCCAGATAGGGTAAATCCAAGAAGGCTTTTTTTCCACTGAGGTTGTGTGGGACTACAACTAGAGGTCATGGGCTAATGGTGAAAGGTGAAAAGTTTAAGGGAAACATGAGGGGAAACTTCTTCACTCAGTGTGGAACGAGCTGCCAGCACAATTGGTGCATGCAAGTTAGATTTCATGTTTAAGAGAAGTCTGGATAGGTACATGGATAGTAGGGGTATGGAGGGCTAAGGTCTTAGTGTAGGTCGATGGGAGTAGGCTGTTCAAATGGTTTTGGTCTGGACTAGATGGGCCAAATGGCCTGTTCTATGCTGTACTTTTCTATGACTCTATGTCTCTATTAAAAAATGAAGGCAGTAATAAAAGTGCAGTTAAAAGAATCTGCCTTGAACTGGCACAGAAAATAAAAGTGATTTTGTAAGTGTACAACTCAATTGAGAAAAGTGAGGCTATAATTTAGTTGAGCAGCACTTGCTGAATAACTGGAGAGGAATTTAGGCTTGGAAAATTGAAAAATGAAACCTTTGGTTTTTCTCTCATGTTTGATAGTCTGTAGTAAGTCCCTTTATGGACTAAGGCTAACATCCTAATAGGGACAAGCTTTCTGTGAATAGAGCCTACAGAGGATAAGCTAGTAAATCTTGCAATAAAAGCTGTGTGATTTACAGTAAATTCCAGAGGGCTTACAGCACCACAGCTGAGGGCATAAACAGTTCTTTCATTCCAGGCCTATAGTCAGCTCTGCCTACTGCGAAGTACAATTGCACAGAAAGGCATGCTGCTTACGAGGACTGACTTTGATAAATAACTAGGAAGTCCCACTGTTGGCTTAAAACTAGAAGTTGTTCAGTTGCAATTCTGTATTTGTCCTGGTTTAATGGGTATGGAAGTGGCTTTAGCTGTAATCTGTCATTGATTGATTAGGTCTGCCTAAATCCCACACAGCTCAGTTTTGCTCAGTGCTATTCACCAGTGAAAATTTAAACGAAAATTGTTAGGTCCCTGACTGCTGCATTTATTCAAAAAGTAAATTTATACTATGTTGGCTGTACAAATCAATTGTTTCTTTCATTCCTTTACAGGTCATTCTCAATTTTGTCCGGTGCCAAGAGTCATATAAAATGCTGCAAAGGGCCATCACGAAGAATGTCTTTCAAGCAATTTCATGAAAGCTTGGCAAACCTGAGAGTATGACTTGGCTATTCACCATTTGGTTAAATGATTAAGGAGAAGTAAGTCTGAATCAAAAATAAATAGGGTGGAGGAAACTTTCCAAAGAAGACAAACACAGGGTTTACAAGAAGCTTAGAATATGGTGGGATCATATTTTTAAGTCTGATTTCATTTTAGTTACACTAAAACACAGGATCATTGGAAGTGCTCATGCTCAACTGTAAGAATGTGACTGTTCCATTTGGATTTGCCTGTAGACTACTTTTCAAATAGACTTATATTTGACCTGTAAGTCTATCCTATAAGGATCCAAACTCCTGGTGATAAATGAAATGAATAGAGGGCTTGCTATTCAGTAACCTTTGATGATCAAGCACAGGGAATTTGAAATCCTCCAAATATTTGACATACAATTATAGAGTCACTGATGAAAATGTAAAGCTGTGATTTCTAAATCCCAGATTACTTTTATTTCTGGATTAAAAGCACAACACAATTTTTTGAAATTCAGCAAAGACGAAATGGCTGTGCTCTGCTTCAATGACTATCATCCAGTAGCACTTATATCCATTGTGATGAAGTGTTTTGAGAGGTTAGAGAAGAAACATAAACTCTTACCTGAGAAGTGACTTGGATCTGCTGCAATTTGCCTACCATCACAACAGGTCAATGGCAGAGGCCATTTCATTAGCTCTTCACTACCGTTCCTTCTAAGCTGTGCGAGTGTGCGGCCATGCTGTAACTCAAATGCTCCCACGCACGGAGCCTTCATTGCCATGCAGCTAGAATTTCCTTTAATATAATGTAAATATTATTTTGAAATTATGCCAATATAATTTTGAAATCTATGTTAATACAATTCTGAAATACCTTGTAATTAATTGAATTAATGAATATAATCCATAAAATTTAAAATAATAAACATAACACAACTTTTACTTTGAAACATTTTAGAACTTCAACATATTTACATTGTCAGCAGTTCAAGTTGCAACACTGATACAAATTGTAAAAATAGACTCAGAATGGAAGTCAGTAGCTCATTGTTAATCAACCGCTGGCCCGCTGAATGCCAATACCATCTAAGCTTAAAAGTTTATGATATGTGAAAGATTTTCTTTGTACTGTATTTAATTATACCCTACAATTAATAAATAAAATCTTCTTTCCCTCTGCCATATAATTCCTAACTGGACATTGAATCCATGAATACTACCTCACTTTAAAAAATAATATTATTTCTGCTTTTTTTTTCACTTTTTAAAATCTATTCAATTTACATCTATATACCTACTGTAATCTATTTATTTATTTATTTTTTTCTTCTTGTTCTTCTTCCTATATTACTATTTATTGAATTGAATTGAATTGACTTTATTTCTTACATCCTTCACATATATGAGGAGTAAAAATCTTTACACTATGTCTCCATTTGAATGTGCAATGTGCAATCATAGTAATTTATAATAATTTATAATAAATAGGACAGTCAATGTAAGATAGAGTACACTCAAATCAGTGTGAATTCACCAATCTGATGGCCTGGTGGAAGAAGATGTCCCAGACTCTGTTGGTCCTGGCTTTTATGCTGTGGTACCACTTCCCAGATGGTAGCAGCTGGAATGGATTGTGGTTGGGATGGTTGGGTCCCCAATGATCCTACGGGCCGTTTTACACAGCTGTCCTTGTAAATATCCTGAATCATGGGAAGTTCGTACAACTCTCTGCAGAGTCCTGCAATTAAGGGAGGTACAGTTCCCATACCAGGCAGTGATGTAGCCAGTCAAGATGCTCTCAGTTGTGCCCCTGTAGAAAGTCCTTAGGATTTGGGGGCCCATACCAAATTTCCTCAGCCATCTGAGGTGAAAAGTGCACTGTTGTGCCTTTTTCACCACATAGCTGGTGTGTACAGACCATGTGAGGTCCTCAGTGATGTGAATGTTGAGGAACTTGAAGCTGTTTACCCTCTCAACCCGAGATCCATTGATGTCAATAGGGGTTGGCCTGTCTGCATTCCTTTTGTAATGCACAACCAGCTTCTTTCCTTCTGCGATATTGAGGGAGAGGTTGTTTTCTTGACACCACTGTGTCAGAGAGATGACTGCTGCTAAGTTAACATACTTCATGAACATACTGATGATAATAAATCTGATCCTGAGAAGAATGTGATTTTTACATTTTCGTAGTAAATATTCATAGTATGCATATTAAAATATTTAATGTGCTGTGCAATTTTCAGGCCATGTAAAAATTTCCTGCTTAGAGCAATGGAATGTCTGTGCAACTAAATAAAAAATTAGAGGGAATCTTCACTCAACCCTATACAACAAAGATGCATACATCTGGATGCTCTTCATTGACTACAGCTCAGCATTAGAAACTATTATCCCTTCACAACTAATCAATAAGCTTCAAGATGCAGGTGTTAATACCTCCTTGTGCAACAGGATCTTCATTTCCTCACTTGCAGATGCCAACCAGTTCAGATTGGCAACAGCATCTCCTCCACAATCTCCATCAGCACAGATGTACCACAAGAACAATGTGTGCTTAGCTCCCTGCTCTATTCACTTTAAACTTATCACTATGAGGCTAAGCACAACTTCAATCCCATATTCAAGTTTGCTGATGACACGACTATCATAGGCTGAATCAAGGTTGGTGCCAAATCAGCGTATAGGAGGGAGACTGAAAATCTGGCTGAGTGGTACCACAAAAACAATCTCTCACTCAATGTCAACAAAACTCAAGGAGCTGATTATTGACCTCAGGAAGAGGAAACTGGAGGTCCACGAGCCAGTGCTCATCAGGGATTCTGAGGTGGAGAGGGACAGTAACTTTAAATTCATTGGAGTTATAAGTTCAGAGGATCTGCCCTGAATCCAGCACGCAAATGCCATTATGAAGAAAACATGTATTGCCTCTGTTTTCTTAGGAGCTAGTGAAGATTTGGCATCTAAAACTTTGACAAGCTTCTCTACATGTGTAGTGGAGAGTATATTGATTGGTTGTATCACAGTCTGGTAGAGAAACAAAATTAACAAAATTGCCCTTAAACGAAAAAGCCTACAAAAAGAAGTGGATATGGCCCTGTCCATCACGCGTAAAATCCTCCCTGCTATTGACCACATCTACATGGAGCACTGTCGCAGAAAAGCAGCATCTACTATCTGGGACCCTCACTACCCAGATCACACTCTCTCTTTGCTGCCATCAGGAAGAAGGTAGAGGAGCCTTAGGATCCACCTACAATGCACTCAATATTTATTGCTTATTTAATTATTATTATTTATTTTCTTTTTCTACTTGCACAGTTTAATGTCTTTTGCACATTTGTTGTTTGTCCATCCTGTTGGATGCGGTCTTTTATCGCTTCTATTGTGTTTCTTGTATTTACTATGAATGCCTGAATGAAAAATAATCTCAGGATTGTATATGGTGACATATATGTACTTCGATAATAAATGAACTTCGAACTTTACAGTACAAATTCTCGTTATTTGATTTGAAATGGTTCAAGTATTACAGCAAACAAGGAACTGAATATATAAATAAACTAATAAAAGACAAGAAGAATTGCAAAATGCATAATCTTTTTCTAAATATTTGGAACACAGAGCGTAGAACACGACAGCACATTAAATCTCTTCGGCCTACGATGTTGTGCCAACTTTTTAACCAACTCTTTGCTCAATCTAACATTTCCTTCCTACACAGCCTTCCATTTTTCAGTTATCCGTGAGCCCACCGAGAAGTTGCTTAATGCCTCTCATATATCTGCCATGATGTCACCATCATCATTGTGGGCTGTGGGTCTTTGACCATGATTATTCTTGCCAATTTTTTCTACAGAAGTGGTTTGCCATTGTCTTCTCTTGGGCAGTGTCTTTACAAGACGGGTGACCCCCGGCCATTTTCAATACTCTTCAGAGATTGTCTGGCTGGAATCAGTGATCGCATTACTGGGACTTGTGATATGCACCAGCTACTCATACGACCATCCACCACCTGCTCCCATGGCTTCACGTGACCCTGATTGGTGGGGGGGGGCGCGGTTTAAGCGGGTGCTACACTTTGCCCAAGGGTGACCTGCAGGCTAGCCGAGAGAAGGAGCACCTTACACCTCCTTTGGTAGAGACGTAACTCCACTCTGCTACTCAAGCCATAATGTAGCTGATATTTATCCATATCTCATTCGATTGCCCATGTCTAATGACCTGTAATTCCCAATTTTCCAGCTTAGTTTTTCCTGAATAGTAGCGTCCCATGAGCTACCTTCCAGTTTACTGCAGCTGTTTCAGAATCTAGTGACATTGGAAGGTCAATACCATTGTATCTACCATCACTGCAGACTCACCTTTTGCAACAACAAGGAGGGAGGTAAATAGGTACAGGACAGTGTTGGCATTTCTACCAAATATAACAATGCGTTCCATGGCCCACACAATACTTTCTTCCCAGAATCCCCTGTCCAGTTACAGCCCTTGATGAAGCAGGGTGGCTAAAGTACAGCTAACAACAGAGATGTTCAGGAATAAAAGAATCATAAAAGCACTCAGATGCATCACTTTAAGCATGAATTATTTTTTTTTTCACCTAATACTCATATATAACTGAGTGTTCAGGGACTGACTGCAATTGCAATTCACGTGAGCTCTGGTTATTTAGAACATAGAACATAGAAAGGTACAACACAGGAACTCTTCAGCCCACAATGTTGTCCCAAACCAAAGAAATCAGTAATAAATTAAATAGCCATCTAAACTAATTCCTTAAGCCTCCACAATATCTATCATCATCATCATCAGGTGCCATGCCCAGTTTGAGCTTTGACTGCCATGGCCCACACACTCCTGTTTCGGGTCAAGTAGATCAATTCATTGGTATTCATTTCCAGTTCTCTGGCTGCTGTCTCCATCATCATTTGTCTTTGCCTTCCTCTTGCTTTCTTCCCTTCAATCTTTCCCATAATTACCGTGCATTCTAACTCCTCTTTCCTAATCACATGTCCAATGAAGTTACGTTGCCTTTTCATGATCTCATACGTTATTTCTCTTTTTGTGTTTGCTCTGTTCATGACATCCTCGTTAGATATTTGTTTCGTCCATGATATTCTTTGCATCCTCCTCAAAAATCACATCTCTGTTGCTACAATTCATTTCCTCATGTTACTAGATATTATCCAACATTCTGAGCCATATAACGTAACTGGATAAAAGTAACATTTCAGTACTCTGAGTTGTCATGCCTAGTTTAGTATTGGTCAATATACTCTTCATTCTCGTAAAGGTGCCATCCCTATTCTTCTTTTGATGTCCATGTCACACCTGCTATCTGATGTCACCCAGCTTCCTAAGCAGCAAAAGTTCTGTACTTGTTTTATGTCTTCCCCATTTATTCTCAGCCTACAGATAGGATTCTCCTTCTTTTTGGATATCACCATACATTCTGTCTTATTGCAATTGATAGATAGACCTATTTTTGCACTTTCTTCAACAATTATATCAATTAAGTTTTGTAGTTCTTCCTCCGTACTTGCAATTAACACAGTGTCATCTGCATATCTGAAACTATTGATGTTTTCACCGCCAACTTTGATTCCCAAGATGTCTGTTATTATTTTGTAATATTGTTTCACTGTACACATTAAATAAACCAGGGGAGGAAACACACCCTTGTCGAACGCCTCTCTTGATTTTCGTAAACTGACTCACTTCTCCATCTATTTTTACAGCGGCAGTTTGTTCCCAGTACGGATTTCCGATTAGGCAGAAGGTCTTTCGAATCTAGATCTAGAGTTTTCTGTAATATTTCAAATAATTTACTGTGCTTCACTTTATCAAATGCTTTTGTGTAGTCAATAAAACAAACAAACAAATCTTTTTGCACTTGAATAGCCTGTTCTGATAGTATCCTTAACATCAATATTGCATTTCTTGTACCTTTGTCTTTCACAAAACCACATTGTTCTTTACCTGTTCCAGCTTGTATCTTACTTTTAGCTCTATGTTTCAACAATATCTATATCCTTCCATTTTCCTCACATTAATGTGCCTAGCTAAATGTCTCTTAAAGGTCCCTAATGGATCTGCCTCTACCACCTCTCCAGGTAGTTCATTCCAGGCACCCACCATTCTCTGTGTAAAAAAGCTTGCCCCTAATATCTCCTTTGAAATTACTCCCTCTCACCTTAAATACATGCCTTCTGGTGTTAGACATTTCAACCATTGGAAAAGATATTGTTTGTCTATCCTATAAATGCCTTTCAATCTTATAAACCTCTCTCAGATCTACTCAGCCCCCACCGCTCCAGAGAAAACAACCTCATTCTGTCCAACCTCTCATTATGGCACATGTCCTCTAATCTAGGCAGCATCCTGGAAAACCTCTTCTGCACCCTCTCCAAAACCTCAACGTCCTTCCTATAATGGGACAACCAGAAATGTACGTAATACTGCAGATGTGGTATAACTAGAGGCTTAAAAAGTTGCAACATAACTTCCAGACTTTTGAACTCAGTGCTTCAACTAATAAAGGCAAAGATTCCATACGCCTTCTTAATCACACTATCAACCTGTGTAGTTAAATTTGTAGAACTATGAACTTTGATGCCACCATCCCTCTGCTTATCAACATTTTTAAGGGTTGGCCCATAATCATGTATTGTCTCTTTGCATTTAACCTACCAAGGTGCAACATTTCATATCTAGCTGGGTGGAACTCCATCTGGCATTTTGACAGCTATATCTGCAACTGATCTATAACTTATTGAATTATTTGCCAATCCTCTATGCTATCCACAACACCACCAACCTTTGTATCATCTGCCAACTTACTAAGCCACGCATCTACATTTTCATCCAGGTCATTTATATACCTCATAAATAGCAAAGGCCCCAGTACGGATTCCTCTGAAACACCACTGATCACAGAGCTCCAGCTAGGAAAAGTCGCATCAATCACCACCCCCTGTCTTCTTGGACAAGCCAGTTCTGAAACCTAATGGCCATTTCACCATCTATCCTTTGCATTTTAATCTTGTGGATGACATCCCATGAAGGAACGTGTCAAACACCTTAATAAAATCCATGTAGATGATATGCACAGTTTTACCTTCATCAATCATCCTCATTGGATTATCAAAACCCTCAAATATTTAAGATAGTATGACACGACTTGCCACATTTAACGCCATGCCTGATCTCCCTAATTAGGCCGTATGTAGTTTTCCAAATGCTCATGAATGCTATCCCGATGAATTCTCTCCAGTAACTTTGCTACCACTGACGTGAGACTCACTGGTCTATAGTTTCCAGGATTATCCCACATTCCGTTCTTGAATAATGGAACAACATTAGCTACTCGCCAGTCCTCCAGGATCTCGCCTCTGGCTTGAGAGAACATAAAGATATTGTTCAAGGTCTCAACAATCTTTTCACTTGCCTTTCTCAATAACCTGATAATCCTATCAGGCTTGGGGACCTATCCATCTTAATACTCTTTAAGAGACCCAACACCATCTCCTCCTTTACTTCAAAATGCCTTAGCATATTAATACGCCCTGCAATCATCCCCCTATCCTCCATTTCCTTCTCCTTGGTAAATACTGATGCACTCATTAAGGACTTCACCCACATCCTTTATATCATAGCAAATATTTCCCACACTCTCCTCTTGCTCCTGATGTACTGGATTTATACAATGTCTTGAGATTTTCTTTAATCCTGCTTGCCAAGGACTTTTCATGTTCCCCCTTGGTTTTCCTAATTCTCTTAGAACATAGAAGATAGAAAACCTACAGCACAATACAGGCCCTTCTGCCCACAATCAGTGCCAAACATGTCTTTACCTTAGAAATTACCTAGGGTTACCTGTAGCCCTCTATTTTTCTAAGCTTCATGTACCTATCCAGGAATCTCTTAAAAGACCCTATCATATCCTCCTCCACCACTGTTGCTGGCAGCCCATTCCACTCACTCACCACTCTCTGCGTAAAAAACTTACCCCTGACATCTCCTCTGTACCTACTTCCAAGCACATTAAAACTGTGCCCTCTCGTGCTAGTCATTTAGCAATCTCCTCCCTCGCCTTCCATGGTAGCCTGGGGTACATCTTGTCCAGTCCCAATGACTTATCCAACTTGATGCTTTCAAAAGCTCCAGCACATCCTCTTTTTTAATATCTACATGCTCAAGCTTTTTAGTCCACTGTAAGTCATTCCTATAATCACCAAGATCCTTTTCCATAGTGAATACTGAAGCAAAGTATTCATTAGGTACCTCTGCTATCTCTTCCGGTTCCATACACACTTTTCCACTGTCACAGTTGATTGGTCCTATTCTGTCATGTCTTATCCTCTTGCTCTTCACATACTTGGAGAATGCCTTGGAGTTTTCCTTAATCCTGTCCACCAAGGGCTTGCCGTGGCCCCTTCTGGCTCTCCGAATTTCATTCTTAAGCTCCTTCTTGCTAGCGTTATAATCTTCCAGATCTCTATCATTGCCTAGATTTTTGAACCTCTTGTAAGCTCTTCTTTTCTTCTTGACTAGATTTACAACAGCCTTTGTACACTATGGTTCCTGTACCCTACCATCCAATGTCTCATTGGAAGGTGCCTCTGAAGTACTCCACACAGATATCCCCTGAACATTTGTCACATTTCAGCCGTACGTTTCCCTGAGAACATCTGTTTCCATCTTACGTTTCCAAGTTCCTGCCTGATAGCCTCGTGTTTCCCCTTACTCCAATTAAACATTTTCCAAACTTGTCTGTTCCTCTCCCTCTCCAAAGCTATGTTAAAGGAGATAGAATTGTGATCACTGTCTCCAAAATGCTCTCCCACTGAGAGATCTGACACATGACCAGGTTCATTTCCCAATACTAGACCAAGCATAGCCTCTCCTCTTGTAGGCTTATCTACATATTGTGTCAAGAAACCTTCCTGAACACACCTAACAAACTCCACCCCTTCTAGGGACATGCCAATCAATATTTGGGGAAATTAAAATCTCCCACCACAGCAACCATGTTATTATTACACCTTTCCAGAATCTATCTCCCTAGCTGCTCCTCAATGTCCCTGTTACTATAGGGTGGTCTATAAAAATCACCCAGTAGAGTTATTTACCCTTTCCTGTTCCTAACTTCACAAATAGAGACTCATTAGACAATCCCTCCATGACTTCCTCCTTTTCTGTAGCTGTGACACTATCTCTGATCAACAGTGCCACGCCCCCACCTCTTTTGCCTCCCTCCCTGTCCTTTCTGAAACATCTAAAACCTGGCACTCGAAGTAACCATTCCTGCCCCTGAGCCATCCAAGTCTCTGTAATGGCCACAACATCATAGCTCCAAGTACTGATCCACACTCTAAGTTCATCTGCTTTGTTCATGATACTCCTTGTATTAAAATCGACACATCTCAAACCATCAGTCTGAGCGCTTGCCTCCTCTATCACCTGCTTATCCTCCCTCTCACACTGTCTCCAAGCTTTCTCTATTTGTGAGCCAACCGGCTCTTCCTCCATCTCTTCAGTTTGATTCCCATCCCCTCCTCCCAAGCAAGTCTAGTTTAAACTCTCCCCAATAGCCTTAGCAAACCTCCAGATTTTGGTCCCCCAGAAATTCAAGTGCAACCCATCCTTTTTGTACACACCTGCCCCAAAAGAGATCCCAATGATCCAGAAATCTGAATCCCTGCCCCTCCCAGAAGCAACCAAAAGGGGTATAATTGTTGCTGGTGGGAATGGCTTCAGCAGAGCTCTTCACTGACTGATTACTTTTCCTGGTGATCATCCATCTGAACCCTACACTTTAGGTGTGATTACTTCAATAAAAGTTTAATAAATGAGGTTTTCAGCCTCCTGGATTGACCTGTGTACATCCAACTCCAGCTCCAATTCCTTGACCTTGTCAGTCAAGAACTAAAATTGGGTGCACTTCCTGCAGATGGATTCAGATTCCCTGAAATTTCACATCTCACAGGAGGAGCATTCCACTGCCTTAACTATTCTGCCTACATTAAACTAAGGACTAAGGATTCATAGACAATTAAAAAAAGCTTACACATTCTTACCTATGCCCCTCTTTGAAGTCTTTGAGTTTTGCACTCACTCAGCCTCTTCCCGTTGAGCTTCTTGTACCTTTAGTTCTAACTTCTCGAGCTCAGTACCACAATCAACACAAATGACAACAAATGACTCACCACACTTAGCCTTCAACTGTTTTTGCTGAAACCTATTAAGCCAAAGCCTAACCACCCTAACACTGGCCCACTGCAACAATGGCCACTCCAGTTACACCTCCCTTCTTTTTATAGACACAAATAAAACTCACTCCCAACGAGACTTGTTTTTTTTTTCATATGGCTCTCACCTTGCAATGAAGCCAATCCCTCACTTGCTAATGCAAAGCATGATTCACTCCCTACAGAACTTGTTATTTTCAAATGGTTCCTGCCTCTGGTTCATACAGGAAGTCTAAAGTGTCACTTAACTCCAGTCTATCACACCTTGAAACTTCATGAAATCCATATGCTTCCTCAGACTGATAGTCTCTTCTCAAATGAAAGAAGACAAGATCCCTTTTCCTTGAGTAATGAATACAAATACTGTAGTGTATATCAAACACTAGGGTGGCAGGGTAGAGATCCATCTCTACCAAAGGAGGTGTAGGGCGTTCTTTCCCTCTGTTAGCCTGCAGGTCACCCTTGGGAAAGATGTAGTACCTGCTTAGCCCCCCGATCAGGATCACGTGAAGCCATATGAGCAGCTGGTGCATATCACTAGTCCTGGTTATGCAACCACTGATGCCAGGCACACAATCCCTGAAGAATATTGATAATGGCTGGGGTCACCCACCTTGTAAAGACACTGCCCAGAAGAAGGCAATGGCAAACCACTTTTATGGAGAAATTTGTCAAGAACAATCACTGTCATGGAAAGACCATGATCACCTACGTCATACAGCATGGCATATAACAAACAATAGCAAACCACTAGAAATGTCTTAGATGAGCTATTACTCTCTGGAATGATGCAGGAATCCAGGAAGTTCAGGGTAGCTGTGAACTTAACCAGTATTAGGAGAGCTGTTTAGTTATAGGTATGCAGGTACTTATGGATAGATTTCAGTCACCTGTTAGAAACTCAAGCTTTTGGATGTTTTGCACATCAGAATGCTAGGCATGCAGCACCCCATGTTCTCTGGGGGTCTCCAAAATGCAGTGCAAGAACCACAATTCAATGGACATTACAGAGTATTGCTACGAGAAGGCAGAAAATTATTTTCCCAGTGAGCATTTCTTAATGCTTCTGAAACAGGAAAACAAGACACAACTTCTGCTACAAAATAGTCCAATCAGGTGTAACCTGATTAATGATGTCAGTGTTAATTGGGGTGTCTCCAATGTGACTAATTCTGATGTTCTTGTGCCTGTCACGTCCGGAACTGCCACACGCGTTTTGCAAAATGCGTCAATTATTCTGAATACAGTACTCTTTGCAATTAATAAACAACTCATTCTACAAAGGTAATATTCTCCAAGAGGACCACAATCTTGTGGTGGTTAGAAGGCCTGCATGCCTCAAAGACCCCAAGAGAGCTAGAGTCAGGGCTTTCTGCTTTAGTTCTTGGTAGGGTCACCCATGCCAAACAGATCAAAGGGTAGATGCCAGACTAAAAGTGGTCCACAGGTCTTCCAGGTATGGGGATTCAGCTCAATGCTAATAACACTAACTGATAAAACAAAACTGTTATGGAAACAGCAATGAGGAATCCTTCCATATCTGAATGGTCAAGGACAGACAGAGATATAGGATCTTCATTGCTGCCCTAAACACCAATGATGTTAAAGTTAACGCTTTTACATGCAGAAAACTAGATTCTACATAACTTTGACGAGAAACTCCGCAGAAGCTGGAAATCTTAATGAAGTGGCGGGGGGTGGGGGGTGGGGGGAGGTTGTGGATGCAGGGCAATTACTGGAAGTTCAAGAAATTGATGTTCATGCCATCAGTTTGGAGGCTACTCAGGTGGGATATAAGGTGTTGCTCCTCCAACCTGAGCGTTGCGAGGAGGCTGTGGACTACGCAGCTTGTCAATTTCATGCGAAAGTTTCTGCAGTAGTTTTTACAGTTGAAGCATTTTATAAAACAAAGCAATTTTGCATTGAACTTTTAATGGCATTTGTAAAACAGTATTTCATATAAATCATGCACTCCGTACATATGAGTAAATGATTGCCTTCCTTCTTCAACATCACTGTCCCCATAGGAATATTGTTTGTTACCTTATTCTCCTCAGGAGTCAAAGGGTCACTTAGTCAGACCAGACTTGCTAGTGAAAAAACAGCTTAACTCTCTACCTCTGCCCCCAAACTAAAAGTATTTTTGTTCAAGCACCTTTTGCGAAAATACACATAGAGCTAGGATAATAGGATTTTTAACTTCAAATGGAATTCCATACTGAAACATAAATAACAAAATGTGTTTAATAGTAATAATATCACACATCAGTAACAAAACAGTACATAGCCTCTACCCACATCAGAATCTTCAAGGATTTGTCATAACTATTCATTATCTACATCAATTCTCCACAGTGCAGTTTGAATATCTATATTCATCAGTTGTCTTACAAAATGGGAGGATTTGCCTTTAGTTGCTTGTACAGACAACAGTTAGGACATTGGTTGCTCATTGTCCTCAATGAGACCAGATGTTATGGCATACAATATAAGAAAATAAGTCCATCACAAATAGTAGCAAAATTAGGCCATTTGGCCCTTCGAGCCTGGTCCACTATTTCATCACGGCTGATCCAACTTTCCTCACAGCCCCAATCTCCTGCCTTTTCCCCATGATTTTTTAATCTCGTGACTAATGAAGAATCTATCTATCAGCCTTAAATATACCCAAAGACTTGGCTTCCATAGCCACCTGTGGCAACAAATTCTACTGATTCACCACTCTCTGGTTGAAGAAACTCCTCCTCATCTCCATTCTAAATGGACATCCCTCTATTCTGAGGCTGTGCTCTCTGGCCCTAGACTCCCCCACCACAGGAAACATCTTCTCCACATCCATTCTATCTAGGCCTGTCAACCTTCGATAGGTTTCAATAAGATCCCCCCCCCCCCCATTCTTCTGAATTCCAAGAAGAACCGGTCCAGAGCCATATGAAAGTCATGATGCTCCAGCAGCTACTTAACCTGAACAATCACAAATTTTTAAAATCTAAACTCAACTTGTGAGCATTATTTGAACTAACTGGTACTGAATTTCCATGGGTCTCCTGATCAACGAGTGAAGCTCTCCCCACCATTGAGCACATCTACATGAAATTCTGTTGCTGGAAAGTGCATCCATCATCAGGGACCCCCACTATCTAGAAGAAAATACAAAGGCCTCAGGACAGGACACAGCAGGTTCAGGAATAGTTATTACCCTTCAACTATCAGGCTCTTGTACTAAAGGGGATAACTTCACTTGCCCCATCATTGAAATGTTTCCACAACCTATGGATTCACTTTCAAGGACTCACACAGTACTTCAAATTTGGCCTCACCAACATCTTATACAACTTCAAAATAACATCACAACTCCTGTACTCAATCCTTTCATTTATGAAGGTCAATTTCTCTTTACAGCCCCATTTACCTGTGATGCCACTTTAAAGGAATTATGAATCTGTATTCCCAAACTGCAAGCTGGCTGGCGGTGTAGTGGCATCAGCGCCGGATTTCGGAGCGAAGGCTCCCGAGTTCGAATCCAGCTTGCTCCCTTACACGCTTTCCATCCGTGCTGGGTTGAGCGTCGAGCTAGCAACTCGGCCTTGTAAAAATAAGAAAGCCTGCTAAAAGAAATGCCATCATGACTTCTTCTCCATTCCCAAACTGCTGTCTTACTGGTCACTGGTTTCAACTTCCAAAGTGTAACACCATACAAATGTCTGCCAATTTTCATCCCATGTTTCTTACTGGTCCAGATACTTGTGAAAGCTTTGATAACCTTTCCCTTGTCTACTTTGCCTCCAGTCTTGGTGTCATCCACAAATTTGGTATTCAGTTTATCATTCAGATCATTGAAATAGACGTCCAACAACAATGAAATCCCTGGGGCACTCCACTTGTCAAAGGCCTCTAGTCAGAGAGACAACCATCTACAGGTACTACTAGTCTCTGGCTTCTCCTGCTAAGCCAATGTTGAATCCAATTTACTACTTCATCCTGAATGACAAGTGACTGAACCTTCTGGACCAGCCTTCCATGCGGGACTTTGTCAAAGGCCTTCCGTCTAAAGTCCATGTAGACAGTCTGTACTGTCTCTCCTTCATCAACTTGCCTTGTAACTTCCTTGAAAAACTCTATAAGATTGATTAGACACAACCTACCATGCACAAAGCCATACAGGCTATTCCTAATCAGACCCTGTTTATCCAAATACTTACATATCCTGTGTTTTAGAATAACTTCCAATAATTTAACCATTACTCATGTTAGACTCACCAGCTTGTAATTCCCAGTTTACTAGAGCTTTTATTGAACAACGGAACAACATTAGCTATCTTCCAGTTCACCAGTCCCTCACCCGTGGCTAAGGATATTTTAAAAGCCTCAGTCAGCATCCCTGCAATCTGTGCACTATCCCCCACAAGGTCTGAGGGAAAACGTTTTTATACTTAGGTGACTTATCCACCTTAATTTGTCTCAAAATATGAAGCATCTCCCCTTCCGTAATCCATATATTTTTACTGTTTCAGCTCAGTTCCATAAGCAGACTGCATCCATCTCTCGAGTAAATACAAATGCAAAAAATCCATTTAAAATTTCCCGATCTCTTTCGGCTTCATGTCTAGATGATCATACTGATCTCCAAGTGGACCAATTTTGCCCCTTGCTATCTTTTCGCTCTTAACCTTTCTGTAGAAGCCCTTGGGATTCTTCTTCATCTTATCTGTCATTCATCTCCTCTTCATCTTAATGCCTCAATATCCCTTGAAAACCATGATTACCTCAGCCTCTTAACCTTGCCCTTTATTCTTATGGAAACATATAAACTCTGTACTGGGAACATTTAACTTTTGAATGCTTCCCAGTTCCTAAGTATCCCTTTGCCAGAGAACAATCTATCCTAGTCCACACCTCCAGACCCTTTCTGATGCCATCAAAAGTGGCCTTTCTCCAATTCTGAATATCAGTCCGAGAACCAATCCTATCCTTCTCCATAATAATCCTGAAAATAATGGAACCCCTAAACCACCTTCATAGAAAGGTTAGCTACTTTGCAATAAAATGAAAAAAAAACACTGCTGATGACAATGAAAGTCTCACTGACTTTGAATACTTTTTCTGGTTCCTTCACAGCTGAGCTGCTGAGATTTCCTGGTATTATTTGTTTTTAGTTCAGTTATCCATCATCTGCAGTAATCTGCTGATGGTATCAACCCCAAATGAAGAAATAGCTGCAGGAAAAAAAACTGTTCATCCTAGCAAGAAAAATTTCCAACATTTTCTTTTTTTTATTTCTGATATTCAGAATCTGTCATTTATGTTTAGATGAGCTCAAGTTCAGCTTGAGAGAAAAGAATAACAAAATGACTTCCAAGGCAGTTAACGTGTCTGAAAATATCGTCTTTTTCCAGCAATTGATAACAATGATGGTATTCATAAGAACATATTCACCTGAAGAGCTATGGACCCAGAGCAGGTCGACTGGGGTGGGCAATTTTGGCATGGAGTAGATGGGCTGAAGGGTCTGTTTTTCTACTGTACTTTTGGATGATTCAATGACTCCATGACTATTAACATGTTAATACAGCAGTTCTCAACCTTCTGCTTGTGGCCCACTTGAGACATTCATTTTCCTCTGTGGCTCCCACCGTCCATAGTTGCTTAAGTTTTTCTTTTGCTCATCTATTCTAATTATTCTAATATACAGTCAATATTTACGTTTTAACAAGTTATAGGTATCATGTTAAATATAATATAATGTTGCAGGTGCATATGAAAAATGAAACTATTTCAAAGATCTGAATATGATTCTTTATTATAATATAGCTTATATAATATTTTTCCAACCAGCAAGAAAAAGCACTTAATATTGTTATTTTGGGTATTTAGTGAGATCCTTGTGACTAATGCAAACTAACAACTTTTTGAATATCTGGTTGCTACTTGGTTAAAGATAATCAAGGATTACCTCTTTTCACAACATCAAGACAGTTACAAGTTTTTGATAGCAGGTGAAGAGCTTGATTAGAATTATATTCAACTGGATGGGCGGGGGGGAAATCCAATCAAAACCAGTTTTGATTTCTCCCAGAGCTGTGCAAACTTATTTTGAATATCGCTAGTTATCCAGAAATTTTGCTTGCTGTGTCTGAATTTTGCTTGAGCTGTTATATCACTTTGTAGCTTAATAAGACGATCTTGCAATGTGGTGCCAACATCATTCACCTTCACCCCAAATGGATCCATCACCCAATCTGGAACACGCATCTCCGGCAGATCTCTGAACTGAAATTCCATATCAGTGTGCAGTTGTTTCAGATGATCAAGATATACTGTACAATCAGATCATCATCTTGCTTTTCTATTTTAAGAGGGGCCAGTAAAGGAGATTGCATAAACTTGTAACGTCCAGTATTGCAGCTGAAAAGTTTGAGTTTTCCAAGCAAAGTGGTGCATGATATGAGATAGCAGTATTTTTTTCCAAGTGGTTGTTTAATAAATTCAGCTTTTCAAATATATCTGACAGGTAAAATATGTCAGACTGAGCAGCAGCAATTTGTTCTCCAAGCTGCTTATCACTTAGAAATGCTACAATGCTATCATGAAAAGAGAATTGAACTTCCTTTCAAAATATGATGAGTATCAGGGATTGAATAGAAGTTGTGACGGTGGAGAGTGACACAGTGGTAGACTTCACGCATTCTTGACTCTCTGTAGTTTAGCCATTTTTGGCAGATGACCCCATTGAAGTAACTGCAGCCTTCATGTCACATTTTATAAGTATTATAACACACACGGGTCAGTGGAAGGCAAACAGAAACACCCTCCTGCTGCCTACTCGCTGATTGGCCTCGCTGCAGACGGCACCATTCCAATATGCAGCTTGCGATTTGGGGGTGGATGTGGAGGGGGACTTGCTGAGCCGCCCCACAGGGTGTGAACGGTGATTTGTGCATGGTCACGCAGGAGCAGAGATAATGATTGATGTGCTGCACCCACCTGACTCCCCACACACACAAAGGCTAAGCTCTTTTGCTTCCTCATTTGCACCATTTAGCATATTTTCCCATTCATTTCATTCAGGATACAAATTAAATTACATGTATTTATTTATATATTTTAGTTATATTTCATTAAAACAGCAAACTAATCATGGTCCATTCAGAAGCTCTGTGGCCCCCAGATCCTTGTCTTTTTTTTTAACAAAATCCAGCAGTCGTGGATTGAGAACGTACGAATTTGTCCTTCCGAATGTTGTCACAAAAGTAGAACTACCAGAAGCCTGAAGCACTGGGTCATCCATCCCATTATAATTCCAAGATAAGGCAAATCCTGCTGTGCAGCTACATCATTCAGCGGATATAGGAAGGTGAAATTGCTGAGAAGCATCAAGAATAAGTCGGGAAAGAAACGGGGACCCCGAAGAGAAAGCTTTCGCTCAGAACTGAAGAGACACCAAATTCATCTCTTGCATGATGGTTCCATTGATCTAAAAGACAAATATTTTCAAAGCATGTGAACTAAAAAGTAGAAACTGTAACATTCATACTGAATGAAACAGAAATGTTTCAAAATTCAATAATTTTAAATACTCAGCATTGTGTCCCACATTGACACCAATTCCTTTGTCTATCGGAATGGTAGCATAGTGATTAACACAACATTTTACTGTACCAGCGACCCGGGTTCATTTCCCACTGCTGCCTGGAAGGAGATTGTATGTTGTCTCCCTGTCACCCCGTGGTTTTCCTCTGCATGCCCCCGTTTCCTCCCACAGTCCAGAGACGTACTGATTGGTAGGTTAATTGGTCATTGTAAATCGTCTTGTATTTAGACTAGGATTAAATCAGGGGACTGCTGGGCTGTCAAGCTCAAAGGGACAGAGGGGCTTATTCCATGCCGTATCACGGTAGTGCAGTGGTTAGCACAACACTTTCCTGTACTAGCGACCTGGGTTCAATTCCCGCTGCTGCCTATAAGGAGCTTGTATGTTCTCTCTGTTGCCACGTGGGTTTCCTCCAGGTGCTCTGGTCTCCTCCTGTAGTTCAAAGATGTACCGGCTGATTGGTTAATTGGTCATTGTAAATTGTCATGTGATTGGGCTAGGGTTAAATCGGAGGTTGCTGGCTGGCGTGGCTCGAAGGGCTGGAAGGCCTCCTCCGCGCTGGATCTCGTAAATAAATTAATAAATAAATTCCCTTTTCATTTGGTTTACACATCACAGATTAACTTTTTCTTATTGACTAGCCATTATGATCTATTTCAGCTGGCTCTTTCACAAACTTCCCTTTCATCATGCACCTATTACCCGCCTCCCCCCCGCCCACTGCCATCGCTTCTTTAACCTTTAACTATTTTTTCAAGTTAATGGGTAATCGACCTGCAATCTTAATTCCATTTCTCGATCCAGAGATCCGACTTGATCTGCTAAGTATCCCCCCACTTTCTGTTTGTATTTCAGACTGACAATATTATGCATTATTTTGCTCTTGGACTACGTCCCGATCTGGTGGAGGCACTCACAATGTGATCTGCAGGTTAACCGTCATGGTGGCAGGTATGGGGGATTCCACAGCCTCCCTTGTACAAGATGGCGATGCACTACAATGGAAGCATGCAGCTATTCATGGAGGGGATGCTAGAGACAGGGGGCCCCACCAGTCAAATTCTTTCACTTGTTATAGAATCATGGATGAATGTTCCAGCTGCTGCAAACATGTATTTATTTATTGAGATACTGCACAGAGTAGGCCACTCCATGGCTTCGCGTCACGCTGCCCAGCAATTCCCGATTTAATCCCGGCTGGATCACGGGACAATTTACAACGACCAATTAACCTACCGGTATGACTTTGGATTGTGGAAGGAAACCCACATGGTCACGGGGAGAACATACAAACTCCTTACCGAAAGCAGGAATTGAACCTGGGTCACTGCTACTGTAAAGTGTTGTGCTAAGCACTATGCTATGCTACTGCGCTGCCCTAAACGGATTCATAGAGATGTCTGAAGAGTTCCTCTCGCAAAATGGTTTCATCTGCTTGGCCCCTCAACTATTGATCTACGTATCTCTATATTCAAGAATCTTCATTGGTGAAAAAGATAAAGAAAAAGATAAAAGAGCATTTTGAGGACAACCCAATCAGTTGAAATTTTCAGGTGATATTTTGCTGGATGTTTTGGTCTCTTACAGTCTGACTGTAGCCATGTCTCATCAGCCCCCTTATCTTTCTGCTCCCCCTGTACCGGGTCGAGACAACAGTGACTTATGGAGAAGAGGAGTTCGGTGGGTAATACCGTTCCGGCTGACCGGAAGTGCACTGAGTACGGTAAGCATAAAGGAGTTGGGTGCTTACTGATCTGGGTAACAACAGATGGTGCAATCCGGGGTATATTACGATCGAGTAACGTGTTTGCAGACTGAATATTAACCTTTTTACTGTTGGACTTCGGCCACATTCCACCGAGATACAACACTTGGCGGCACGGGAGGTCGTTCCTGCCTGTGGCCATCGAACGTGCAGCTCCTCCCATGGAGGGTCAGACACCCTGAGCCAATAGACTGGTCCTGGACTTATTTTCCATCTGGCATAGTTTGCATTTTGTTGTTTGATTGTTGGCGGTTTTTGTATTGCTATATTTACGCTCTATTCTTGGTTGGTGCAGCTGTAACGAAACCAAATTTCCCTCGGGATTAATAAAGTATATCTATCTATCTATCTATCTGTAGCCATTAACTTTGTAGTTCTCTAAAGAGGTGTCTTGGTCAAGGATAAAGTTTTTGACTATATAGAAGACTACTCTGATCTATGAAAACAACAACTTGAAATTTAGTCAAACGTATCAACAACTATAATACTGTAGCTCTATGATCTATGTCATATTAAATTCTATCCGGTACAGAAGTTATTAAAATTCCTTGAGAGCTCTGAAAAAGCATCAATGACTCATCCATAAATATATCTCATATCCATTATATATGGATTAGATTTTTGCAAGAAACATCCTGAAATTAATCAAATCTTCCCTAAAAGTGCTATCCTAGAGAGGAATTTTTATAAATGAAGTGTGAAGTCGGGTGTCATGTGTGCTTATGACAAAGGCAAATTTATTTTTGTCTTGTTTATTGCATCAGAATAAAGTAAGCACTCCTGACTGGAACTTCTGTTACTCTAGTTATTATTGTAAATAAAATTTACAACCCACCATCAAATAAGCATACTATGTAATTTAACATGCGTATCAGAATCAAAATTAGAATCAGATTTAGTATCACCAGCATATGTTGTGAAATTTGTTGTTAAGTGGCAGCAGTATACGTCATAGTAAAAACTGTAAATATATCTATGTTAAATTAAATAAGTAATCCAAAAAAGTAGTGAGGTAGTGGTCATGGGTTCGATGATTATTCAGAAATCTGACGGCAGAGGGGGAAAAGCTGTTGCTGAATCATTGAGTGTGTGTCTTTCAGCTCTTGTTTCTCCTCCCTAACGGTAGCAGTGAGAAGAGGGCACGAGCAGGCTGTTGAGGATCCTTAATGTTGGATACTGCCTATTTCGAGGGTTCGCTCCTTGAAGGTGTCCTGGGTGCTGGGGAGGATAGTGCCCATGATAGAGCTGACTGAGTTTGCGACTTTCTGCAGCTTATTTCGATCCAAATATAGATCAAGAGCAAGATAATGCAAATGTTGGAAGTCTGAAATAAAAGCAGAGAGTCGTGGGAATACTGAGCAGGTCGAGTAGAATCTGGGTGAGCACACATAGTTCAGCTGTTTCACTTTCCAGTCTTGCTGCTACACAGTCATCTTTCTATGACATCATTAACAGGAATTATCATCATGAAATTCTTGTGAAGAGAAATTCCTAAATTCTCATTGGCACCTCAGAGAGCCAGGCAATGATCATCTCCATCAAGTGAGATACTTAATAGTGATACTATTGCCATGACTCCCACCATCTGCACCCTTCAGATCACCATTGAGTAGAATCATAAATCACAACTAGAATAATTACATCAATACTGTGGTTACAGAAGCAAGCATGTATACCTCATAAAGAGTAACTCACCTTCTGATACTTCCCATTGTCTACAAGGTACAAGTGAGGAGTGTGATAGAGTGCTCTTTACTTGCTTGAGTACATACAGCTCCAACAAAACAAAACAGATCTGAGAACATCCACCACAAAGCAGATTGCATGAATTCAAGCAGCTCACCAAGGGGCAATGTGGGATGCCTTTATTTCAAAGTTCATAAAAAAGTTCTAAGCAAATTTATTACCTAAGTACATATATCTCACCATATACAACTCAGAGATTTGTTTTCCCTCTAAGAGGCTAAAGAAATTTGGCTTCACTCACAAAATGTAGGAGGAACTCAACAGGTCAGGCAACATCTATGAAAAAGAGTAAACGGTCAATGTTTCAGGCTGCGACCCTTCTTTAGGACTGGAAAGGAAGGACAGAAGTCATAATAAGAAGTTTCCTTGGAAGTTTGTGAAGATTTGGCATGACATTTAAAATGTTGACAAAATTCTGTAGTGGAGAGTATGTTGACCAGTTGCTTCATAGCCTGGTATGGAAACATCAAAGATCTTGAATGGAAAATCCTACAAAAAGTAGTGGTTGTGGCCCAGCCATCATGGGTAAAGCCCTCTCCGTCATCGAGCATATCTACATGGAGTGCTGTCACAGGAAAGCAGCATCCATCATTGGGGACCCCCACCTCGTTGTTCATGCTCTCCTCCCGCTGCTGCCATCAGGAAGAATCAGGAGCCTCAGGACCCACAGCACCAGGTTCAGGAACAGTTATTAACCCTCAACAATCAGGCTGTTGAACCAGTGGGGATAATGTCACACAACTTCACTCACTTCATCACTGTTCTGTTCGCACTCAAGTTCAAGGACTCCAGCTCATGTTCTCGATATTTATTGTTTGTTTGTTCATTTTTTTATTCTTTGTATTAGCGCAGTTTTATACATTGGTCGTTTCCCTGCCCTGTTGGATGTGGTCTTTCATTGATTCTATTATGTTTCTTGGACTTGCTGAGTATGCCCGCAAGAAAATGAATCTCAGGGTTGTACTTGTTGATATATATGCACTTCGATAATAAATTTTTTTTGAAATTTGTAGATAAGGGACCCAAAACTGCTCACAGTACTCCATGTGCGATCTGACCAATGCTTTATAAAGCCTCAACATTACATTCTTACTTTTGTATTCTATTCCTCTTGAAATGAATGCGGGCACTGCAATTCTCTTCCTTACCACTGACTCAGTCTGTAAGTTAACCTTTAGGGAACTCTGCACAAGGATTCCTAAGTCCCTTTGCACTTCTGATTTTTTCAGTTTTCTCCTCATTTACAAAATAGTCCATACCTTTATTCCTTCTGCCAAGGTGCATAACCATACACAGATGTATTTTCCTGCACTATATTCCATCTGCCACCTCCTTGCCTATTCTCCCAATCTGTCCAAATCCTTGTGCAGCCACCTTGCTTACTCAACACTAGCTGCCCCTCCACCCATCTTCATATCATCTGCAAACTAGGTCACAAATTCCTTCATTCAAATCATTGACACAAAGTGAAAAGGAGCGATCCCTACACTGGCCCCCAAGGCACATCACTGGCAGTCAAACCGAAAAGGCTCTCATAATTCCCAATATTTGCCTCCTGCCAGTCAGCCAATCTTTTATCCACACTGATGTCTTTCCTGTTATACCATGGGGACTTATCGTGTCAAGTAGCCTCATGTGTGGCACCATGTCAAAGGCTTTCTGAAAATCCACTTTGTCTATCCTGCCTGTTATTTCCTCAAAGAATTCAACCAGATTTGTCAGGCAAATTTTCCTCTCGTGTAAACCATAGGCTTATTGTATCATATTGCTCCAAGTACCCTGAATCATCATCCTCAATAAAGATTATCCTGAATTCAAACTAACTGGCTTGTAATTTCTTTTCTGCTGTCTTGCTCCCTTGTTAAAGAGTGGAGTAACATTTGCAATTTTTCAGTCATCCAGAGCCATTCCAGAATCTAGTTATTCTTGCTAGATCATTAATAATGCCTCCATAATCTCTTCAGCTAGCTCTTTCAGAGCACTGGAGTGTAGTCCATCTGATCCAGGTGACTTATCTACCTTCAGACCTTTCAGCTTCCCAAGTAACTTCACTTTAGTAATAGCAACAGCGCTCATTTCTGACCCTTGACACTTTTGCATTTCTGGCACTCTGCTGGTGTCTTCCACAGTGAAGACCAACGTAAAATAAGACCGTAAGATATAGGAGAGAATTAGGCTATTCAGCCTATTGAATCAGCTCTGTATTTCTCTCATAGCTGATCCCAGATCCCACTCAACCCCATACACTTGGCTTCTCGCCGTATCCTTTGATGCCCTGAACGATCAGGAAACTATCAACTTCCGCCTTAAATATACGCACAGACTTGGCCTCCACTGCAGTCTGTGGCAGAGAATTCCATAGATTCACTACTATCTGACTAAAAAAAATTCCACTTTACCTCTATTCTAAAAGGTCATGCCTGAATTTTGAGGCTGTGCTCTCTAGTTCTGGATACCCCCACCATAGGAAACATCCTCTCCACATCCACCCTATCTAGTTCTTCAACATTTGGTAGCTTTCAATGACACCTCTTGAATTTTCCTAAATTCCAGTGAGTACAGGCCCAAAGCTGCCAAATGCTCCTCATATGTTAACCCCTTCATTCCCGGAATCATCTTCGTGAACCTCCTCTGGACTCTCTCCAATGACAACACATTCTTTCTGAGATATGGGGCACAAAACTGTTGACAATATGCCAAGTCTGGCCTGACAGTGTCTTATAAAGGCTCAGCATTATCTCCTTGCTTTTATATCCTATCCCCCTTGAAATAAATGCTAACATTGCATTTGCCTTCTTTACCACAGGATCTTAAAATACTTATTAAGTTCATCTGCCATTTCTTTGTCCCAATTACTACCTCTCTAACGTCAGATATCCACACTTGTCCCTCTTTTATTCTTTATATATATAAAAAGCTCTTTGTATCCTGTTTTATACTATAGACCAGTTTACCTTCATATTTCATCTTTTCTATCCTTATGTTTTTTTATAGGTGTTTTCTGTTGTTTTTTAATAGCTTCCCTATCCTCTACCTTCCCCTAATTTTTGCTGTATTACATGCCCTGTTCTTTTTCCTTTTATGCTGTCTTTGACATACTTTGTCAGCAATGGTGGCCTGATCTTGCCTTTAGAATACTTCTTCATTTTTTGGATGATGGAAAAGTTCGTGCAAAGGTACTGTTGATGTAACGTCTATGGAGACCATGAGGAAGGATAGGCAGTGGATAGGGCATAATTGCAGACAGCTGGATGGGTTAAAATGTGTCTACTTTAATGTGAGAAGTATCAGGAAAGAAGGTGATGAACTTAAAGAATGGCTTAGAATGTAGAACTATGACTTTGTGGCTATTACAGAGACTTGACTGTCACTAGGGCAGGAATGGTGGCTGGATGTTTGGGGTTTAGATGTTTCAAAAGGGAGAGGGAGATGGGAGAATGGCATTGCTAACCAGGAATAGTTTCACAGCTGTATAAAGGGAGGACGTCATGGAGGGATTGTCTACTGAGTCAGTGTGGGTTGAAGTCAGAAACAGGAAGGGAGGAATCATTCTATTGGGAGTGTTTAATAGACCTCCAAGAGTAACAAGGGCACTGAAAAGAAGATAACTTGGTGAACAAGCATTACAGAGACAGTGACCACAACTCCCTGATCTTTATCATAGCCTTGGACAGGGATAGGAGCAGATGGTATGGGAAAGTATTTAATTGGGAGAGGGCTAATTATGATGCTATTAGTCAGGAACTTGAGAAGCTAAATTGGGACCAGATGTTTTCAGGGAAATGTACAAAGCAACCGTGGGAGGTTCTTTATGGATCACTTGCATGAGGCTGTGGATAGGTTTGTGCCAGTGAGGCAGGGAAAGGAAGTAGGGTGAAAGAACTATGGTTGACAAGAGATATGGAACTTTTAGTTAAGAATAAGAAAAAAGCATAGTTAAGGTTTAGGAAACAATAATCAGGATTCTTAAGAGTTATAAGCTAGCCAAGAGAGAGCTTAAGAAGGGACTTAGAAAAGTAAGAAGGGGACATGAGAAATAGGATTAAGGAAAACTCTGAGACATTCTATATGTACATGAAGTACAGGAGGGTGACTAGAGTGAAGTTAGGACTGACTAGGGGTAGAAGAAAAAAGGTGCCTGGAGTGAGAGGAGGTAGGGGAGGTCCTGAATGAGTACATCATATTCACCAGTCGATTGATCAAGATGTATAAGCTGATGTGAGAGACAGATTGAGAAGACAGCCAGTGTATTTTTCCCCAGGGCAGAAATGACTAATACAGGAGGATGTACTTTTAATTGTGATTGAAGAATAGGGGAATGTCAGAGGTAGGTATTTTACACAGTGAGTGGTAAGTGCATGGAATGCATTACCAGTGGTGATGCTAGAGCCAGATTCATTAGGGATATTTAAGATGGTCTTAGGTAAGCACGTGGATGAAGGAAAGCTGGAAAGCTATGTGGGAGAGCATGTTGAAATTGGTCTTGCTGTAGGTTAAAAAGTGGGCACTACATTGTGGGCTGAAGGGCCTTACTGTGCTGTACTGTTCTATATTTTATGTTCTATGCTTTGCCCATGACTACAAGAAACTGCAGAGAGCTCAGCACATCACGGACACCAGCCCTTCTGCTATGGACTTTGTCCATCCGTAATGGAGTCAGCTTAAGACCCCACCCTGATCACAAATGAATGTTTAAATAATAAATGGGGATCTTATTTGAAGATTTTTACTGACGGCTCAGTGGACCCAGAGAGCAGTAGGGCAGGATTTGGGATATATGTGTCTTGGAATTAAGATTGGTCACCGGGTTTCAGATGGTGTTTCTGTCTTTGCAACAGAATTATTAGCAATCCTCTGGGCCTTATCGTGGATAGAAGACTCTTGACCACGTAGGGTTATCATCTGTTTGGATTCTGCTGCTGCCTTAGAGTCTATAAAAGGGAGTAAATCAAAAGCTCATCCTGACATAGTTATTGAGATTCTCTTAGTGTTGTTTAGAGTAGGGAAGATGGGTTGTGCAGTTAGATTTTCATGGATACCTGGGCATGCTGGGCTGGAGGGAAATGAAATTGTGGATGGCATTGCAAAGTCTTCCTTACAGAGCAGGCAAGTAGAAATTAGAGTTCCCCTAGGCAGAGCAGAATTGAGAAGTAGGATTGAAAAAGGTATAGCGAAGAAGTGGCAGGAGGATTGGAAAAATGAATTAAGGGGCAGGCATTATTTTTCTAGTCACCCACTAGTTAAAAAGGTCTCAGACTGTTACCTTTTAAGTCGTTGAGATATGGTGAAATTTACAATACTTAGGTTGGGGCATTGTGGGCTAAACTATTACTTAAAGGTAATAGGAAAACATCCTACTGGATTATGTGACTGTGGTAGTCCAGAGACAGTCCAGCATGTTTTGCTGAGCTGTAATCAATACAAAATTGAAAGAAATATGCTGTTCAAGAGGCTATCTGGCTTAAATTTATTTTGGTTTTCTATTCAGTCTTCGTTTGGCCATCAAGAGAATCAACATCTGATTGAAGAGTCTGTCATTCAGTTTATACGTGAGACTAGGTTGTATTCGAGAATTTGAGTTCCTTGAAGTTCTATAATATACATCCTGCGGAGGGCTGTAATACACCTAGATGCGTGTAAACAGCCGGAAATAGAAGAAGAAGAAGAAGGAGAAAGACCCCACCCACCCCAGACATTCTTTCTTCTCCTCTCTTTCTTTGGACAGAAGATAGAAAAACCTGAAAGCATGTACCAGCAGGCTCAAACACTGCCCTCTGTCTTTGA
The DNA here is from genome assembly GCF_963921235.1 of Mobula hypostoma. Taxonomy (NCBI): domain Eukaryota; kingdom Metazoa; phylum Chordata; class Chondrichthyes; order Myliobatiformes; family Myliobatidae; genus Mobula; species Mobula hypostoma. Next base: position 179,424,110 of record NC_086102.1, on the reverse strand, counting down.
GGAAATGGAGGAAAATTAGTCTTTTATCTTTCTTTCATCCATGCGAATGGGGCCTTGTACAAAATTCTTGCTATGCCTTCATTATGTGAGGAGGCAAAAGCAATGGGAATGGAAGAAATTCTGCAGTATTTTATTAAAGAGAGGGATATTGAGATGAATAGACAGCTTGAGTTTATAATAAAGCAACTTAATTCAGAGGAGATGCTTGAAAATTCAGATTCTGATGATGACGTGGAAGATGATGAGAAAGTTGAAAAGTTGGACTTGACCTTACTATCTGCCTTGTTATGATCTTGTACCTTATTGTTTACCCACACTGACTTTCTCTGTAACTGTTACACTTTATTCTGCATTGTTGCTGTTTTAACTTGTTCTACCAGAATGCATTCTGTAATGACCTGACCTGTATGAACAGTATCAAAGATAAACTCTGCACTGTATCTCGGTATACGTGACAATTCCAATTTCAAATCTAATTCCAATTTCAATGTTCAGAACCCTATCCATCATCTTCACTGGTCTTTTTCTCTACTCTCAGCATATTATGGCTGCAGCGCTGGCCATCTACAAAACGGCCTGTCGTCTCTTTCCTTGGCTGTTCAGACTGCATTCTCCAAACCATGACTTCTACCCAAGAAGGACAACGGCAGCGTTACATGGGAACACCACTACCTTCAGGTGCCCCTCCAGTCACGCCCCATCCTGACCTGGAAATATTGCACAGAATCTTCATTGCTGGGTCGAAATCCTGAAATTTCTTGCCCAATTGCTTTATCCAAGTCCTTCATAAGACGGTTTGCAGCAGTTGAAGAGGCTAGCTCAACATTGTCTTCTCAAGTTCAATTAAGGTTGAGCTATTAAGTGTTGACCTTTGCAGCAAAGTTCAAAATACTTTATTATCTAAGTATGTATTCATTATACAACCTTCAGATTTGTCTTCTTACAGGCAGCCACAAAACAAAGAAACCCCAAAAAACCATTAAAAGAAAAACAAAGGCTGTCATGCTCTAATGTGCTGAAAAAAAAAACAAATTGTGCAAACAATAAAAGTAAGCAAATGGCATTCAGTTTTGTTTGCCGCTGTTCAGTAGTCACTGCGCTTCACCAGCGCCATCTTAAACCAGAACGGGAATGCTTAGATCCCTGAAAACACACACAAAGAACAACTCCGAATGTATTGTGTGGTATCACATAGGAACATAGAAAATAGGTGCAGGAGTAGGCCATTTGGCCCTTCGAGCCTGCACCGCCATTCAGTATGATCATGGCTGATCATCCAACTCAAAACCCTGTACCAGCCTTCCCTCCATACCCCCTGATCCCTTTAGCCACAAGGGCCATATCTAACTCCCTCTTAAATATAGCCAATGAACTGGCCTCAACTGTTTCCTGTGGCAGAGAATTCCACAGATTCACCACTCTCTGTGTGAAGAAGTTTTTCCTAATCTCAGTCCTAAAAGGCTTCCCCTTTATCCTCAAACTGTGACCCCTCGTTCTGGACTTCCCCAACATTGGGAACAATTTTCCTGCATCTAGCCTGTCCAATCCCTTTAGGATTTTATATGTTTCAATAAGATCCCCCCTCAATCTTCTAAATTCCAACGAGTATAAGCCTAGCTGATCCAGTCTTTCATCATATGAAAGTCCTGCCATCCCAGGAATCAATCTGGTATTAACTGTTTTGGGATAGACATAAAATGCTGAAAATTAAAAATAAAAACAGTTAATGTTAAAAATATGCAGTAGATCAGTCAGTGTCTGACAGTGAGAAAGCATTAAAATTTAAACTCAATGACGTGCCATCAGAACCAAACTCCAAACGTAATATTACTTTTTATGTTTCATGCATTCAAATTCTGTGAGTTTTCAATAACTTGGGAATACTATTGATGAATGATATCTCTATCCCTTCTGTGCGGGATGTAGATTCGTCACATGCCTTGTTATTCGACGACCCCGGCCCCCACCTCCAGCCCCTGTCAGCTGCCTGTGTAACCTATTTGTATTGTGCTGTGATTTGCCCCACTGTGTGATGAGCTGAGGCAGTGGGCCTGCTCTGGGCTTTGGGGTTATGGACTCACTTTCATTCTGAATGCTGTTGCTTGCTTTAGTTTTTGTATGATTTGTGTTTCTTTCTCTCTCTGTGCTTTAGAGTTGGTCTTTTTTAAATTGAGTTCTTTCAGGTTTCTTTTTTTGTGGCTGCCTGTAAGCAGACGAATTTCAAGGTTGCAAACACGAGGAATTTCAAGGTTGTATAATTTATACAGACTTTGATAATAAATATACTTTGAACTATTAAACCCATGATTTTTCTTTTCCCACTGAAAATTGTCTCAGCATTAAAGTCTGCTTTGTGTTTCTACCTATATTCTCAACCTGTTGACTAGTTTCATTTTCATACCATCATCCCTGCAAATTGGCTAGATCATTAGGTGTGTTCTTCTCCAGCAAGCAATCGCAGCTGCTTGCACTCCTTCTTGCTCTGATCTGATTTGTTGGATCTGTTCAAATGGACTCACTGGTAGCGGCAACATTTCAAGCTGACGTCTTGTCATTTCCAGAGACTTTTGAAGGCATTACAACCTCTAGATCAACAGAATCAACACTTCGAGGTAAGAAAAGAATTATTTTATTTTACCTCAGTTTGTGACAATATTTACTAGGTGTTAAATTTCCAATGCAATATGACACTAGTAAACTACACTAGTAATGCAAGTTAATAGTGTCATATTGCATTGACACTGGTAACTGCAATGTCTTCTTCTTAAATTTTTGATGCTGACGGAGTTCTGTTAACTTTTATGTGAAATAGCGATTGCAGGACTAGGGAGTTTTAGGTTCAGCAGTTTAGTTTTACTTCCACTGAAAAAAATGATTATGTCATACATACTAGTGATGACATCAGTACGTCATTTATTCGTTCATGGAGATACAGCGCAGAATAGGCCTTTCTGGCCCTTCAAGCCATGCCACCCAGCAATCCCTGCATTTAATTCTAGCCTAATTACGGGACAATTTACGCTGACTAAGTAACCTACCAACCGGTACGTCTTTGGACTGTGGGTGGAAATCAGCGGTACATCTGGCCACTTAAGTTACTTCCGTAACCATCTACAAATACACCACACCTATCAGTTACTTTGCAATGGCAAACATTTGACAATGAATGTAATGATAGCTTAACAAGTAAAAATAAACTACTGGACTAAAAGAAATTTAGGATAAGATTCTTGAAAGTATAGGCAGAAAGATATAATGTTAGGTTCCTGAGTCATGGCTTGGCCATGCTGGAATGAACTGAATGGAGTGCGTGTTCCTTTGAGGAGAAAGTGAGGTTGGTAAGTGAACCAAATTTTCAAAGTTGTTGCCTGGTGCACAGTTACAGAGTTGCACTGGTGATTTCACACAAAGTCTGCAAAGCTACATAATCTATTGTTGTAAGCTCAGTCAGCTCCATCATGGGAACTAGCCTCCTCGGCATCCTGGACATCTTCAAGGAGTGATGCTTCAAAAAGGCAGCATCCATCATAAAGGACCCCCATCACCCAGGACATGCCCTCTTCTCATTGCTACCATCAGGGAGGAGGTGCAGGAGCCTGAAGACACACACTCAACGATTCAGGAACAGCTTCTTCCCCTCCAGATTTCTGAACGGACATTGATCCCATGAACACTACCTCTCTATTTTTTTTCACTTTTTGCACTATTTATTTAATGTAACATTTTAAATATATATACTTCTTACTGTAGTTTGCAGTTTTTATTATTATCTATTGCGATGTACTGCTGCCCCATAACAACAAATCTCACAACATTTGCCAGTGATATTGAATCTGATTCTGATTCTATTCCCTTCAAACCAGTGTTCAAAAACTTAAAGGCACATTGAAAAAATAGAAATATAAATATAGACGTAAACTGACAAAGTTTTATACTATCACAAAAGGAAAAGTAAAATGCATTGTTTCACACATTGACTGGACAGAATTTAATGACAGAATTCTTGTCACAAAATCTTGAGCTCTTCAAACAGGCATGAGGCCATAGCTTGCACTGGCAGGACAGTTATTATGTCAATTATTTGTACTCATGTATTCATTTGGTTTCCTAAATCGTTTGTGTGATAATTTGCTGGAAGTGCAAGGTAATAATGGCTCAGCAAGGAAAAATAGATGTCTGGTACCTGAGCAAACAGGAGATCTACTGTGTACCTTAGCCCCAACCAGTCAGAGAGAAGGATTTTACAATAACGGATTAAACGCCTCAGTAATAGAATAAACACTGAGGATGAAGTTAAATGTGAAATTTCAGGTGTGAAAAGAGAAATAAAGAGGGGGAGAATTTTCAAGAAAGAAAAATACAACAGTAAAGTTTAAAAAAGATACAAATATTTTGCTTCAAATTTAGAGTCATAGAGTCATAGAAAGCACAGCACAGAAAAAGACTCTTCAGCCCATCTAGTTCATGCCAAAATATTAATCTGCCTTGTGCCATCGATCAGCACCTGGACCATAGCCCTGCAATCCACATACCTATTCAAATTTCACTTAAATGTTGAAATTGAGCCTGTATCCACCACTTCTGCTGGCATCTCATTTCACACTCTCACCATCCTCTGACTGAATAAGTTCCCTCTCATGTTCGCCTTAAACATTTCACCTTTCACCCTTAACCAATGACCTCTAGTTCTCGTCTCACCCAACCTCCACGGAGAAAGCCTACTTGAATTTACCCTATCTATACCCCTAATAATTTTGTATACCTCTATCAAGTCTCCCTTCAACCTTCTACGTTCCAGGGAATAGACTCCTAACCTTTTCAACCTTTCCCTATAACTCAGGTTCCCAAATCCTGGCAGCATCCTTGGACATATTCTCTGCACCAACTCTCGTACTCAATTCTTTGATTTATGAAGGCCAATGTACCTAAATCTTTCTTTACAAACCTGTCTAACTGTGACACCACTTTCAAGGAGTTATGCACCTATACTCCTAGGTCCATCTGTTCTACTGCACTCCTCAGTGCCCTACCATTCACTGTGTAAGTTCTACACTGGTTTGTCCTCGTACTAGTCTGCATTAAATTTTATCTGCCATTTTCAGCCCATTTTTCTGGCTGGTCCAGATCCCACTGCAAACTTTGATAGACTTCCTCCCCATCCATTATACCCCCAACCTTGGTGTCATCCAAAAATTTGCTGATCTAGTTTTCTACATCATCATCCAGATTGTTGGTATAGATGACAAACAACAGTGGACCCAGCACCAAGCCCTGCAGCATACCAGTATTCACACACCTCTAGATGGAGTGGCAACCATCTACTACTGCTCGCTGGATTCTTCAATGTCTAATCCAATTTACTACCTCATCATGAGTTCCAAGCGACAGAGCCTTCTTGATCATCCTCCCATGCAGGACATTGTCAAGGGCCATGCTAAAGTCCATGTAGACAACATCCACTGCCTTGTCTTCATCAACTTCCCTGATAATTTCCTCAAAAACTCCATGAGATTGGTTAGACGTGACCTACCACGTGCAAAGCCATGTTGACTATCTCGAAGCAGTCCCTGTCTATCCAAATACTTTATGTGTTCATTCTCTTGGAATGCCTTCCAATAACATACCACTACTGATGTCAGGCTCACTAGCCTATAATTTTCTGGCTTATTCTTAGAGCCTTTCTTAAAGAATGGAACAACATTAGCCATTCTCCAATCCTGCGGTTAAGGATGTTTCAAATATCTCTGCTAGAGCTATTGCAATTTCTACACTAGCCTCTCACATGGTTCGAGGGGACATCTTGTTAGGTCCTGGGGATTTATCCACCCTGATTTGCCTCAAGACATCTCTTGAAATAATTCAACAACTAAAAGCCAAAAGGAATGTCTCTATACTTGCAACACTAGAGAGGTGTCAGTACTTAACACTTACAAAGTTATTAGAAAGGATAATTAATAAAATTTGGTGAGACTTAATTAAGCACTGTAGTTCAGTTGTATATACCACAAAATGGTAACAACTTTACATCATTAGTGATCTTCATTGGTACTCTGGAAGGTGAGGTGCTACTTCTATGAAGTTAATGTTGGAGCATCTTAAATAGCTGTCTATACTTGTTTGACTCTCCAAGAGGACCATAACCCTGTCATGGATTGGAGGCTTGCGTACCTTAGTGACCCAGAGAGCTACTGTATGTTGGCTGGAGTTAGGGCTCTATGCTTTGGCTCTTAGTAGGGTCATCCATGCCAAACAAGTCACAGGGTAGAGGCCAGACTAAGAGTGGTCCACTAGTCCTCCAGGTTCAGGGGTTCAGCTCAGGGCTAACAATCCTTGCTGGCCAAACAGAACTGTTCTGGAAACAGCAATGAAGAATCCTGCATCTCAGTGTGACTGTATTCCTGAGTCTCCACCCAAGAAACATAGAAACATAGAAAACCTACAGCACAATACAGGCCCTTCGGCCCACAAAATTGTGCCAAACATGTCCCTACCTTAGAAATTACTAGGCTTACCTATAGCCCTCTATTTTCCTAAGCTCCATGTACCTGTCCAGGAGTCTCTTAAAAGATCCTATCTTATCTGCCTCCACCACCGTTGCCGGCAGTCCATTCCATGTACTCACCACTCTCTGAGTAAAAAACTTACCCCTGACATCTCCTCTGTACCTACTCCCCAGCACCTTAAACCTGTGTCCTCTTGTGGCAACCATTTCAGCCCTGGGAAAAAGCCTCTGACTACCCACACGATCAATGCCTCTCATCATCTTATACACCTCTATCAGGTCACTTCTCATCCTCCGTCGCTCCAAGGAGAAAAGGCCAAGTTCACGCAACCTATTCGCATAAGGCATGCTCCCCAATCCAGGCAACATCCTTGTAAATCTCTTCTGCACCCTTTCTATGGCTTCCACATCCTTCCTGTAGCACAGTACTCCAAGTGGGGTCTGACCAGGGTCCTATATAGCTGCAACATTACCTCTCAGCTCCTAAATTCAATTCCATGATTGATGAAGGCCAATACATCGTACACCTTCTCAACCATAGAGTCAACCTGTGCAGCTGCTTTGAGCGTCCTATGGACTCGGACCCCAAGATCCCTCTGATCCTCCACACTGCCAAGAGTCTTACCATTAGTACTATATTCTGAATACTGAATACTATATTTAGACTTGCAAGACTGACAATAGTAAAAACCTATTGGAAGCTACTGACATGATGAAGGAAGGTATGAATAACACCAGAGATGGAGGGTCATCATTGCTGTCATAAACACCAGTGACGTAAAGGGGAAAAGAGACAGGAGTGGAGTTTAACGACTCCTTGTTGGAGAAGAAATTGGCCTTCCGTTTAAGAACATTTCAAGAGCTGAGCATGTTAATACTGTAAGCCTTACTTTTACTTGGACTGTAGAATTCGTCCCTCGGTAGATCAGTTGATAAATGATTTACAGAATTCTCTCTGCACATCCTATTTAAATGGGAATTTGAAGTAATGGCCCCAAAATTGAATGCTGTTGGTTGCTCAGTGTCAGGTTATGCTTAAAATACTAGTTGGTAATAATGAGGTTTAGACTAGTGATTCAGAGTTCAAGTTCGATTATAACACTTTGCAAATTGAATTCAGTTTGAAAATCTGGAAATTTGCAGAACTCACATCAGTTTGGATGGCCATTGAAAAGCTAACTGGCTCTCTAAGGTAGGATCTGTACAATCAATGTTTCGTACTCAAATTCCTCATGAGGACCCTTCAGAGGTGCTGCCTGACTTGTTGAGTTCCTCCAGCATTTTGTGTGTGCTGCTCAAGGTTTTCACCATCTGCAGAATCTTTTGTGTTTATAAAAGTAACCTGCCAATTACATAAAACAGAGCTTGTGGCAACTCTGAAGAGGCAATAAATGCTGATTTGTACGTGGTTGACAGCTCCTGAAAACAGAAGATAAAAAAATAAATGTCTTCATATCTAAGAGGCTTATGATAGAATAAAGAAAATGCCAGTACATTTCATTGGTTTTTAACGACAACGTGACAGAAGTTTCACCTTTGCATCTGTGTAATCACTTACCAAACAATAAATATAGAACTGAAATGAGTTCCTGTGAGCTTGAACTGTCTTCACATGGAAATATGAAAATTATACATTTGGCTTTATTCATATACAGTCTGCAGTCTGATTATTGCATCTATAGGCTGGTAAAATATTGCTGATTACGAATAATAATGTTTGGGGAATTTGTTTTACAAAAGAGGTGAAGGAAAGAGCAGACTTTTATTGCCCATAATTAGTTTCCTTCCATAAAAAATGTTAAAGTACCAAAGTTCGGCCAAATAATTAACAAGCTTTTGTATCATTGCTATGCCGACCTCTTAACAAGGGTAAGTTCAGTTCACACGAGTAGAAGTTCAAAGTTCAAAGTAAATATATTATCAAAGTACATATATGTCATCATATACAACCCTGAGAATTATTTTCTTGTCAATAAATCCATAGAACACTAACTTCTTCTTCGTGCCCGTTATACCGCTGGCATTTAGGGCAGCAAGGAAGGTCCTCCATCTCTGGTGGTGCACAGGGCTTCCTTCATCATGCCAGTAGTTTACTCTCGGTTTTCAGTATTGCCAGTCACACAAGTCCTGGATGGAGCCTCAGCAATACAATCACGTTCAGATGTAGAAGCATTCCTCATTGCTGTTTCTGTAACAATTTTGTTTTACCATACGGAGTCGTTAGCCCTGTGCTGAACCCCTGAGCCTGGAGGACCTTTGACCTGTTTGGCACGGATGACCCTGAGGCACGTGCGCCTCCAAACCATGACAGAGTTGTAGTCCTTTTGGAGGAGAATAATAACTATAACAGAATCAACAAAAGACCGCCAAACTATGGCGTTCAACCAGAGTGCAGAAGACAAGAAACTCTGTTGTTGAATTTTTCAGTTTTTATCCCCAGCTCAGTTTAGGAATTTTATTTATTTTTATTAGCATTTGGCCAAAAAGATTAATTTTGTTCGTTTAAAAATAATGGAATGTTGCTTGAGCTCTTTGTGTCTGCAGAGTGTAACCAAACCAAAACTGTGACTAATAATAATTATAAAGTAATCCAGGCATTAGCTTTGCATTTATAAGTCATTTTCTTTCACGTAATAGAAAACATTATTCGCTTTCTGTTGCAATTCCATCATGCTGTTATTCACCTGGACCTTTTCATCGCTGTCGCTTTACTGAGCACTGTACCCCATAAAGAAAGAGGAATTAGTCATAGGTTCATAACAGCATTTTGAAAAACACATGCTGAAAATCTCAAGGTTCAAAGTTCAAAGTAAATTTTTATTATTAAAGTACATATATGTCACCACATACAACCCTGAGATTCATTTTCCTGCGGGCATACTCAGCAAATCTATAGAATAGCAACTATAACAGGATCAATGAAAGACTAACCAGAGTGCAGAGGCAACAAACTGTGCAAATGCAAATATAAATAAATAGCAATAACTCACAAGAACATGAGATAACAGGATAAAGAGCCCTTAAAGCCTGATGATTGTGAGGTAGTAACTGTTGAAGAGGAATAAAGGACATGAAGGTTGAGCCATTCAGTGAAAGGAGCTCCTCAGTCATCTCTATCAACACATTTAGGGTGTCACGATCACAGTCCCATGCGAATTGGGTTTAATTCCTGCCGCTGCCTGTAACTGCATAGGTTTTCTCCTGGTTCTCTGGTTTCCTCCACAGTCCCAAGATGTTCTCACTGGTAGGTTAATTGGTCATTGCAAATTATCCTGCAATTAGGCTTCGAATAAATTGGGAGATTGCTGGGCGGAGCAGCTTGACGGGCCAGAAATGCTTACTCCATGCTGCATCTCAATAAATAAAAAAAATAGCAGGAAGCGCCTTTTGAATTTGCCTTGCACTTAATGCATGCAGTATTGAACCACAGACTTGCTGTTGTATAGTCAAAATTATAATCCTTCTTCAGGTTTTCCCCGTTACATTATGTTTAAGTACTCAGAATAGTGTAATGGATTAACTCATTCTGTGGAGGGGAAATGTGAGGCCACAGACAGGTCTAAGAAATCATTACAAGTGAGCGCATGAGACACCACGCTGGATAAATGATGAATCTAAAGGTTGGTCATTAATTCAGAGGCAGATTATTATAGAATTATGTTTCAGAAATTACAAAATTGCTTGCATATGGCTATTATATGTCATAAGAAGGATTTCGGCATGAGTACATTTCCATTAAAAAGAAAATGGGTATCAAGTAGAAGAACATGTTAAAATGAAGCAGTGATAATTGCAAGCTAAGTTTTGAATTTCTGCAGACAAGAGAGGGTGGGTGACCAGGATGAGAATGAAGTGCGTAAGGTATGAGCTAAAGGCATTGGATGATGAGTCAAAATATACAAGGATCTAGGCTTTGGTACATTTGTCCCAGAGTGTGAAATTCCAATTAGAAGGTCATTGACGGATCATCTGCCCACTCTTATTGCCAAAAGGATAGGGGCAAAGAGCAGTTCTGACCTTTCCTTGAGAAATTCTGTCTTTACTCATTCATGCAAATGGAGGTCTAGCAGCAATTCATTTAAGGTCCACCAATGATTGCAAACCTTTATTAGAATAAGATGATTGATACCTTAAGAGTAGTTCAACGGAAGAATAAAACAAACAAGCCTATGGAAGAAACAGAGGAGTTTCTAAATAACGAAGGAGTAGATTACAAAAATTAGAATCATTGCTACTGATCCACAAGCATACAAATAATCTTATCCAGAATTTGGAACAAATTCCTGGCAAAGGACAAGAATGGTATAAGATTCTCTCTAGTCTTTTTAGCCAATAATAACAGTGAAATATCTAACAGTTGTAACAGTCATCATTTTGGGCTGAGGCCCTTCATGAAGGGACCTGGCCCGAAATGCTGACTGTTTATTCCCCTCTGTAGATGCTTCCGAAGACAGCCAGTAAGCCTTAAACTGGCAATACAAACTGTTGTGAGTTTCTTAAATTTCCAGATTTTTAAACTTAATTCAATTTGCAAGGAGTTATAATTGAACTTGAACCCTAAATCACTAGTCCAATCCTTTTTATTACCAACCTGGTATTCTTTCAGTTGAGGAGCAATGCCCTCACAGTAAAACTCGTAAATTTATGGATGAAGTTGACACCTGAGACAATGAATCCTAACTCCACTAAACTTTATGAAACATAGACTACTCTCTTCAGGGAGTAGAATGATGGTAATTCAGTCAGGCAAAATAGTTAATGTTAATGTTGAGAACAGTTTGTATAAAAAGAACAGTCAGTGGACACGGTGGCATTTTTGATTCCTTATTTTTGACTATTAAAGATTTTTTTATACTTAAAGATCCTTTTATCAACTAATAGTAAAAAAAACTTCAACAAAAGATTCAAGATGAATTATATTGCACTTTCAGACAAAAAAAAGACCAGCAGATCTCACAAAGTGTATTAAAGGAACACAATCAGTGTATATCGCTTTGTCAAGAACCCTTGCTCTAGCATAGTATGGACTTCAATGAAATCAAATGTACTTAATTATTCAGTCCTGCCAAAGGGTATCAGCCTGAAACGTTGACTGTACTTTTTTCCATAGATGCTACCTGGCCTGCTGAATTCCTCCAGCATTTTGTGTGTGTTGCTTGGATTTCCAGCATCTGCTGATTTTCTCTTGTTTGTTTCTTTATTTATTTTCTTGAGATACAGTACAAAATAGCAACCCCCGATTTAATCCGAGCCTAATCACAAGGCAATTTACAATGACCAACTGGTACGTCTTTGGACAGTGGAAGGAAACCGGAGCACTCGGAGGAAACCCATGCAGTGTTGGGGAGAACATACAAACTCCTTACAGGAGCGGTGGGAATTGAACCCTGGTCGCCTGTATTGTAAAGCATTGTGCGTACCGCTCTGTTATCATGCCATCCCCTTCTGTCTCCCAGCTTGCCATTCAGTTTGAAAGTCCGTACTGTCGTGCTGTCTAAGAGAGTATAAATTGTATTTACACTACAGTATATTTAACGTTACTAACTAGGGATAAATTTCTTTGAGGGAAATTTAGATATCCTTTGAGAATTTATTAAAGAAAGGAATTGCTTCATGCTTAGTATGTTTGTCTAAAATACACATTATTATTTTTATTTTATATCTACCGATAGCATATGTTCCTGCACAATGTGTGGTTGTAATTTAAAATAGCAATAAATTCTATTATGAGCTGGTGTACTTGAGATAAAAACCTACCACTACTGTATAAATGGTTGCCCTTTGGACTCGGCATTTATTCAGCCCCGTCAGCTTTTATTACCTCATACACTCCCTTATAACAAAATTTATTGGTTAAATAAATTTAAACAATGCAGTAATAATGTTGATGTGGTCTTCTTAAATTTAACACCACTACACAACGAAAGAAACTTTGGCAAGGGAAATGGGAGAGGGGGTGGGGGGGAATGGCATGGTGAGAAATCAGTACATCTCACTTTCAAATGATTTTTTTTACCACTGCTATGGGAAGAAGTAGGTGTATGACAAAAACTTAAAATTAATTTTAATGTAGATGCATAAATTATAATTACTTCCCTCAGATCAGGTGCAGGTAATAAATGAACTCAAATCAGTCCGTCTGCATAATGACTGTCATTAGATAGGAATAATGTTGAAATCTCATCTACATAAAACTTGCAGGTATTTTACATACGTGGTGATCTCATATGTAACACTGATCTCCATGGAGATCACTGGTTCTTGTTTATCTCCCACTATTTGGGAGGCTAAGAATGTGGCTTGAAGCATGATTGGGTGATGTTGCAAATAATCACCTTGCTTAAATATTTTTACATCTGATGAATTTTACAATGGAGCACTGAGACTGACATCTGGATTACTGTCTGTTGTGCAGCCAGAATTCAAATGGACGTTGTATCTGTGATAGAAAGTATAAAATAAAATTTCAACATTTAAATTTCAATAATTCAGTCATTTCTTCTGGAGATCTTCCCATCGCAACATCCAACCTCGTGGACCTCCAGCAGTCAGACTCTGCTTTTCCTCCTCCCCTGGGGTGGCACGGTAGCGTAGTGGTTAGCGCAACACTTTACAGTGCTGGCGGCCCGGGTTCGGTTCCCGCTGCTGCCTGTAAGGAGATCGTATGTTCTCCCCGTGACCGTGTGGGTTTCCTCAGAGAGCTCCTGTTTCCTCCCACATCCGAAGACCTACTGGTTGGTAGGTTATTTGGTCATTATTAATAGTACTGTGATTAGGCTAGGATTAAATCAGGCTTGCTGGGCTTGAAAGGATGGAAGGGCCGAGCTCAATCAATCAATCAATCAATAAATAAATAAATAAATAAAAACCACCGATTCAGCCTGAGCTTGTCTCATCAAAGTTAATTTTTCCTAGAATGAGTCTATTCTTTTTTTCCCTTGTTCACCTCTTCTTACTTGCTGCTGTAATGTCTCAGATAATTCTACCACTTTAACAATTTCTACTTTCCTGATTCCTTCTGGCTTATTTCACCTTGGATATCTCTGACCCACACATGTTATGAGGGCCCTTTGCTTCTGCCCTGAAGAGGGGTCCACCCAGCGCTCCTTCCCCACCACTACCACCAATTTTCTTCATCTGGCTGAACTCCTTCTAACATTGTAAAATTTCTCCTTTAAATCAACTTGCTTATATGCAGCTAGCCAAAGTGTAGTGGCAAAACTAATCCAAAATCAAAGCAAAACAACTGCCACTCAACTGTGACTGCCACAGGTTGTTATACTTGCATGATGCATCCTCAGCTCCATTGAGGTTCACAAGGATGGTGCCGGGAATGAAGGGGTTAACGTATAAGGAGCATTTGGCAGCTTTGGGCCTGTACTCACTGGAACTTAGAAGAATGTCGGCAGGGGGGGATTTCATTGAAACCTACCAAATGTTGAAAGGACTGGATAGGGTGGATGTGGAGAGGATGTGTTCTATGGAGCGGGTATCCAGAACGAGGGGGCACAGCCTCAAAATTGATGGGTGACCTTTTAGAAGACGTAAGGAGGAATTTTTTTAGCCAGAATATGTGGAATGCTCTGCCACAGACTGTGGTGGAAGCCAAGTCCATGTGTATATTTAAGGCAGAAATTGATAATTTCCTGATTGGTCAGGGCATCAAAGGATATAGCGAGAAGGCAGGTATATGTGGCTGAGTGGGATCTGGGATCAGCCATGATGGAATGGTGGAGCAGACAAGATGGGCTGAATAGCCTAATTCTGCTCCAATGTCTTATAGTCTTGTGAAATAATTGTTCAAAAAAGTTGAATCCTTTATTTGAATCGTTTATTAGCAATGAGCAAACATAAAGCATTTTTGAGCATTATCTCAGCGATGTTAAGTGGTCAGCAAAGATATGACCTATGCTGGCCCCAAGCTACAAACTTCCACCAAATAGCAAGAATATTTAAATTAATCTCTTTGCTTTTACCATACCCCCACTCATGTGACCAGTGGCCATAACAAACATATTAAACACACAACCCAGAATCCAAAGCAAATAGAGAACAGGATGAGGCTTCTCATTCTAGAACAACTAAGATGTCTTCCTTCTTCAAAGAAAGGGGCTTTCTGTCCTCCATATTCCACACTGCCCTCACATGCATCTCTTCCATTTCACACACGTCTGCCCTCCTCCCATCCACCCACAGCCATACCAGTGATAGGGTTTACACTTGTCCTCACCTATCACCCCAGTAGCCACCAGGTCCAGCACACAATTCTCTATAACTTCCACCATCTCCAACGGGATCCCACCACTAAGCACATCCTTCCCTCCCCAACTTCCTGCTTTCTGCAGGAATCGCTCTCTATATGACTCCTTTGTCCATTCGTCCCTCCCCACTGATCTCCCTCCTGGTACTTATCTTTGCAAATGGACCAAGTGACATACCTGTCCCTACACCTGCTCCCTCACTACCACTCAGGGCCCCAAACAGTCCTTCCAGGTGAGGTGACACTTTCTTACTCCATCCCACTCCCATTTGGACCTCAAACACAATTCCAGTGAAGCTCAACTAATCTTCTAATTGGCACCTCACGGCTTAATATTGAATTCTACAATTACACTGGACAACAATTTTTTTGGAAGTGTTGCTTCTCAGAATATTTTTTTATTTATGATAGACCATTTGAAACTGAGCACAAATATATTTTCAGACTACTTTTATCATGTAGGAATTTGGAGAAAAAAGGAATTAACTTTTATGAACTATAATGCGTTTAATTGCATAATGGTGTTGATGCTTTTCAATAAGCTAAAAATAATGTAGCTAAACTAAAAATATTTTATTGATGATTTTTGTTTGTACTCAGTGTCTAACGGTTCTCGCTTAAGTAATCAGACAGCATTGATAGATTTCAGTTACCCTGATACCGTTTCTCCATGACCGCAATGTCCTGGTGAAACCCTTAACCATGCTCATCATTGACAGCGCTAAAATTTGCAGGGAAGAAGTCTAAATGGGAACGCAGAAAATGAATCTTTAGTGACATATTACACTTCATGGTTCTGTATACTTGAAACATGTTGTCAACCAGCTGCATATAGTTTGGTGTTCTGTAGCTGCCAAGAAAATTTTCAACAACATCCTTGAATGTCTTTCATGCAATCTTCTCTGGTCCCTTAGGTGTTCTTCGAATTGCCTGTCATTGATGACCTGTTTGATTTGTGGACCAACAAAAATGTCTTCTTTAATCTTGGTACCAGTTATTCTGACTTGAATTATGAATTCAAATAACAAGTAAAGGTGATTTCAAAAATCTGATGATTGATGGGGAATTTTCATAGAGATTTTTATGATCAGCAGCCCAAAATCCAGAAGATATACCCAAAAGTATTCATGAAGCAAAATCTTTGTTGTCCACTGTTACCAGCCTTTCTAATTCCTGTCAGAGTTGGGCAGTTCTGTGGAAAGATCATCAACTTATCTTTCCAAACTATCTTCCAGACC
This sequence comes from Mobula hypostoma, assembly GCF_963921235.1. Classification (NCBI taxonomy): domain Eukaryota; kingdom Metazoa; phylum Chordata; class Chondrichthyes; order Myliobatiformes; family Myliobatidae; genus Mobula; species Mobula hypostoma. The sequence continues at coordinate 179,408,110 of NC_086102.1, read as the reverse complement.
ATGCTGAGTATTTCTAGTATTATCTTCAATTTGGATTTCCAGCAGGTGTAGTATTTTTTCTTATCTCACTGTTCTTATTTTTCCTCTCTGTCTTCAGTTCTTATTTATCTCCTTCTACTTACATCTCCTCCAGATAGAGCAGTTTCAACAAATAAAGACCAAACTCTTTCAGCTGTCAGGAGCAGTACCTCTGGTATTCAGCATCCCAGTCTCCAGCCTGACACAAACATTCCCTTATTGGGTAGGTCTTACACAGTGAATGGTCGGGCACTGAGGAGTACTGTAGAACAAAGGGATCTGGGAATGCAGGTACGTAATTTATTGAAAATGGTGTCACAGGTAGATAGAGTTGTAAAGAAAGCTTTTGGCACATTGGCCTTCATTAATCAAAGTATTGAGTACAGGAAATGGGATGTTATTTGAAGTTGTATAAGACATTGGTGAAGCCTAATTTGGAGTATTGTGTGCAGTTTTGGTCACCTACCTACAGGATAGATGTAAATAAAGTTGAGAGAATACTGGGAAAATTTATGAGGATGTTTGCCAAGACTGGAGCATCTACGTTATAAGGAAAGATTGAATAGGTTAGGACTTTATTCCTTGGAGCTTAAAAGATTGAGAGGGGATTTGATAGAGGTTTACAAGATTATGAGGGGTATAGATAGGGTAAATGCAAGCATGCTTTTTCCACTGAGCTTAGGTGGGGGTTACAACTAGAGGTCATTGGTTAAGGTTGAAAGGTTTAAGGAGAAGATGAAAGGAAACACCTTCACTCAGAGGGTCATGAGAGTGTGGAATGAGCTGTCAGCACAAGTGCTGCTTGTGAGCTCGGTTTCAAAGTTTAAAAGAGGTTTGGTTAGGTACATGGCTGGTAGTGGTATGAAGGTCTATGGTCCTAGTGCAGGTTGATGGGAATAGGCAGCTTAAATGTTTCAGCATGGACTAGATGGGCCAAAGAGGCTGTTCATGTACTTTTCTGTGACTCTATGAATTCAAATTGGAATTGGATTTGTTTATTATTGTCACATGACCTGAAAAACTTGCTTTGCATGTTGTTCATACAGATCAACTCATTAAATGGTGCTTCAAGATAGTGCAAGGTGAAACGATAACTGAATGCAGCAGTTCACAGGGAAAGTGGGTGCAGGTGAACAATAAAGTGTAAGATTATAAGAAGGTGGATTGTGAGGTCAAGAGTCCAACTTAACTGTATTCAAAAACTGTCAATAGTCTTTCAACAGCAGGGTTGAGGCTGCCCTAAGCCTAGTGGTAAACACTTTTGGGTTTTTGTATTTTCCGGCTGGTGGGAGGGGGAAAGAAAAGAGAATGACCAGAGTGGGTGAGATCTCTGATTACGTTGGCTGCTTTCCTGAGGCAGAAAGGAGAATGGTCAGAGTCCACTGTTTTTCAACAGTCTGTTGAGCTGTGTCCACAACTCTTAGCATTTTCTTATGGTCAGGGGCAGAGCAGTCAGAATATCCGAATCAGAATCAAGTTCAATATCACTGGCATATGTTCATGAAATTTGTTGTTTTGTGACAGCAGTGCAGTACAATAAATAATAATGAAACTATAAATTACAATAAGATATATATTTATCTAAAGAATAAGAATAAAAAGTATATAAAAAAGTTGCTATACCAAGCTGTGATGCATCCAGATAGGATGCTTTCTCTGGCGCATTGATTCAAAAAGTTGTAAGAGTCACCAGTGACATGCCAAATTTCTTTAGCTTCCTGAGGAAGTAAAGGTACTGCTGTGCTTTCTTGGTTGTGGCATCAACATGATTGGACCAGGACAGGCCATCGATGTTGAAACTCCTAGAAACCTGATGCTCTCAACCGTTTCAGCACTGTTGATGAAGAAAGGAGCTTGTGCATTGCCCCCACCTGCTGAAGTCAATGACCAGCTCTTTTGTTTTGCTGACAATAAGGGAAAAGTTATTATTGTGACACCATGTCTCTAAACTCTCCATCTCCTTCCTGTACTCTGATTCATCATTATTTGAGATACAACCCACTGCAGTGGTATCATCTGCAAACGTGGAGTTAGATCAGAATTTGGCTATGCGGTAGAGCAGGGTGCTGAGACACATTCAGTGTTGAAATTAATTGTGGTGGTGGGTTTGCTGCCCGTCATTACTGACTGTGGTCTGTGGAAGTTGAGGATCCAGTTGCAAAGGGATGTGTTGACTCCAAGTCTTGGAGGTTGGTGATGAATTTGCTTTTTTAGTTCTCACCACTCCCCAGTCTCTGTAACTTAAGACATGCACATGTACTATCCTTCCTAGTCTGATGAAAGGCCATTGATCTGAAATGCTAATTCAAGAGTTTCCAACTTTTTTTTATACCATGGGCCTCTACCATTAACCAAGGGGTCCATGAGCCTCAGGCTGGGAACTCTGAGTTAATTATTTTTCCCTCTCCACATATGCTACAATTTCTGTTGAATATTTCCATAACTTTCTGTTTTATTCAAACTTCTTAAGCTTTAACACCGGTAAAACCTATAGAAAAAATCATTCAAATTCATCCGCTAATTTATGGTGCGAATATTTTGAAAGCTATTGTCATATTTCAAAATATATTTTCTTCATCCCAAAGCATTGACTGTTTGTTCATTTTCATAGATGCTGCCTGAACTCCAGCATTTTGTGTGTGTTGCTACGTATATATTTTCACTGTTGCATTTAAGTTTTAGTAATTTTGCAGAACCATCAATTATCCTGACAACAGATTTTCACACAATTGTCATCTGTCAATATTTAGAACAAGGAATGTAGTTTAATTGGTGGTGATAGATGTTTACTGCTGAGTTATAAATTGACATCTGCTGGGTTGTTGCTATATTGGCAAACCTGGGACCAATGATAGCTTTTGTTTGTAGACTGAACAGATTGATGCTGCAGAAGCAATGAAGGAATAATCCTTGGCCTCTTTTGGATTCAACAGATTATCTGATGAAGGCAAATGGAGTTCCATAAAACTCACAGATCCTTGGCATCAGAGATGCCAGCACTGAATTGCAAAAGCCAGGCATGCATTTCTTAATATTTCAAACATCTTTGCACGAATTACATTCTCTTTCTATTCATTCCCCCTCCTGTCCTCTTTTGGCCATATTTTAAGCCAAATGGTGTTGAGAAAGCATGTATCAGCACTTTACATCAATGCTACATCTTCTCAGCAGTTATGAGAAGATGTATGAGAATTTTGAACTTGCTGGGAGCTGTTCACCTGCAACTTTCCAAATGTACTTTGATATTTTCACTGGACAAACTACTTGAAGAAATTCTACCAGTTTTGACCTGATGCAGAATCAGAATCAGAATCAAGTTTAATATCACTGGCATATGTCATGAAATTCGTTAACTTTGCGACAGCAGTACAATGCAAAGCATGATAATAGTGTGAGATAAGAAAACTGAGAACTAGAGTTCTACACCACTGAAAGTGAACTATTGATTCTGATTCCTGATTCAGAAAAGGATTAAGAGTCAGAATTACAAGATTTTTAAGATTGTATGTGTTCATTTAATGCTTGTAAAGTCTTATATGTCTTTTAAAGCCTTTAGTTTTTAAATATTTATATATTTTTTTCAAAATGTTTTATAGTTTTGCTGTTTATAAATGAAACGAATATCCATAAGCATTCATAGAGATTGGACAGGCATCAAAGCCAGTATATATGGATTAGCTTCTAGTCAGCGATTTTTTCTGAATGTTTCATGGGCGTAGTTAAAGGGCTACCTTCACCTTCCTTCAGGCTGAGATGGGAGTTACAAGCAGTGGCTTGAGACAAGGCTTGGGACTAGCCTTTTCCAGAAAGTTCCAGTGAATGTCATGGAGTGAGGAATGAGAATAGCAATGTCAAATTGTCATCATTTTCACCTGTTTGAGGCAAGGACACATGGTTTGATGCTACTCAATTAGAATGATAAAGTATTTGATTTAGGCTCAACCATTTAGCCGGAAATCACTGTAAACATTGGGATGTGATTATTATACCAGGGTTTAAGTTACCTATTTATTTGTATCAGGTTCTTTCTTTCCCATTAACATTAATTTTCTCCAAATGAATATTTTCAGCTTATATTAACAACTTTGGATAGACAATGTCCTTGCAGAATTACTTCTGGCACGTTTAAAGAGTGAGAAAATATTCCTTACAGCACTAAGCTGGAAACATGACATACTTCATTTTCAAATAGCATTTCAGGATTCAAATATTATGACACATATGGTTCTGTCTAAGTATCTAAGGAGACTGACTTATTAAAATGGAGTAAACTCCAAATGTCAAAAATCCTCTCTCATTCCTCTGAAGGAATTGAAAACTCTGTTTTCACATTTCACCTGAATGAAAGATTAATTGCTGTATTCAGTCAAATGTGTTAATAAGATCTTTTTCTCCTTTTCCAACACTTTGTCAGAATCAGAATCAGGTTTAATATCCCGGCATACGTCGTGAAATTTGTTGTTATGCGGGTAACGTTACATTGCAATACATAATTATAAAAACTGCAAATTGCAGTAAGTATATACATATACTAAAAAACATTAAATTAGATAAATCGTTCAAAAAGAAAAAAAAGCAGTGAGGTAGTGTTCATGGGTTCAATGTCCATTCAGAAATGTGATGGCAAAGAGGAAGAAGCTAAGTTATTAAAGTTCAATGTAAATTTATTATCAAAGTACAGTACATAAATGTCACTGTATACAACACAGATTCATTTTCTTGTGGGTATTCACAGTAAGTACAAAGAAACACAATAGAATCAGTGAAAAACTACACACAAGATGGGCGAACAACTAATGTGCAAAAGACAACAAACTGTGCAATCACAAGGAGAAAAAAACAAACAAAATAATAATAATAATAATAATAAGTAAATAAGCAATAAATATTGAGAACATGAAATGAAGAGTCCATTGGTTGTGGGAACAGTTCAGTGTTGGGTGAGTGATACTGAATGAAGCTATCCCCTCTGGTTCAAGAGACTGATGGTTGAGGGGTAATAACAGTTCCTGAACCTGGTGGTGTGGGTACTGAGGGTCCTGTACCTTCTTTCCTGATGGCAGCAGTGAGAAGAGAGCATGTCTTGGGTGGTTGGTGACCCTGGTGATGGATGCTGATTTCCTGCGACAACGCTCTGTGTAGATGTGCTCGAGGGTGCGGAGAGCTTTACCCATGATGGACTGGCCCGGATCCACTACTTTCCGTAGGCTTTTCCGTTTAAGGGTATTCGTGTTTCCATATCTGGCTCTTATGCAGCCAGTCAATATACTCTCCAACTTTCATCTATAGAAGTTTGTCAAAGTTTTAGATAACATACTGGATGTTTGAAAATTTCTAAGAAGGTAGAAGTGCTGCCCTGCTTTAATTGTTAATGGCACTCATGTCCTGGACCCAGGACAGATCCTCTGAAATGATAATGGCAAGGAATATAAGGTTGCTAAATCTCTCCACCTCTGGTCTCTCGATGAGGACTGGCTCATAGCCTTCCTCCTAAAGACAATAATCAGCTCCTTGATTTTGCTGACGTTGAGTGAGAGGTTGTTGGCACCACTCAGCCAGGTTTTCAATCTCCCTCCTATATTCATGATCATCTTTGATTTGGCCAACAACTGTGGTGACATCAGTAAACTTAAATATGGCATTGGAGCTGTGCTTAACCACACAGTCATAGGTGTAAAGTGAGCAGTGCAGGGGGCTAAGCACACAGTTTTGTGTCGCACCTCTGAGTGATGGCGATTGTGGAGGAGATGTTGTTGCCAATCTGAACTGACTACGGTCTGCAAGTTATGCAATGGAGGATCCAGTTGCACTGGAGATAATGAGGCCTAGGTTTTGGAGCTTATTGATTAGTTTTGAGGTGATGATAGTGTTGAATGCTGAGCTGTAGTCAATGAACAACATTCTGATGCATGCACCTTGACTGTCCAGATGTTCCAGGATTGAGTGTAAAGCCAATGAAATGGTTCATTACTTCATTAACAGACATGTAAAATTTGGCACCATGGTTTTGTTTGGAATAGTGGCTGCCAAATTGCTCTCACTGTCTGTCAAAGTGATTGTGGCTATGGAACTGTTTTATTGCCTTCAGACTGGAGATGCAAATACTTGTAACACCGTTCTGTTTCGTTGTAAACAACCGGTGAATAAGGGAGGCCAGTGATAGAGTCTATTCAAAGAATGCTAACTACAATTTATTCTCCCTGAAAGGGAGCTAGAGATGGAATGTGTTGTGCATTTAATGTCTTGGTAATATTTGCATAATCTTGTGTGTGTATATATATATATAAAAAATATAGGGCCATAAGACAAAGGAGCAGAGGTCGGCCATTCGGCCCATCGAGTCTGCTCCGCTGTTTTATCATGAGCTGATCCATTCTCCCATTTAGTCCCACTCCCCCACCTTCTCACCATAACCTTTGATGCCCTGGCTACTCAGGTACCTATCAATCTCTGCCTTAAATACACCCAATGACTTGGCCTCCACTGCCACCCGTGGCAACAAATTCCATAGATTCACTACCCTCTGACTAAAAAAATTTCTTCGCATTTCTGTTCTGAATGGGTGCCCTTCAATCCTTAAGTCATGTCCTCTTGTACTAGACTCCCCCATCATGGGAAACAACTTTGCCACATCCACTCTGTCCATGCCTTTCAACATTTGAAATGTTTCTATGAGGTCCCCCCTCATTCTTCTAAACTCCAAGGAATACAGTCCAAGAGTGGACAAACGTTCCTCATATGTTAACCCTCTCATTCCCAGAATTATTCTAGTGAATCTTCTTTGTAACTTCTCCAACATCAGCACATCCTTTCTTAAATAAGGAGCCCAAAACTGCCCACAGTATTCCAAGTGAGGTCTTACCAGTGCCTTATAGAGCCTCAACATCACATCCCTGCTCCAATAGAAATGAATGCCAACATTGCATTCGCCTTCTTCACCACCAATTCAACCTGGAGGTTAACCTTAAGGGTATGCTGCACGAGGACTCCCAAGTTCCATTACATCTCAGAACTTTGAATTCTCTCCCCATTTAAATAATAGTCTGCCCATTTATTTCTTCTGCCAAAGTGCATAACCATACACTTTCCAACATTGTATTTCATTTGCCACTTCTTTGCCCATTCTTCCAATCTATCCAAGTCTCTCTGCAGACTCTCTGCTTCCTCAGCACTACCGGCCCCTCCACCTATCTTCATATCGTCAGCTAACTTAGCCACAAAGCCATCTATTCCATAATCCAAATCGTTGATGTACAATGTAAAAAGAAGTGGCCCCTACACGGACCCCTGTGGAACACCACTGGTAACTGGCAGCCAACCAGAATAGGATCCCTTTATTCCCACTCTCTGTTTCCTGCCAATCAGCCAACGCACTATCCACGCATGAAACTTTCCCATTATTCCATGGGCTCTTGTTAGACAGCTTCATGTGTGGCACCTTGTCAAAGGCCTTCTGGAAATCCAAATATACAACATCCACTGCATCTCCCCTAGCTAGCCTACTTGTAATTTCCTCAAAAAATTGTAATGGGTTTGTCAGGCAGGATTTTCCTTTAAGGAAACCATGTTGAGTTCTGCCTATCTTGTCATATGCCTCCAGGTACTCCGTAACCTCATCCTCGACAATTGACTCCAACAACTTCCCAACCACTGATGCCAAGCTAACAGGTCTATAATTTCCTTTTTGCTTCCTTGCCCCCTTCTTAAATAGCGGAGTGACATTTGCAATCTTCCAGTCCGCCAAAACCATGCCAGAATCTATTGACTTTTGAAAGATCATTGCTAATTAGATTATTAGATTATGAGGACATGCAGTCCTCTTTTGTCATTTAGTAATGCATGCATTAAGAAATGATACAATGTTTCTCCAGAGTGATATCACAGAAACACAAGACAAATTGACTGAAAAACTGACAAAAACCACATAATTATAACATATAGTTACAACAATGCAAAGCAATACCGTAATTTGATGAAGAACAAACCATGGGCACGGTAAAAAAAGACTCAAAGTCTCTCGAAAGTCCCATCATCTCACGCAGACGGTAGAAGGAAGTTCCTGCCATGAGCTTCCAGCGCCGCAAACTTGCCAGTGCAGCATCCTGGAAGCACCCGACCACAGCCGACTCTTGAGTCCGTCCGAAAATTTCGAGCCTCCGACACCGAGCACCGAGCAGCATCTCTGCTGAGCACTTCGACCCCGGCCCCAGCAACAGGCAATAGGCAAAGCCGAGGATTTGGGGCCTTCCCCTCCAGAGATTCTCGATCGCACAGTAGCAGAGGCAGCAAGGCAGGCATTTCAGAAGTTTGTCCAGGTGTTCCTCTGTGCTTCTCACGGCTGTCTCCATCAAATCAGGATTGTCCACAGCCCCTGGTTAACACATACGATATCATTTCGGAGCGGCCACGCGCACTGCGTCGTGCTGCCGTCTTCTCCTCCCCCTCCAATGCGTCCGCAATCTCCACAGCGACTTCCTTCAGAACATGAGGGTGCATTCCATCTGGTCCGAGAGATTTATCTACCCTTAGACTATTCAGCTTCCTGAGTACTTTCTCTGTTGTAATTGCGACTGCGCACGCTTCTCTTCCTTGCCACCCTTGAGTGTCCGGTATACTACTGATGTCTTCCTCAGTGAAGACTGATGCAAAATACTCGTTTAGTTCCTCTGCCATCTCCTTATCTCCCATTACAATTTCTCCAGCATCATTTTGTATTGGTCCTATATTGACTCTCACCTGTCTTTAACTCTTTATATACTTGAAAAAGCTTTTAATATCCTCTTTGATATTATTTGCTAGCTTTCTTTCATAGTTCATCTTTTCCCTCTTAATGACCTTCTTAGTTTCCTTTTGTAAGCTTTTAAAAACCTCCCAATCCTCTGTCTTCCCGCTAATTTTTGCTTCCTTGTATGCCCTCTCCTTTGCTTTAACTTTGGTTTTGACTTCTCTTGACAGCTACGGTTGCATCCTTTTTCCATTCAAAAATTTCTTCTTTTTTGGCATATATCTGTCTTGCAGCTTCCTCACTTCTCACATAAACTCCAGCCACTGCTGCTCTGCTGTCCTTCCTGCTAGTGTCCCTTTCCAGTCAGCTTTGGCCAGTTCCTCTCTCATGCCACTGTAATTTCCTTTACTCCACTGAAATACCGACACATCGGATTTCGGCTTCTCTTTGTCAGATTTCACCGTGAACTCAATCATGTTATGATCGCTGCCTCCTAAGGGTTCCTTCACCTCAATCTCTCTAATCACCTCAAGTTCATTACATGATACCCAATCCAGTACAGCCGATCCCCTAGTGGGCTCAACAACAAGCTGCTCTAAAAAGCCATCTTGCAGACATTCTGCAAATTCTCTCTCTTGAGATCCAGTGCCAACCTGATTTTCCCAATCCACTCGCATGTTAAAATCCCCCACAATTATCATAACACTGCCCTTCTGACAAGTCTTTTCTATTTCCTGTTGTAATTTGTAGTCCACATCACTGCAGCTGTTTGGAGGCCTGTATATAACTGCCGTCAGTGTCCTTTTACCCCTGCGATTTCTTTGCTCAACCCATAAGGGTTCTGCACCTTCCGATCCTATGTCACCTTTTTCTAATGATTTAATATCATGTCTTACCAATAAAGCCACGCCTCCCCCTCTGCCTACCTTCCTATCCTTCTGATACACCGTGTATCCTTGGACGTTCAGCTCCCAGAGACATGCATCCTTTAGCCACGTCTCAGTGATGGCCACAATATCATACCTGTCAATCTGTAACTGTACGACAAGATCATCCACCTCATTCCTTATGCCGCCTGCATTTAAGTATAACACCTTAAGACCAGTATTTGGTACTTTTCGCTTTGATTGCACTGCAACTCATCCCAATGGCTGCAGATTTGCCCCAACACCTGCCAGTCTTTCCTGACATCTTCACTGCTCACTATCTTAGATTTATTTCTGTTTTCCCCTTCCTCCACTCTATCACTCTGGTTCCCATCCCCCTGCCAAATTAGTTTAAACCCTCCGTAACAGCTCTATTAAACCTTCCCGCCAGGATATTGGTCCCCTTCGGGTTCAGGTGTAACCCGTCCATTTTGAACAGGTCATACTTCCCCCAGAAGAGATCCCAATGATCCAGGAATCTGAAGCCCTGCCCCCTGCACCAGTCTCTCAGCCACGCATTCATCTGCCTGATCCTACTATTCTTGCCCTCGCTATCACGTGACACAGGTAGCAATCCCGAGATTACTACCCTGGAGGTCCTGCTTCTCAGCTTCCTTCCTAACTCCTGGAAATCTCCCTTCAGGACCTCCTCCTTTGTCCTATCTATGTCATTGGTACCAACATGTACCAAGACAACTGGCTGCTCACCCTCCCCCTTTAGAATATTCAGGACCCGATCCGAGACATCCTGTACCCTGGCACCGGGGAGGCAACATACCATGCAGGTATCTCTATCAGGCTCACAGAGTCTCCTGTCTGTTCCCCTGACTATGGAATCCCCTACGACTACCGCATTCCTCTTCTCCCTCCTTCCCTCCTGCACAACAGCGCCAGGCTCAGTGCCAGGGACCCGGACACCGTGGTCGTCCCCTGTCAAGCTATCCCCCTCAACAGCATCCAGAACAAGATATTTGTTGCTGAGGGGGACAGCCACTGGGGTGCTCTCCAGTATCCGGGTATTTTCCTTCCCTCTCCTGACAGTGACCCAGTTTTCTGACCCCTGTAGCCTAGGGATGACTACCTCCCTGTACCTCCTGTCTATCACCTCTTCACTTTCCCTGATAAGCAGTAGATCATCAAGCTGCAGCTCCAGGTCCCTAACACGGTCTCTGAGGAGCTGCATCTCGGTGCACCTGGTGCAGATGTGGCCATCAGGGAGGCTGGAGGTCTCCCAGGATCCCCACATCTGACACCCTGAACAAAGCACTAACCCTGCAGGCATGCTATCTAATTCTACATGAATGAAACAGGAAAAATAAGTCTACTCACCCACTTAGCTTAACAAACAGACGAAATTTTTAAACCGTTAGCTCATACCATTAACTGTGTGAGCCCTGCTGCTTCTGTCTACCCAGGCCAATTCGCCAAGAGGAGAAATAAGAATTGGTGCCTCGCTCTCACCTGTTCCCATTACCGCCGAAGCCCGTTGGAGACAAAGCCCTATACTCTGCTACCACTCACTCCGCTGCCCGCTCCGACTGCTGCCCGCTGTATAGGGTGGTCTCCTTTTTAAACTCTCCGCGCTGTCCTGTCTACATCACGCGCCTGCACAGTCTCATCCTTCTTACACTCAAAGAATTTTTTAAAAAACTGCCTTACTTCAGAATTCAGCTCCCACACCGCTCCGCTTGTCCCGATCCAAAAGACAGCTGTTGGAGGTTATATAGGTTGATTTAGCATTCTTTTTCATTTTCATTTAAATTATTCATTATCAGTTACATGTATAAATATGTGAATTGCATATCATCTCGCTACCACGTGATACCTCTCACTTAAAGTAAACACAAAGTTGTGCTCATATTTCGGATGCCCAAATATTCTTTGGATTTACTTTAATGTTTCAAAGGTCTCAAGGGTACATTTAATGTCAGAGAAATGTATACAACATACATCCTAAAATTCTTTTTCTTCGCAACCATCCATGAAAACAGAGGAGTGATCTAAAGAATGAATGACAGTTTTGACATTATAAAACACAACAGATTGACAAGATACAGTATATTCAATTTATGGTCTAATGGTCTTATTTTAAGCACCTAATTTTGCAGGCTATACATATTAACTGTGATGTACTGCAGACCAAAGGGATTCACTACCAACATCCAGCTATTGTACAACCACAGTCTGCATATTACCTATATTAATGACAATTATGATGCCATCATTCTGCACATATTATTTGTACCACTAAAGTTGAACCAGAACAAACCAATGTGTGCCAATGGGCGTCAATAGCTTTCTTTTCAGATCAAATGCACCAACTGAACTGTATGTTATCCATACATAGAAAGTGGGTTCTGCAAATGATTCTGCAACATTCTGCAGACAGGCTGTCGACATGAGCAATGGTCTGAAGCAGGATGTACATTCCTGTCATCAGAGATCAGCTCCAGTTAAATCCTGGTTAGCAGCAGTGAAAAGACAGGGGGAAATCTAAAAGGTATCTTCTAAGTCACTGCAGTCGGCACCTATTTTGGAGACTGCGAGTATTAAGTTGACTGGTGCTGTGTCTTCATTTCCTGGATTTATCACCGCTCCCTGGTGAGCTTGTAGTTGTTGATTACACTACACAACAAATATTTTGCTTCCTGAATATTTTTCGTTGTATCTTACGGAACTTGAGCTGCTGATCATGAAAATTGCCATGAAATTTCCCTATTGTGCTCCATTTTTTGAAATCATCTATATTTGTTATTTCAATTCATAATTTAAGTCAGAATAACTGATGCCAAGATTAAAGAAGGCACTTAAGTTGGTCCGCAATTCAAATAGGTCATCACTGGCAGGCAATTTGAAGAACTTCTAGGGGGACAGGAGAAAATCACATGGAAAATATTCAAGGATTTTGTTGAAAATTTTCTTGGCAACTACGGAGCACCAGACTGGTTGACAGCATGCTTCAAGCATACAAAACCATGAAGTGTAGCATGTCACTAAAGAGTCATTTTCTGATTTCCTACTTAGGTTTCTTCCCTGCAAATCTTGGCACTGTCAGTGAAAGGTTTCACCAGGACATTGCAGTCATGGAGAAACAGTATCTGCGAAATTGGAATCCATCAATGCCGGCTGATTATTGTTGGACACTAAAGTGACAAGCCTCAGATGCTGAGTACAAATGAAAATCACCAAAACATTTTTAGCTAAGTTAAACTATTGCAAAGCATCAGCACCATTATACAATTAAATGCATTATATTCAATAAAAGTTAATTTTGTTTCTCTAAATTCCTAGGTGGTACAAGTAATTTGAAATTATATTTGTGTTCAGCTTCAAGTGGTCTATCATAAACAGAAAAAATATCTGAGGAAGTAACGTTTTCAAAAAAAATTGTTGTCCAGTGTTATCCAAAAGGTAAGAGTAGGCAATGGAAGGCTGGAAAATAAGAGGTGTAAGCTTGTACTTTGAGGTAAGGAAATGAAGAGAAAGTGTGCTGTGTAAAGGAGAATTAGGTATGAATGAAACAACTAATATCATTCTTGTCCCATTCTAATGTATTTGAACTCTAGCTTGATCTTGTTGACAAAGTATCGTAGCTGCCATTGTTACCCACCATTTGGGTGTTGCAGTCCCCAGTTATTTTATTTATTTATTGAGCTAGATCATTCATTCATTCATTATGTGCTGTGACATATGACATAAGTGATCATGGTCTTTCCGTCATTGTTCTTGACAAATTTTTCTACAGAAGTGGTTTGCCATTGCCTTCTTCTGGGCAGTAGCTTTACAAGACAGGTGACCCCAGCCATTATCAATACTCTTCAGAGATTGTCTGCCTGGCGTCCGTGGTCACATAACCAGGATCTGTGCTATGCACCAGCTGCTTATATGACCATCCACCACCTGCTCCCTTTGCTTCATGTGACCCGGTTCAGGGTGGGGTGGGGGTTTGCTAAGCAGGTGCTACTCCTTGCCCAAGGGTGACTTGCAGGCCAGAGGAGGGAAGGAGTGCCTTACATCTCTTTTGGTAGAGGCGTCTCTCCACACTGCCACCCGAATTTATTGAGACACAGCAGGGAATAAGACCTTCCAGCTCTTTGAGCCACACCACCCAGCAGTCCCCAATTTAATCTAGCCTAATCATGGGACAACTTACGAAGACCAATTCACCCACCAGCTGTTATATCTTTGGACCATGGGAAGAAACCGGAGCAGCCCGATGAATCCCACGCGGCCATGGGGAAAATGTACAATCTCTAGGTAATAAGTACAGCAGGCAGTGAAGAAAGCTAATGGAATGCTGGCCTTCATAACAAGGGGAATTGAGTATAGGAGCAAAGATGTCTTTCTGCAGTTGTACAGGGCCCTGGTGAGACCACACCTGGAATATTGTGTACAGTTTTGGTCTCCAAATTTGAGGAAGGACATTCTAGCTATTGAGGGAGTGCAGCGTAGGTTCACGAGGTTAATTCTCAGAATGGCGGGACTGTCATATGTTGAAAGATTGGAGCGACTGGGGTTGTACACACTGGAATTTAGAAGGAAGAGAGGGGATCTGATTGAAACATATAAGATTATTAAGAGATTAGACATGCTAGAGGCAGGAAACATGTTCCCGATGTTGGGGGAGTCCAGAACCAGAGGCCACCATTTAAGAATAAGGGGTAGACAATTTAGAATGGAGTTGAGGAAAAACTTTTTCACACAGAGGGTTGTGGTTCTGTGGAATGCTCTGCCTCAGAAGGCAGTGGAGGCCAATTCTCTGGATTCCTTCAAAAATGAGTTAGATAGAGCTCTTAAAGATAGCAGAATGAAGGGATATGGGGCGAAGGCAGGAAAAGAGTACTGATTGCGGATGATCAACCATGATCACAGTGAATGGTGGTGCTGGCTCGAAGGGCCGAATGGCCTACTCCTGCACCTATTGTCTGTTGTCTATTGTCTCTGTACAGACTGCGGCGGGAGCTGAACCTGGGTGACTGGTATTGTAAGGCATCGTGCTAACCACTGCACCACATTCTGTTATGTGGCAGCTTCACCAGCAAGCCAGTCTGTCCACAGGTGCATTTGTGTATCTCATATAATGTTGAAGTGACATATAAGTCAGGATTGAACAGATGCCACAATGTGTAACCACGGCTTGTGGGCATAATACTGTGGATGTTGGATTGTGATGCAGTACTGGTATATAACAGTCCAGCGGAACTTTGAGATTCAGTGCAAATACAGACTGAAAAAGAATATTGGAGGTTGGGTGGGAGTTGGTGGTTCAATGAATCGGAATCAAGATTGGTTATGCAACTGGTGGTGATACCTGTGTTCTTTTAGTCGGTGATTAAATTTAGCTGATTGTAACAAAATTTTAAAGCATTTTTTTGCAAATAGTTCACTACATTATACAAATAACATACTGAAGCAACTTTGTACTGTGCTTCCAGTTTTTATTGATCTGTGGAAACCAGTGCTTTCATGTGAATAGATTTTAATAAAAACTGATGAATTTTACAAATTCTGTTTATTTATTTCTTACTTATTTATTATTTATTGCAGACTTTTCTGGCCCTTGGAGCCATGTCACCAGTAACCCCAGATTTAGCCCTAGCCTAATCACAGGACAATTTGCAACGACCAGTTAACCTACCAACTGGTACCTCTTAGGACTGTGGGAGGAAACCAGAGCACCCAAAGAAAACCCACATGGTCATGGGGAGAACGTACAAACTCTTTACAGACAGTGACAGGAACGTTAATGGATTTATTATATTTAAAAATCAGCAGTGCATTCAGAAAGCTAAATAATGAGAATTAACCAGATGGAAATTGCAAATTTAATTTTGGTCTTTATTCTCTGCTTAACTATTTCTTCCACTCTACATCAAATAAATATAATCTTAATTTAAAAAGCTGTCAATTATCTTATTTTCTTACTAATTTTTGATCAACATCAGTCAGGAAATGTTAAAAATAAAGGTTAAATCTTGGAAGTTATAAGGAAGTCTATCCAAACATTCTACTTGAAGGGCAGTAATGCATTATATTTTATTGATTCTACACTAGTAATTTGGTTTCCATTTTATTGATGTAAAAGGCATTAAATGAAATTTTATGCTAGCTAACTTGTTGGCTCTTAACATCAGCCAAAAATCATTTCTCAGATAGTCTACCAAACAATAAATTCAATTAATTTCTGATTGTTAAGTAAAATAACATATTGGAAACAGGATTCCCAGTACAGCTGTTCTCCACTGATTGTTGCCTCGTTTCAACTTGTTTTGTTTTGTGTATCAAGTTACAGCGATTGGTTGTTAAATTAAAAATCTTTCTGGCACATTGATGGATGTGCAAATTGCAGCTCAACAGCTTTTCAATGTGTTAATTTCAAAAATACTGTTTGCTGTTTCTAGCTGGTGATTCATTAGAAGATGCAGAAGTTTATTATGAATGTTTTAACTTGATTTATATAGTCTATTTGCCGGCTGGTGGCGTAGTGGCATCAGCGCCGGACTTTGGAGCGAAGGCTCTCGAGTTCGAATCCAGCCAACTACCTTGCACGCTTTCCATCCGTGCTGGGTTGAGCGTCGAGCTAGCAACTCAGCCTCATAAAAATAAGAAAGCCTGCTAAAAAACACCATCATGTTGGCGTCCCGATGCCTCCACTCGGAGTTAAGAGCGTTCTTCTTCATATAGTCTATTGTTCTTAATACAGTACTGCGCAAAAGTCTTAGGCACATATACATAACTAGGGTGCCTAAGATTTTTGCACAGTGCTGCAGTAATTTTATGCATTGCACTGTACTGCGGCTGCAAAAAAAATCATGACATATGTGAGTGATGATAAACTTGATTCTGTTGTGGGTCTCTATAGTGGACTGAGAGAGGGAAGAGGGCAGGGAGAGGGGGATCGTGGTGAGAAAAGAAGGGAGAGGGGAGGACGTGGGAAGCACCAGAAAGACATTCAGTAATGATCAATAAGTCAATTGTTTGGAATCAAATGTCCTTGTCTGGTGACTCGGGGCTGGAGATGTCTGCACATGTGCCACCCCTGCCCCTGGCACTCCTTCTCTGCCACCTGTCCCACACCCCTCCTGCAGTACTGCAACTTCACCATTCTCACGCAGAATTTTCAGACTCGCTCTCTGCTTCATGTTGACAAATACAGTACTGTGCAAAATTCCTAGGCATCCTAGCTATACTGTATATGAGCTTAAGTCTTTTGCACAGTACTGTACAGCCTTGGATTTTATTAAGAACATGTCTAGTTTATGTACCAAGAGTCAAAACACTTCATACTCATATAGAAACTGATTCTTCTCATCCGCTATTTAATAAATTATCACTGTGGATCACCAGCTTATTGTAGATTCTTATTCTATTAAAACTATTTGATATGTAATGACAATAGTCATTAATATATAATACCTGAATTTGTTCACACACACACACTCACTCACTCACTCACATACATGCGCACACAACTATTCAAGGAAAAGTCTCAAAGATGGGCTTGGCACACCTCACTAACAGAAGAGAAATGTTGTCAGTCTAGTCCTCTGGATTAGCAACTTCCCCAAAATGGGAACTTCCTCAGGTCCACAAAAGGGAGAGGGATATTCTTTATCACTCACTCATCTCACCCAGGGAAATCTCATGGAGTCATATATTATAACTATGAGTAATTAAATAAAATGCATAAAGGAATGATGTAATGTGTGGCCTGCAACTACCGGGCTCCTGCACTCACTGCTGTGATGACTGGCTTCGTAGCCGTGGACTCACTTTTGTGAACTTCAGTTCTGACTGTCATTTGCTTACTTTTATTGTTTGCACAATTTGTTTTTTTCCCCCTACACATTGGGTATTTGATCGTCTTCTTTTGTTTTAATGGGTTCTATTGGGTTTCTTTGTCTTGTGGCTGCCTGTAAGGAGACGGATCTCAAGGTTGTGTAATGGATACATACCTTGATAATAAATGTACTTCGTAATAGGTGGGATAGTGATTGGCATTTTTGCCTTTTTTGGACAATGCAGCACATTCTCCATCAAGATCTAGCTGGATCTTCCAGAGGAGTGCTGGTAACCGGACAATTCCCAAATACAGGGTGACATGTAGCTTTCTGCTGAGCAGTTTATACTTCATGGGATGCTTGCAGTTCTCTAGTAGCCAGTTTCCCAGCATAAACTATTTTGGAAAGTATTTTTCTCAGCTATTTAAAACCAAATTACTCACAGGTAGTAATCAGAATCAGGTTTATTATCACTGAATTGTGTGACAAAAAATCTGTTGTTTTGCAGTAGTGGCAGTGAAAAGACATAAAGTTACAACAAATAGTGGTTCCCAGCCTGAGGTCCATGAACCCCTCAGTTAATGGTAGGGGTCCATGGCATTAAAAAGGTTGGCAACTCCAGCACTAGGCAGAAGATACAAAGCCCTGAGTGTATGTGCCACAAGGCTCAGGGACAGCTTCTTCCACACTGTTAAAGTACTTTGAAAAGGTTCTCTCGTACAATGAAATGCACTCTTGGCCTCACAATCTACCTCAATATAATCATGCACCATATTGTCTCTCTGCACTGCACTTTCTCTGTAGCTGTGGCACTTTGTTCTGCATTTTTGTTGTTGTTTTATCTTGTACTACCTCAAAGCATGTATAATGATTTGATCTATTTGAAAAGTAATGCAAGAGAAGTTTTTCACTGTACCTTGGCATATGTGACAATAATAAACCAATTCCAACTCCAACTTTTAACCAAACTGTATCTTCATAATTGTTATTTATTGTTTATTTTATTTATTGAGATTCAGCGTGGAATAGGCCCTTCTAGTCCTTTGAGCTGTGCTGCCCACTGACCTTATTTAACCCTTGCCTAACCATGCAACAATTTACAATGACCAATTAACCGACCAACTGGTACATCTTTGGATTGTAGGAGGAAACCAGAGCACCAGGAGAAAACCCATGCATTTCACAGTGAGAACATACAGACTCTTCACAGATGATGTTGGATTTGAACGCCAATCTCCAATGAGCCAAACAGTACTAGCATTGCACTAACTACACTACCATGATATTCTAAATTTTGGGTATCTTGAATGCACATGGTTATTGAGAAGGCAGTTATCATGCATGCTTGCCTTCATTATTAATTCAGTCCATTAGCTCTCTATAGTGTATTAAATATAGAAAATGAAGATATTTTAAGTATGTTTTAAATGCTGCCTGAATATAATAGTGGCTTTTATCTCTGATACTAAGCAAATTACTTTTTTAATGTAAAATTGGGATGGAAAAGTATCTTCACTTAACATGTAATTTTGTCAGTCCATTTCTGACTTCATTTCGATGTAGAAGGACTGAACCTCTGATGTATCAAGGGAGGTTAATGGAGGCAGTGTAATAGAAAGCATCAATTACTGTATATCCACAACATGACATCGACCTCAGGTGGACCTCAGTACAGTTCTTCTTGAGGAACATTCTCTACCTACTGAAATAATATGCAGGGCAAAGGAAGATCACTGTGGTTATTGGGGATTAAACATCTCAGCAACAGCACTCTGCTGCAGGAGATTGTACGTACAAAATTATAAAACCAAATGCCCTCAGTGAACCAAAGAACTTCCCGCTGTTAGAAAATTAGCCATAAGAATATTCAAGGTTAGATAAGATTCAGTTCTGTTTGTAAGTATGGAGCTGGCTAGGACTGCAAACATGCCCTGAGTAATAACCAGGTGGGCTGAAACATGACAAGAATCATTCACAATGCACAGGTCCTAGGTAACGGCAACCCCCAACAAGAAAGACCTCTTACTCAATGTAAGCAAGACCAAGTAGCTGAATACTGACTTCAGGAGGAGGAAACTGGTGGTCCCTGAACCAGTCTTCCTCGAGGGATCAGAGGTGGAGAGGTCAGCAACTTTAAATTCCTCAGTATTATCATATCAGTGGACCTGTCCTGGGCCCAGCACTCGAGTGCCTTTGTGAAGAAAGCACGGCTGCACCTCTACTTCCTTAGGAGATTGCAAAGATTTGGCATGGTATCTAAAACTTTGACAACTTCTGTAGATGAGTGGTGGAGAGTATATTGACTGGTGTCATCACAGTCTGGCATGGAAACGCCAATAACCTTGAGTGGAAAATCCTGCAAAAAGTAGTGGATACAGGTCAGTCCACCCCGGGTAAAGCCTCCCCACCACTGAGCACATCTACATGGGGCGTTGTCACAGGAAAGCGGCATCCATCATCAGGGACCCCCACCACCCAGGACATGTTCCCTTCTTGCTGCTGCCATCAGGAAGAAGGTACAAGAGCCTCAGCACTCACACCACCAGGTTCAGGAACAGTTATTACTCCTCCCGTCAGGTTCTTTCATTCAACTTCACTTCCTCCATCACTGACCCGTTCCAACAACCTACCGACTCATTTTCATGTTCTCAATATTTATTGCTTGCTTATATCTTATTATTATTATTTCTTTTCTTTTCTTTCTTTTTGCATTTGTCTTTAGCCTACTGGTTGTTTGCCCATTTAGAGTGGTTTTTCATTGATTCTACTCTGGTTATCGGATTTATTGAATATCCTGATAAGAAAATGAATCTCAGGGTTGTATACGGTGACATGCATGTACTTTGATCATAAATTTACCCTGAGCTTTGAACTTTGAACTGCAACAGCCATTCAGAATCTAGATACAGCTTTTAAATACACAAAGTCTTTCCAGAAACAAATACTGCACAATACTCAGCACTTATCTGAGTGGATAGCATTGCAGAATCATGCAAGAGGCTTAATATCAATCACAGGTAAAGTGTGCAATCATCAACCTTATAAATGCACCACTTCTGATGGATGCCAACAAGATGTGCTGCAGCCATTCACCAAAGATTCTCCCATAGCAGTCCCCAGACGCATACCGTCTATTGCCGGGAAAGAAGAGGGCAGCAATCACATGGAATTGCAACCACCTACAACGTCAAGATGCGATCTATTCTTTCATAGACCCTGCTCGAAACGTTGGATATTTTTGCTCAATGCATTTGTCCGGGAATGTATAACACACCACCTTGTTGCAGTTCAGAAGCAGATGCATCATCATCACCTGAAGGGCAAATAAGGATGGATGATAAATGCCGGCCATGCTACTGATACCATAAAAGAATAATAAAAGAAAATATATAAGTAACAATAATCATTGTGATTAAGCTGGAGCAAATTAATTGGTTTGAGAATCCCCTTAAACACAAGTAATTGCAGAAGATCCTTCTTAGAAAAATTATCATTTATGGCAAGGATCTTTGGAAGAGTATTATACATCTTCTGTTTTAAACTATACAGCTTTATTTATTTATTATGTCATCTTGGACAATGTCTCCCATCCACTACATAATGTACTGGTTGGGCATAGGAGTACATTCAGCCAGAGACTCATTCCACCGAGATGCAACACAGAGCGTCATAGGAAGTCATTCCTGGCTGTGGCCATCAAACTTTACAACTCCTCCCTTGGAGGGTCAGACACCCTGAGCCAATGGGCTGGTCCTGAACTTATTTCCATCTGGCATAATTTACATATTATTATTTAATTATTTATAGTTTTATATTGCTATATTTATACTCTATTCTTGGTTGGTGCAACTGTAACAAAACCCAATTTCCCTCGGAATCAATAAAGTATGACTATGAATATGACTATGACTTATTTGGAGATAAGTGCAGAACAGGCTCTTCCTGCCCAGTGAGTGACACTGCCCAGCAACCCATGTATTTAACACTGGCCTAATCACTGGACAATTTACAATGACCAATTAACTTAATAACTGGAATGACTTTGGACTGTGGGAGGATACTGGAGCACCCAGAGGGAACCCACGGTCATGGGGAGAACGTACAAACTTTTTACAGATGGGGGTGGAATCGAACTCTGAAACACCCTGTGCGGTAATAGCATTGCTCTAACTGATACACTATCGTGATGCCCTCGGCTCTAGGAACTATTATTGTACTTAACATTGCAGACCTAACCCTAAATAAGTGGAAATTATCGCATTATACCCTAGAAATTTTGCTTGGAAGTACTTGGGTGTATGATTCAGGAGGAAAGAAGGCAAAGTCGTCCATGAATTACGAGAGCTATTTTTAAAGCAGTCTAAGAATAATAAATGAGGATCATCTGACAGGCACTCATATCACCACATAAACTGCATCACATGCACTCAGCCATGACAAATGCTATTGGTTGCATAAATTACATTATTTGCAATATTTGTTGTTGTCTGTCAATATTTAACAAGCTGTAAACACAATTTCCATATAAAAATACCCTTGATATCTTTAACTGGTCCAAATAATATTGGGAAAAGGAGCCAACAGTTCTATAAATGGAGATTTGTATAGTTTATTGTGTAGCATTCTGCAAAGGTCTTATAGAATATGAAGGTTTTTCTACGTGTAGCGCTGGTTGCTGAACCCACGCTGTCATTATTAAAACCAGATTGCTGGGTTAAAGTTCAACAGTCTTGTGCAAAACCACTGTGACATTTTGATTGTGCTTTGCAAGTAACTAAGTTTCCTTCATGGCTTCAACCGAAGAATTCCATATCAGAGCTGTAGCAATTAGCAAGCTGGACATTTTTCTTTAAACACATTTCCTTTTACACATCTACATATGGATTAAAAATGTCAATATTCAATAATGATGAACAGCCTATTAACAATAAATTAAAAGGGTTTCCACATCCACTTCTTTATTAGCTATGTTAATTTTTCTTTCTCTCATTGTCTAAAAAACAGTGTAATGAGAACAATGGCTAATAATTTTATTTGTCGGTGGATTTTAAAATATTATCCTGTCGCTTAGTATTTCATAAAACTGACGTTTAAGTAGGCTGCTTAGATCAACCAACCAACACTGGAGTTAATCTTCCATAAAACTTTCCCTTTTCGGGTAGTCCTAATCCCAAGATGCTACCTTTTACCGTATCACTTTATTTCTCATTTTGAATCATACATTTAGCTCATTTTTCAGAGTTCATGTAATTTCTGTTCCTGTGTTTTATTTCATTAAAGCATTGAAGTGCCCTTGGTTGCAAATCTCTTACGATCGATCTTGGCATTGGCAGCTCATTCTAACCTACCGGAGATGATCTGTTTTCACCTACATTTTATTTTAGAGATACAGCAGGGTAACTGGCTCTTCTGGACCAAGGAGCCCGCACCTCACAATTACACCCATGTGACCAATTAACCTACTAACCCGTACATTTTTGGAATGCGGGAAGAAACCAGAGCACCTGGAGGAAACCCATGTGGTCAAAGGGAGAGAATACAAACTCCTTACAGACAATGGCGGGAACTGAACCTGGGCTGCTGATACTGTGGTAGCATTACGCTAACTACAATGCTACTGTGTCGCTCACAACATCGTGCCTTTCATTCAAAATCATATTAATATTTATTCTGCTCTAAAGAAATCAGTCCCAATTTTAACGTATTTCCAACTAGTTCTCAATTTACCAAAGAGGCCCTTTCCAGAAAAGTATTTTGTTAAAAGGGAAGATCGCTAACCAAAAAGGTTGAGTGTTTTGTATTCTTATAGATGGAGAGTGACACATTATTCATTATTACATATGTAATGTAAATCAAAGACTTGTACCTCAAAAAGATCAGTGATATTATTGCAGTGAAAATTTGTAAATAGCGCGCCTGTAATTGAAGAATACTTGTATTCAATTGTCTGGATAGAAGTACCATTTGCAAGGCAAGAATTTATTGTCTGATCGTAAAAGCCTTGAGATGGAAGTGATTAGTGCCTGGAATTATTGTGGTCCTTCTGATGAAAGTACTCCTGCAATTTTATAGGCTGGAGAGCTCCACAATTTAGACTCAGCAATCCTGGGACTTGGCTGGTTGACCTGCAACAACCTTCATACAGTTCTGACTCCAATCTCTTTTGTCCTTGCTGTTCACTGTCTTCAGTTTTATTAGAGCATTTTGAAGCCACATTTGATGCTTTGACGTTTAGGGACTTTAATCTCATCAGATCTGTGAAATATAATTCTTTGGTTCTTGTTTAGTAAAACTATTGATAACCTGTTCTATCACTTTGTAGATGGATTGGTTGGTGATTAGCTGCACTGGAGTTGTCTTGGTCTAATGAATTGGGTTTACACAGGCAATTTTCCACATTGTTAGATGCTAGTGTTGGAACAGCTTAGGACAACTGGTTCTGGAGTGGAGGTCCATCAGAATGTTGTCTGAATATATTAATTTTGCTACATCTGTTATTCTCAGCCAGTTATCTTAAAATATTGCTTTTCGAGTTAATTAATAAGCTTCTGTGATGGTGGTGATTTCAAGAGGAAGCTGAACTGGATCATTCACCCAGCAATTCTCACTGAGCGTGGTTGTAGATTCCTTGGCCACATCTTTGGCATCCTCACCATGGAGAAAAATGTCATTTTAGGAGTCTCCTCCTTTCATTAGCTTTTCAACTGTCTGTTGAGCTGATTGAGCTCTGTCTATTGAATGCTGTTTATGCTGTTTAGTATGTCTTACAGTTTCAGCAGATTCATAGATAATAGCACCCAATATGTGATGGGATTCTGCATCATTAACCATTGAATAAGATCTAATACCCTGGCTTGATTACAATCATAGTGTCATGAGGCAACAGATTGTGCTGGCGTATGTTTCTCTGACTCCTCTGTCTTCAGATTGTGGTGACATCAGATTGTGATGGTGTGATGATTGTGGCGATGGTGCTGTGCATTGCTCTGACCTCTGATGGTTCACAATGTCTCATGGATAACCATTTCTGAGCTGCTAGATCAAATCTGTACTTAACCCATCTATTATGACTGCAGTTCCACACAAGGCACAGTAGACATCATGGGCATCCACTGCAACCAAGGAAAATCCCAGTATGTGACACTCATTTATACCCCTGGACACGGACTACTGAGGTCGAGAGAGTGGAACTGCCCCAGTGGAATGGCTTTTCCACTTTAAAAACGCTCCTGCACAGGTCTGCTATCATCATCAGACATGATGGACAACTACCATTCAGTTTCACACAACACAAGAGATTATTTTCCATATTTTATTTTATCATACTTAATATTCATAATGTTAACATTATTTTCTCCAAGGTTGTTGTATTTGTTTTGTTGCATAGAAATATAAACCTTACAACATTGAAGTTGGCTGTTCTATACTAGCAGATATTGCCTTAGCATTGTCAGTCATCTCTCCCATCTGTCCAACAGTCTCTTTGACCCCCTACCATCGGGCAAGAAGTATCATAGCATTAGGACAAGAACTGCTAGGATGAGAAACTGCTTCTTCAGTAAGACTATTGAACTCCCTGCCACCACCCAGATCTCAACAGATATGAAATGCCAGTCGTGGTATACTCAGTTGAATAAACTAAATTAAATATGTAGTACAAAAAAGGGAAATAAAAAAAGTAATGAGTTAGTGTTCATGGGTTCAATGTCCCATTCAGAAATCAGACGGCAGAGGGGAAGAAGCTGTTCCTGAATTGTTGAATGCCTTCAGGCTTCTGTACCTCCTCCCTGATGGTAGCAATGAGAAGGGGGCATGTCCTGGGTGATGGGGGTCCTTAATGATGGATGCCAGCTTTTGAGGCATCACTCCTTAATGATGTCCTGGATACTCCGGAGACTGAGCCCATGATGGAGGTGACTAAACTTACAACTCTCTGCAGCTTATTTCTATCCTGTGAGTAACCCCCTCATACCAGACTGCTCAGTATTTAACTTGTATTGTACATGCACCTTATTATTTGTTAATTTATGTGTGGTAATATTATTTTGTGTTACATGTATGAGTTACTTATACGGTGTTGTGCACCTTGGTCCGGAGGAATGTTGTCTCGTTTTGTGGTATACATGTGTACGATTGAATGGCAATAAATCTGAACTTGAACTTGTTTATCTTCCACAAATAGCAGTCCTAATCCCAAAGAGGTGCTTCAATTTCTTACATTACTTCTGTTTGCCATTTATCATCATGTTAATTCCTTAATCTAGCTCTCGGGTTTCTACTCAGATAGATTTAATTTTCCCTTCAACTCATATTGAATACGGCTCAAAATTATTGTTAGTGATATCAAATCAGCACTAAATAAATCTGCGTCAAATTCCTTTCCCTGTTATTTTAACAAGGGTTTCATATAAGCAGCCAGGCATTTATGCAATAACATTACCCAAGGTAATTTCCAGTCTGCAGTTCATTTTCATTATTCTCAGATCTTCACTTATTAACAGTAGCACCAATCCCTAATCTCTTCTAAACATATTAAGCTAATCATATCAAACTTTTGTCCATCGTTAACTTAAAGCTTGCCTCTATCATACACCTTTTTCTCCAGAGACCATTAAGTTTAACAGCTTGTTTGCAATACCTACATTAATATAAATGATGAACTTTACTTTCACTATAATGGCTCATTCTGTCAGCTTTAAGCTTATCCATTTTCCATAACACAAAACTCCTCGGCAAAATGATTTATTTAATATTTATAGTACTATGCAAAACTCAGCCACATATATACTATATAGCTAAGGGCCTAAGACTTTTGCACAGTACTGTAGTATTTTTACGCATTGAACTGTACTTCAGTCACAAAAAAAAATCAAATTTCGTGACATATAAAACTATAAGACCATAAGACATAGGAGCAGAATTAGGCCATTTGGCCCATCAAATCTTCTCTGCCATTTCATCATAGCTGATCCATTTTCCATCTCAGCCGCAAACTCCTCTGCCTGCTGATAATCCTGATCAGCCTGATTCTGATAAGGATCTCTCCTGTGGATTGAGAGTGGGAAGGGGGCAGGGAGAGGAGAACCATGGTTGGGAAAAGGGGAAAGGTAGAGGGGAGGGAGCAGGAGACATTCTGTAATGATCAATAAACCAGTTGTTTGAAACCTTGCTTGGTGTCTCAGAGTTGGGTTTGCCCCCACCTGCACCACCCCCAGCCGCTGCAACTACTTCTCTACCACCTGTCCCACACCCCTCCACCATCTCTCCAGCCTCGCCGTTACAAACGTCCTTTGCTCCCGCCAGATTACAAACTTGCTGTCCACTCCATGTTGACAAATAAAGTACTATGAAAAAGTCTTAGGCACCCTATCTATATAAAGCATCACACACAGAATGCTGGAGGAATTCAGCACTATGGAAATGATCAATGTCAGGGTCTCAGCCCGAGATGTCAACTGTTCATTCATTTTCATAGATGCTGCCTGACCTGCTGAGTTCCTCCAGCATTTTGTGTGGGTTGCTTTGAATTTCCAGCATCTACAGACTTTGTTCTGTTTATGACTTGCCCTTTTTATGTGCCTAAGACTTTTGCACAGCTCTATATATTTTTACTTTTCTCTTTTCCAATCCTTCTTACTTTAAGTATAATATACTCCAAGGGACTAAATTGGATTTATTTTTCCTGTTTGTACATTTATGTAACTTGAGGCCATCTCCTCTAACATGCCTCAGATAGAAACATGATGTCATTGCTCTAGATTATGAGTGAAATACAGGCACCATAACACTTCAGGGACTGCAATTCAATGTTAAACAATGGTCAGGCAATTTTTTACCTGCATTAGCACTAAAAAACATACAGTACCTGAAATTCATTATTTCCCAAAAAGGTGTATTAAATCATTGCTCTACAGGGCCATATGGTAGTATTGTCTTCAATCTCTCAGCAGCAGTATTCTTTCACTTACTGAATAAAATTGTGTGCAATCTCATACAGAGATATGTATCTCTGAGATTTATAATTTGTGGAAGGTAGGAGATGGGTGGAGATACATCACCACCAATGTAGGTGTAAGGCCCTCCTTCACTCCGCAAGTCTTGGGCAAAGTGTAGCACCTGCTCAGAACCCCCTGCCCCCCAACTGATCAAGGTCACGTGAAGCAATGGGAGCAGGTGGTGGATGGTCATATGAGCAGCTGGCGCATATCACAAGTCTTGGCTATGCAACCACTGATGCCAGGCAGACAACCTCTGTAGAGAATTGATCATGACTGGGGTCACCTGCCTTGTGAAGACACTGCCCAGAAGAAGGCAATGGCTAACGACTTATGTAGAAAAAAAGAACAATCATGGTCATGGAAAGACCATGATCGTCCACAGCATACGACATGGCACATAACGGGTGATGGGGAAGAAATGGAGGGTGCCTTAAAGTGGTCAGAGCACAGAGGTGACAGGTAGGTGTTGAATCTAGGATTGGCAGTGAGGAGATTAGGACACAGGGGCTGGGCATCGGGGTCTGGAAAAACAATCAGGTGATTAGTATGGCAGGAAGGGAGGGACAGAGGAGGTACTGGGGTGCGATCAAACAGTGAGAGTGAGTTAGAACTGTGATGTAGAGGTGGGGCTAATTTGGAGAATAAACTCTGCTCACAGTGGAGGTTTGGAGATATGACGGGTGTGATAGAAGTTGCAGGTACATTAGATGGTAGGACAGGTAGGGAACAGAACATTATACATGGAACCCTACAACACATCACAGTGCCAATCTAATCTCATATATCTACACATGGTCTATATCACTCTATTCCTATCTGTTTGGGTATCTGTCTAAATGCCTCTTAACATTGCTGTTACATCTGCTTCCACTACTCCCCCTGACACTACCACACTCTGTGTAAAAAAAATGCTTCAAACATCTCCTTTAACCTTTACGAGTGAAGAGATATGGGGAGAAGGAAGGAAAAGGGTACTGATTGTGGATGATCAGCCATGATCACAGTGAATGGTGGTGCTGGCTCGAAGGGCTGAATGGCCTACTCCTGCACCTATTGCCTATTGTCTATCGTCTACCCCTGTCACCTTAAGCCTGTGCCCTCTGATCTTTGAAATTTCCATCCTGGTAAAAGGACTCTGACCATCTACCCTTTCTATGATAATGTTATATATTTCTGTCAGGTCACCCCTCAGTCTCTGATGTGGCATCAAATACAATCCAAGTTCATCAAATCTTTTCTTGCAGCCCAACTCTATAATCCAGCTATCATCCTGGTGAACATTACCTGCATCCTTTCCAAAATCTGTATCACCTTCCTGTAAGGTAGCAGCCAGTAAAGAACACAATACTCCGGATATGACCATAAGAGATAGGAGCAGAATTAGGCCATTTTGGGACCCACTGAGCCTGCTCTGCCATTCAATCATGGCTGATCCAACTAAAGTTTCATATAACTGCAACGTGACTTCCCAACTTTGATGATCAGTGCCATTTTATCTGGATCCATCTATCACCTGTCAGCACTTGCCTCATTGCTCCCCTATGCCTTTTTTTTACTGGCTACCTTCACGCTTTCAGTCCATATGATGGGTCTCAACCCAAATATTGATCGTCCATTTCCCTCGATTAACACTGCCTGGTCCACTGAATTCCTTCAGCAGTTTTCTTCTGCTCTAAGTGTCCTGTCATTTAGAACATATTTCCTCCATTTACTTCCTCTTACATTCTACCTCCCAAAGTGTAACACTACACTTTAAAATTTATTATCTAAGTACATACGTGTCACCACATACAACCCCGCGATTCATTTTCTTGTAGGCATACTCATGACAGCACCAACAGGGCGGACAACCAGTGTGCAAAACACAACAAACTGTGTAAATACAAATAGAAAACCTTCCAGATGAGGTGACACTTCACCTGTGAGTCTGTTGGGGTCATACACCGTGTGTGGTGCTAGACATAGATTGTGAGACCGCTTCGCCGAGCATCTACGCCCCGTCCACCAGAGAAAGCGGGATCTCCCAGTGGCCACCCATTTTAATTCCGCTTCCCATTCCCATTCCGATATGTCTATCCATGGCCTCCTCTACTGTCACGATGAGGCCACACTCAGGTTGGAGGAACAACACCTCCAACCTGGCTGGGTAGCCTCCAAACTGATGGCGTGAACATCAATTTCTCGAATTTCCGGTAATGCCCCACCTCCCCACTTCACCATCCCCCATCCCCTTTTTCCTCTCTCACCTTATCTTCTTACCTGCCCATCACCTCCTTCTGGTGCCCCTCCTCCTTTTCTTTCTTCGATTGCCTTCTGTCCTCTCCTATTAGATTACCCCTTCTTCAAACCTACATAGAACATAGAATAGTACAGCACAGTACAGGCCCTCCGGCCCACAATGTTGTGCCGACCCTCAAACCCTGCCTCCCATATAACCCCCCACCTTAAATTCCTCCATATACCTGTCTAGTAGTCTCTTAAACTTCACTAGTGTATCTGCCTCCACCACTGACTCAGGCAGTGCATTCCACGCACCAACCACTCTCTGAGTAAAAAACCTTCCTCTAATATCCCCCTTGAACTTCCCACCCCTTACCTTAAAGCCATGTCCTCTTGTATTGAGCAGTGGTGTCCTGGGGAAGAGGCGCTGGCTGTCCACTCTATCTATTCCTCTTAATATCTTGTACACCTCTATCATGTCTCCTCTCATCCTCCTTCTCTCCAAAGAGTAAAGCCCTAGCTCCCTTCATCTCTGATCATAATGCAGACTCTCTAAACCAGGCAGCATCCTGGTAAATTTCCTCTGTACCCTTTCCAATGCTTCCACTGTATCTCTCTCACCAATCAATTTTGCAGCTCTTCAGTTCACCCCTCCCGCTCAAGATTTCACCTATCGCCTTGTGTTTCTCCCTCCCCTCCTCCCACCTTTTAACTCTTTTTTTTCTCCATCTTGCTGAAGGGTCTCGACCTGAAACATCGACTGTACTCTTTTCCATAGATACTGCCTGGCCTGCTGAATTCCTCCAAAAATTTATGTGTGCTGCTTGGATTTCCAGCATCTGCAGATTTTATCTTGTTTGTTTTCATCCAGATCATTTATACTGTGATGAGCATTTGGTCCATGATGACAGACGAAAGAAGCTCGTTTAGTTCAACTGCCGGTTTTATTGCGATAAGCAGTGAAACAGACCAAGTGCTATGACCCAGAGAGAGAACCACCCCCCCTCACATACTGAAGGGGGAGGTGATTATTACACACCCTGGTTAAAGTCAGGGTGACCCACAAACACATAAGTGAACTGCTGTGTAACCCAAGCTAAAATGTAACAATAAATGGACTTAAACATCCCACCATAACGCCACAAATGCATTTTAAAATAAACAGTAATTAGCGCTGATCACTGGGAATGCTGGGTCGGGCTGTCAACCACGTCCCTAGATTGTCACTGAGGGGTCAACCATCATCCCCGGTAACCCCAGCAGTCCAAAAGTCCCGGTGCTGGTCGCCGCCGCCGCCGCCGCCGCCGCCTGGGGTGCTGTCAGGTGTCTGTAACCTTCCTATGGGAGGCATTATTTGGTGAGGCAAGGAGCAGGGCACCTGGAGTGTCACTTCCCTCCATTAGCCTCGCTGGGTCGGTGGCGGCCGAGGGCGGATACGGTGCCAGCTGATACCGGTGCAGCACGACTGTCTTCTGCCACGCAGGCAACCGCACCCAATATACCACATTGGAGATGCAGTCGAGCATCTCTCCTGGCCCCTTCCAGTGCCTTCCAAGCACGGAGGGTACACCCTTCTTTCGGGTAAGGCAGTAGACCCATACTGGGGCCCCCACCAGGTACTGCTGCATTGGTGAACGAAACTGGCAGCTTGGCCCCTTCTGTGACGAGCAAGCCTGGCTGCGGTGCGCAAACAGCTCCACGTTCTGCCTATACCCGGGCTAGCAGAAGTGTTCGCGCGGCTTGCCCAATGTCTGCGACCGTGAAGTGGTCGGCACCCCACCCCCGCCAGTCCGTGCACCAACGGAGTCACCGTGGCGTGGAGCCCCCGGGACCACCAGCTCCAGGCAATGCCTGTCATCACTGGAGAACTGCCACTGCCGGGACAGCAACCCATCGCACCAGCAGCTTGTCCCACTGACAGAAAAGGGTTTCGATCTCTGGATCCAGGGCAGACACCTCTGCCCACTCCAGCCAACTTCCCACGCTCAGCCATCCCCTGTCCCGGGCTCACCTGCTCACTGCGCAGCTGCTGATCAATGGCGGGAAGGTCTACCTTACCGCCGGCTGCCACCTGAGGCGTTGCCACAGCCACTTGCGTTGCGTTGGGCTGCTGCAGGGCCGCTCTGACACCATTGGTGGTTGTTGCTGCACCCGCCGGGTCCGCTTTCTGGAGCTGCCCTGCCGGAGAGCCACGGCTTCAGCACCGAGGTAGAGTGTTGCCCCTGGCACATCCACACGGGCCCTCCATCAGGAGAGCTGGCCCAGGCCAGTGATGCAGGACTCCGGGATGTTGGCGAGCCAGACCTTGTGCTCCACTGCGTTTTTCCCCCACTGCAATGCGCAGCCTCCTCTTCCCTCGCATCGCTGGTGGCCGTAGCCAGCTGGGCCGCTGTCGTTGTCCACCCAGGCGGGCCTGGCTGCTCCGTGTTGGGCAGGACACCTGGACAGATGATGATGATGGTTGACCCTGTGTCCACCAACACATGGTATCTGATTCCCTCCACAATGCAGTCAACCTATAAGCCTTGCCCACCTGGAGAGGTGACAATGGAAGGATTCTGACAGAGGTTGTGGGCAGTGCTGCCCCCTCAGCACATCCCAGTGGTTACACTGAGCTGTGGCGTGGCGCTGGTGCGGGGCAGTCCTGAGCCACGTGGCCTACCTCGCCACACCGGTAGCAAAGATCACTCCATGGCATGAGGCAGGGTCAGTGCGGTACTTGTCGGACCTGTCCCATGGGTTCCTCCTCATCAACTTCATCCTCCCCCTCGGTTACACAAGCCTGGGCTCGCAGTGTGTGGGGCGTCACTGGAAAGAGCTAAAAATGCTTTTGCCCTCTCCACATCTGCCAGCATTTCATCCAGTGATGATGGTGATGTTAGGCGAATATGCTGCTCCTGTGTCAGTGCCTTTACAAAGGCGTGGAAGGCAAGCCCTTCCTGGGTCCTGGGAAGGAACTGCGGGTAGCCATGCCGAGCACAGTGGTGTAAATCTGCTGCAAACACCCTCTGGCTTTTTCCTACATGGTGCCATCTGCAGCCCAATTCTTCCTCCAATGGCCTCTGCTTGAAATGCCACTCCAGCACTGTTACAAGGGCCCTTGAGCATCCCCCTCCAGCACCAGGCAGGGCAAGGTGCTCTGCCCTCTCAGTGGGGATCCACTCATTGCACCAAGTGATAAGTTTGACTTGCGTCAGGTTAGACTCCAGGCGGTTGGTGCCATTGTATCTGGGGAGCTTCAGACTGGACCTTGTGGCCTGAATTGCTGAGATCTGTTAGTCTTCATGTTGCTCCAGTGGCGTCAGTGGTGGCTGCCATGTTGCCCATCCTCGCATAGCTGTGGTGTCGTGGGTTCCCTGGTGCGGGCCACAAGGGAGGTGTGTTATGCAGTAACCCCTGTGTTGGGGAGTCTGGGTATGCTCGCCCCGTTTGGGTACACTGGGAAGGCAAGGTGCTCGGTTCCCAAAAGCTAAAATGTAACAATAATTGAACTTGAACGTTCCACCATGACCCCATGAGCACATTTTAAAACAAGAACAATAAATAGCGCTGGCTACTAGGAATGTTGAGGCTGGTGTCAACCATGCCTCAGAGTGCCACATCACATATCATAAAAATCAGAGGTTCCAGCACTGAAGCATGTGGAGCATAGACCTCCAGCCAGAGAGACACTCCTTTATCACTCTCCCCTGACTTCTATGACCAAGCCAATCCTGTATTCAACTTACCAACTTTTTCTGGAGCCCATGTGATTTAATCTTCTGGACCAACATATCACAAAAGACATCGACAAATGTGTTACTAAATTCCATATGGAAAAAACCTACTGCTCAACCTTGCTTCCTTCTTCATCGCTTCCTGAAAATCTCAATCAAATTTGTGAGTCAGAACATTCCCTGCCCAAAGCCATGATGACTACTCCTAACAAGTCCAAACTTCTTCAAATATGATTAAATCCTGCCTAGAAGAATCTTCAGTAAATTTCCTAGCACTGGCTGGCCTGTACCTTCCTGGTTTATTCCTGTTCCTTTTCGTAACGAAGGAATAACAGTGACTACTCTCCAGTTTTACAGTACCTTGCCTGAGGCTAAAGAGGACACAAACATCTCAGTCAAGACCCAGCGATCTCTCCCCTTAACATCCTGGGATAGATCCCATCAAACTCTGTGACTTATCCACCTTAAAGTAAACTCAAAATCTCCTCCTCCCTAACATTGACATTCCTGAGGATGTCAACATACTCCTTCCTGATTTCACTACCATCCATGTCTTTCTCTATGGTGACAAAAGTACTTACTTACGATCTTGCTTGTTTTCTCTGGCTTTTTGCATAAATTCCCTTTTTGTCATTTGTTTTTAACCAGTGTATAAATTACGTTGGGCTTCACTTTAATTCTACCACCAAGGACATTTCATGCCCCCTCTTAGTCCTGTGTATTTCTTGTATAAATTCTTTCCTACTACCTATCTATTCTTCTGGTGCCTTGTCCTTCCAGCTTCTCAAACCTTGGATCTGCTTCCTTTCTCTTACAATTTAAAATACCTCTTGTCATCCATGGTTCCCAACCCTTTCCATCATTACCATTCATCTTACAGGAATACAATGGTCCTGAGTTCTAACCGGTTGGCTGTTATGGACTCCCACCTGTCAGTTGCAGAGCTACCCTCCAGTAGCTGCTCCCATCTACTCTCCCTACGTCCTGCCTAATAATGTTACTGTTAGTCTTTCCCCAATTCATCAATTTCTCCATTCCTGAGGACCAGCCTTACCCTTTTCAATAATTATCTTCAAACTTAAAGAAGTAAGATTACTATTCCTAAAATTCTCCCCCATTGAAACTCCAGATATCTGCAGGTGCATTTGGAGGGTAATCAGGAGACAAACTCATTGCACTGGGTCTAGAATTATCTATAAACCAATTTAGAGAGGGCAGAAGAGTTCATTTTGAGAAATATGAGTAAACCAGGGAATAATTTTAACAAGGCAGTTGTTTCATGTAATTTACATTGATCAATTACCCACCAGCCTGCATAATGTTTGAGATGTGGAAGGAAACAAGGTAACCTGGGGTATTGAACTGGAGTCATCGAAGCTCTGATGCAGCAGCTCTTCCAGATGTACCACTATACCAGCGGTCCCCAACCACCGGGCCGCAAAGCATGTGCTACCGGGCCGCGAAGAAATAATATGAGTCAGCTGCACCTTTCCTCGTTCCCTGTCACGCACTTTTGAACTTGAACATAGGGTTGCCAAATGTCCCGTATTTGCCGAGACATCCCGTATATTGGGGTAAATTGGTTTGTCCCATATGGGACTGCCCTTGTCCTGTATTTCCCCTGCTAAGGTAGAGCGTTCCTATGAAACCTTTCATGCTGAAATGGCATAAAGTGAAGAAGCAATTACCATTAATTTATATGGGAAAAATTTTTGAGCATTCCCAGACCCAAAAACTAACCTACCAAATCATACCAAATAACACATAAAACTGAAAATAAGTAACAATAACATATAGTAAAAGCAGGAATGATATGATAAATACACAGCCTATATAAAGTAGAAAAAATGTATGTACACTATAGTCGGGAAGATGAAGGCAAAACCGATTTGTAGGGAAAAAATTGGCACGTACTCACATGCGCAGGTCACACACGCGCACACAGGTGTCCGTGCAAGGCTTCATGGTCATGGTAGTCTTTCCTGGGGTAACGCAAGTGTCCCGGGATTTGACTGTTACTTTTGTCCCTTATTTGGGAGTGAGAAAGTTGGCAACCCTAACTGTAAAAGACATGTTGAGGTGAGTTTAACCCTACACCCCCGCCCCCCGTCAACCAGTCCGGAAGAATATTGTCAATATTAAACCGGTCTGCGGTGCAAAAGAGATTGGGGACCCCTGCACTATCCATCCACTTGAATCAATAATGCCATTTTTCCTTATGAAATAGACCAGATGACCTACCAACACATTTATACGAGTTCTCAGAACATTCCCAGTCCCACAATTTTCCTATAGCCTTTCTTCCACACAATTCCCAAAGGGAAGTCTCTGTGATCAAGCAGATTCTCTCTCTCTCCCACGATGCTGTCGGTGGATGATTCCTGAGTCCTGGATCTGCGGTTTTGTGGATTGGATTGTAGTTCACAGTACGATGTGGTTTTGGTTGCCATTTTCAGGTGACTTTGAATCGGGGTGACTGAGATAATGAACACTGAGGTGAACTGTAAATGGACTCTTTGATATTGTGTTTTATATTCTATGATTTTTTTTGCTCATTCTTGTTTGTTGCCATTTGTGTGATTTGATTTTTTTGTGCATGGAGTTTAATGTTCTTATTGCAATTTGAGTGATTTTTTTCTGCATATTGGGGATTTGATGTTTTTCTTTGAATGGTTTTCATGGTTTTCTTTGTTTCGTGATTGTCTGTGGGAAGACAAATTTCGGGGTTTTATACTGTATACATACTTGATAATAAATGTACTTTGAATCTTTTGAATCCTTTGAATCTCCACACATTCTTATTAATTCTCCCCCCCCCCCCACCACCGCAAGGTTCCACCAGACACCTACACAGTAGGGTAATGTACAGTGACAAGTAACCTACCAATTAGCACATAATTCGGGTGTGAGAGGGAAAGGAGGATGCCCCATGTAGTCACAAGGATAACATGCAAACTCCACACAGACGTCATCAGAAATCAGGAAACCTCGTCTCTAAAGACTGAGCAACTCCACTTGATATCTACCTACAATGCAATCATTAATAAGCATTCCTAGTTTTGAACCTACAATGGAAAAAGGAAATAATGAAGCACCTGATGATAGTTGCTCCTCGAAGCCTGCCCTGTTAAACTTGTGCAGTGATATTCTGGGTTGGGAAGATTTATCTCCATCCACTGAGTGTTTTCTCCATAAGCTTTGTTTACTTCTGTTGTACCAGGGTTCCTTAACCCCACACTTAGTCAAAAGCTGTCTTGATGTAGAGGGCAGTGACTCTCATTCCACCTTTGAAATCCAGCTCTCTTCTCTGCGTTTGAATGAAAGCTGTGCAGGGGTATGTAAGCTGACAGGTCTTGGGGAAAATGTGAAACTGAAGAGAGATGTCAGCTATCAGCAAATATGTTATACTTCAGCATACCTCAAACTTACACAAGTACAGGGTGATATTGGAAGTGCAAGGTTACCCTTCACACATCTTCCTCTCTTCCACCTGGGCTCACCAACAATTTCAATGGTAGCACAGTGAAGGGCAGGAGAGGATCACAATTTTGTGGAATAAGACGATTCTCTGGGTTTATTTTACTTCATTTTATATCCTATTTATTTGTTTTTATTTACATACCTAGTTAGGGTTTTATTAAATTTATCAAAAACACCTGAAAGCTCTGAAGATTTTGAAGTAGCAAGCTGGAACCAGATTGCATATGTTGCCCAATTCGTACTTGGTACTCAGAATGCCATCTAACCGGCCAGTTACCTGCCAGGGGTAGCTGGTCTTGCCCTCTTCATCAGGTAAGTAAGTGCATTGATATAAAATCTGTATTGTAGGCTGTGTTCAGCATGACCTGGTCCAATATTATTTAAATCACTGGCTATAAATTCATAGCTTCTCTATTGGGATTTGAACTTGTATCAGTGCAAACAAAAGATTTTATTTTTCTGATGACTTTAGTAAAGTCAGTCATTTCGCTTATCATCTTTCAGTTTTACCCATGAGAGCACAGGGCCTAGAATTGGATCCAGAAAATTGTTACATTGCCTCTGGAAGCAGTCTGTTCAGACCCGCATCCACATTAACATAGAACATAGAACAGGATAACACGCCCTTCAGCCCATGATGTTGTACTGACCTTTTAATCCTACACCAAGTTCAATCTAACCCTTCCCTCCCACATAACCCTCCATTTTTCTTTTATCTATCTGCCTATCTGAGAGTCTCTTAAATGCCCCGAATGTAGCTGCCTCTACCACCACCCCTGGCAGGGCGTTCCACACACCCACCACTTTCTGTAAAAATCTGACCTCTGACCTCCCTCCCTATAGTTTCCTCCAGTTGTCTTAAAATTATGACTCCTTGTATTAGCCATTTCCATCCTATCATCCTCCTTCGCCTTCGCCTAGCCATAGCTCACTCAACCTATCCTCAAAAGACATGGTTTTCCAACCCAGGCAGGATCTCAAAAGCTTCCACATCCTTTCTACAATGAGGTTACCAGAATTAAACATAAAATTCTAAGTGTGGTCTAACCAGAGGTTTAGAGAGCTGCAACGCTACCTCTCAGCCCTTGAACTCTATTCCCCAACTAATGAAGACCAACACACCATTTGCCTTCTTAACCACCTTATCAACTTGCACAGTATCTTTGAGGGTTCAATAGATATGGACCCCAAGATCCTTTTGTTCCTCCACACTTCTAAAAATCCTAAAAAGCCATTACACCTGTATTCTGCTTTCAAGTTTGACCTTCAACGACCATTAAGCAAAGTTTAGGACCCCATTTTAGGTGAGATTTAGCCCTCCAATTTGTGGTGCACCTTCAGTAATGGATTTGAAAAAAATTACTCCTATAGTTAAAACGCCACCAATTTTGGAAACATAATAATGAATTCTTAACTGGTAAAGCAGCATCAACAGAGAGTAAAACAGAGTTAACCTATCAAGTTTGGTGATTTATCATCAGATTGTTGAATATTTCCTGCATTTTCTATTTTTATTTTCAGATTTCTCAAAAGAAAAAAAAAAGCATGAATCTAAACATGAACTATCCAACCCATATGAACTGATTTGCACATATCAGCTGTCAGGTCATGTTGTTACAAGCTACTGTGATAAATTGGTCTGGCCTTTTCCATCAGAATAGGTTCAAAATGCCTTCTTCTGTTCCTTCTGATGTACTTACAAATCCATGCAAGCATGCAGTCTGACATACCTCATGTAATATAAATACAGACAGTTAATTGAGCTAACAACAGATTTATATTCACATCATACCTTGATATCATGAACCATAGGCCTAAATGGGAGCTCGGGAAGCATTACTTTTTATTTATTTATCTGTCTTCTTTCCACATTGCTCGCATTGTCCAAAACAAATCCCTGTCGACCAGAGCATTTGTTAGTCTAGTTTTCTCCTTAAACTTATTTGAACAAAAATACGATGAACATCGGTAATTCAAAAATTGCTACTGTGTTTACCAATAGTTTAGGTACATCTACTTTTTTCTTTAGTAAATGGACCTCAGTAAAAAGTACTGCTGTAACATTGCTAATTTAACAATAAAATGAAATCTTTTCCTTATTAATAAGACTGTGAATAAAGTTCATCATTACGGTGGAATGATTTTTTTTGAAGTATACCTCAGTTGTTATACTTGTCCCATGGCATCTACAGTCTCCATGGTATTGCTTTAGAACACGCAAAATGAATGGCTGCTGTGAGATTGCTAGTCATTTGAGTCTATGGCTGTTGCTGGTATTTTGATATCACCGGCTACCCTGGAGCAGTGAATTAAATGACATTAGGTCACAGACCATGATTCACTGAAGCACCCTGGACACAATGTGCTTTCACTAAAGGCTAAAGAGAAGCTGCTAGTCAGCACACAATAAGTAAGCATCTTATACAGGCATTCAAAGAGGGATGGAAGTTAAGCCAAAGCACAGGGGTAAGCGCAAAGCAAACTACAGCTTGTATAAATACTTTCAGAATATCAAGGATGCTTTCAGTTTATGAGTGGCATGGCAGAGCACAAGTGTGCATCCTTTTGCTGAGCGAGTGTTGTTACAGGGTCTGCGGGGTTGAACAGTTGAAAATAGGCAAAATAGTAGGAAATTACAAGGAGTAGGAAATTCAATATATGGTCATCCTGATTTGTCCAGCAGCTATTTTAGATGATCTGACAGACGCCAGATTGTGTCTCAAGACACATGTGATACATTTAGTAAAATGACCTGATAATAGCTTTTACTGTTAAATGTCTGCATCCCATTATCTGTTCCCAATGTCCTCCTAAAATAACAGTGCAGGATTTCTCATTTCTTTTTGCAACAGAGGAGGGATTTATTTGACTCTTACAAACATGGTTACACATTACTACAATTTGGATTTTATTGCTGGTAGTTATTTTATTATTAACCAAACACTTTACGCATTTTGTATTCAGAGTAATTTAATTTATTAATAGCTCAGTAACTTTCCAAAAGAGATCCAAATATGTTTGGCTATGGAGAAAAGATAGGGGAGCTGTCAAGTATCTCTCCACTAAGTCTCACAAAACACAATACCAACACTGAGTGATTGTTTATCAAGCAGCTTTATTATTTATTATTTTTAAGGGGAAAGTTCACCTCCACTCCCACCAGGGATGGTAGGGGACTTCCAGCACTTTGTTTACCAAGCATTCCTTTTATACTGTACATAAGAAAGAGACGAGGTTACTATTTCCAGAAAGCTCAGTCCGTCTGATACATTTGTTGTACGAGGGGTGATTAATAAGTTCATGGCCTAAGGTAGAAGGAGTCAATTTTAGAAAACCTAGCACGTTTATTTTTCCTAAATCTACACACTTAGTCCAGCGGTCGTGGACCATACGGATCCCTTCTTTGTAGAAGTCGGTGTCTTCGACCTCCAGAAGTGGTCCACAGCGGGGTGATTGATAAGTTTGTGGCTTAAGGTAGAAGGAGATGAGTTATTAGCATCAAACTTTCTGCATTTTCACTCAGAGTTGAACTGCACGTGCATGTAACAAGAGCGGTATAACTCATCTCCTTCTACCTTAGGTCACAAACTTATCAATCACTCCTGCTGTGGACCACCTGGAGGTCCAAGACGCTCTTGTTACATGCACATGCAGTTCAACTCTTTGAGTGATAGTACAGAAAGTTTGAAGTTAATAATTCATCTGCATCTACCTTAGGCCACAAACTTATCAATCACCTCTGCTGTGGACCACTTCTACAAAGAAGGGATCCGTATGCTCCACGACCGCTGGACTAAGTGTGTACATGTAGGAGGGGACTATGTTGAAAAATAAACGTGCTAGGTTTTCTAAAATTGACTCTTTCTACCCTAGGCCACGAACTTATCAATCACCCCTCGTCGTATACCATCTATGATTGATTCATCTCTGCTACTTCCTTATTGCACAATGTCCAGTACATTGGGTGCTTGCAGTCATGTATTCCTTTAGCAGGCATATTTCTTGCAGTCATGTACATATAATGCAACATATTAATTTAGCACTCTGGGATTGTCTACTCCATATTGTCACATCAATTGGTTGCAAAAAAAAACAAAATTCGATACATATTTCCATTGAGTGAAATTCTTTGTATCACAGACTGGGCATTGATATAGATATATATCAATGGCATCTGCTATCCCATAATATTCTATGATTCTGTGGTTGAAGGACAACACTATTTATGATAGATTCACAATATAGAACTTGGTTAGAATTTTAACACTATAGTCCTTCAAGAGGACCACAGCCTTGTTGTAG
Organism: Mobula hypostoma; assembly: GCF_963921235.1. Classification (NCBI taxonomy): domain Eukaryota; kingdom Metazoa; phylum Chordata; class Chondrichthyes; order Myliobatiformes; family Myliobatidae; genus Mobula; species Mobula hypostoma. Next base: position 179,366,944 of record NC_086102.1, on the reverse strand, counting down.
TTTGAATGTTTGCATGCTTCAATGATCTAGAGAGCTATGGTGGCTGGTGTCAGGGCGTTATGCTTTGTCTCTTGGTAGGGTCACCCATGCCAAAGAGGTCAAAGGGTAGAGGACAGACAAAGAGTGGTTCACTGGTCTCCAGGTTCGGGGCTTCAGCTCAGGGCTAACAACCTTGACTGGTAATATAAGACTGTTACTGAAACAGCAATGAAGAATACTTCTACATCTGAGTATGATGGTATTCTTGGGTCTTCACACAGGACTTACGTGACTGACAGTAGTGAAGCCGAGAGGAAGCTACTGACACGAAGCAGGAAGCTATGAACACTGCCAAAGATGGAGGACCTTCATTGCTGCCCTAAGTTCATTGGTACAATGAGCAGTCGGTAGTAATCCTGTATGATAAGTATTCATTTTGGGAACTGGTTTGACCTATTAAAATTATAATTTTTGATAATTCAGATGGAACTTTTCATAGATTTCCCAAAACATAAGCCAAGAACATTATTTTCCACTCTATACATTTTAAGCAGATATTTTTCAATGGAATAATTAAATTTCCACCAGAACTAATTCCACTAAGTTTAACAGCACAATAACCCATAATGGCACCAAGTTATATTGCTCTTTAAATTTGGCATGGTGCATGTAGATTGCAAAGATGCATTTGTTAAATATAATCTGTATTTATATTTTTTTGGCTTTGTTGTCCTGTCAAAATAAACAGGTTTCTTGATGCATTAGTACAATATCTACAGACTCACTTTAATGTGGCAACATTGTGCTTACCTTATACTATTTCTCAGGTGAAAGTTCTTTTAATTCCTGGTGCCAATACTTGAACAGCGAGTGAAAGACTGAACACAGCTGAAAACCTGTTAGTTTAGGTTCAAGATGATGTCAATGTCACAATGGAATTATAGCAGATTGAAAATGGCACCTTTGATAAACAACAGTGCACAGAATTTGTGGTTGCTGACAATGCGCGATTTGTGAATTTTTCAAGTCTACGCCTTTGCAATCGCATTCACATTTTTTGTCGAGCTGTTTTAAAGACAAGCAAGATGACTGAATAAGACTCAGGATATGGTTCAACAAACAATGCCTGAAAGAAAGACTGTTGATGCATAGTTGTCTTGTAGGAGTATGTTGAATGTATCAAATGATCAATCAGGGGTATGACTCTAATAATGACATATGACTTTACCCCCCAGTGCTGTTTTTGAAGCTTTTCCCATTATTCTTATTCAGTCAAAAAAACTAACCTTTACTCCCAGGCATGATGTTCAAGCTGATCATGAAAAGTTTTCTTTCTGTCAAAGCCTATTGGAAATATTTGAATATCTCTGAGGAAACAGGGAATCTCGAAATGTCAGGATCATAAATTACATCACATTACATATTAGCTTTGTTTTCTCTATCACGAGTGTTCATAGTAACCCACAGCAACTACAATGTTCTACAAGATTCCACCAGTTTCTTGAACAGATGTTGACAGAAGTAAGCATTTTTTCTCTATTTTCATGACTTCTATTGATGTCTCATAATTTTGCACTCTTTTAACTGCAGGAGGACCATTCAACTGAATTCTTTAATGACTGGTAATCAATGCTGAAAATTTGGAACCCCTGATTCAGAAAGCTTCAGTTGTCAAGGCTCCTTTCTCTTCTAAACATTTCCCTTCCTCAATATCACTTTCTTCCTTAAAATCCTTCTTTCTTCCCAAGCTATTGTTCATCTATTCTAATATCAGTTTATGCAGCTTAGTGTCCATTTTTGTTTGGATATGATCTGTGCTCATTATTATGTACCATTATATTGTTGTTATATAAATTAAAATTGTTGTTATGCTGACAGAGACTTGTATTTTACTTTTACTTTCTATAGGTGTGACTTATTCCAAAACACCTTTGATAAACAATGTGTCATTGTCTTCATTTTGTCAAAGATTCAGTGCATAGAAACAAACTCTTCAGCCCACCAATTATCAATCAGCCATTTAGACTTCTCATATTTCCATTACCTTACTTATTCACCAGTATACTAGGAGAGGATAAGAGAGCTTAAGGTTAAGGAAGCTTAGGGAACAGTGATCACAATATGATCGAGTTCACATTGAAATTTGAGAGGGAAAAAATAAAATTCAATGTGCTGGTATTTCAGTGGAATAAAGGAAATTACAATGGCGTGAGAGGGGAACTGGTTGAAGTTGACTGGAAAGGGACACTTGCAGGAAGGACAGCAGAGCAGCAATGGCTGGAGTTTCTGTGAAAAATGAGTGAAGTGTAAGACAGGTATATTCCAAATAAGAAGAAATTTTCAAAGGGAAGAAGGACATTACTGTGGTTGATAAGTGAAGTCAGAGTCAAAGTAAAAGCAAAAGAGAGGGTATACAAAGAAGCCAGAACTAGTGGGAAAATAGAGGATTGGGAAGCTTTTAAAAACCTGCAGAAGGAAACTAAGGAGGTCATTAGGAAGAAAAAGATGAATTATGAAAGGAAGCTGGTGACTAAAAGCTTTTTTAAGTATATGAAGGGTAAAAGATAGTGGAGGGTAGATATAGGACCAACAGAAATTGATGCTGGAGATATTGTAATGAGAGATGCAGAAATGGCAGAGGAACTGAATGCGTATTTTGCATCAGTCTTCACAGCGGAAGACGTCTGCAGTATACCGGACATCCAAGAGTATCAGGGAAGTGAAGTTTGTGCAGTGAAAATTACGACTGAGAAGATGTTCAGGAAGCTTAATGGTCTGAGGGTGGATAAATCTCTTGGACCCGATGGAACGCACCCTTGGGTTCTGAAGGAAGTTGCTGGAGAGATTGCAGAGGCATTAACGATGATCATTCAAGAATCGATAGATTCTGGCATTGTACTGGATGACTGGAAAATTTCAAATGTTACTCTGTTATTTAAGAATGGTGGGAGGCAGCAGAAAGGCAACTATAGGCCTGTTAGCCTGACATCAGTGGTTGGGAAGTTGTTGAAATCGATTGTTAGGGATGAGATACAGAGTACCTGGAGGCACATGACAAGATAGGCCAAAGCCAGCATGGTTTCCTGAAAGGAAAGTCCTGCCCGACAAACCTACTCCAATTCTTTGAGGAAATTGCAAGGAGGGTGGACAAAGGAGATGTAGTAGATGTGGTGTACTTGGATTTTCAGAAGGCCTTTGACAAGGTGCTGCACATGAGGCTGCTTAGCAAGATAAGAGCCTATGGGATTACAGGGAAGGTACTAGCATGGGTGGAGCATTGGCTGGTCAGCAGAAAACAGAGTGGGAATAAAGGGATCCTATTCTGGCTGGCTGCCAGTTACCAGTGGAGTTCCACAGGGGTTGATGTTGGGACTGCTGCTTTTAATGATATATGTCAATGATTTGGACTATGGAATTAATGGATTTGTAGCTAAGTTTGCCGATGATACAAAGATAGGCTGGGGAGTGGGTAGTGTTGAGGAAACAGAGAGCCTGCAGAGAGACTTAGATAGTTTAGGAGAACTGGCAAAGAACTGGCAAATGAAATACAATGTTGGAAAGTGTATGGTCATGAACTTTGGTGGAAGAAATAAACAGGCAGACTATTATGGAGATGGGGAGAGAATTATTGCGCGGTAAGCAATCACATCCACAGTGATGTAATGCTTTGAGAGGCTGGTCATGACTAGACTGAACTCCTGCCTCAGCAAGGATCTGGACCTATTGCAAATGTGTATCGTCACAATAAGTCAATGGCAGACACAATCTCAATGGCTCCCCACACGGCTGTAGTCCACCTAGACAACACAAACACCTACATCAGGATGCTGTTGATCGACTATAGCTCAGCATTTAATGCCATCATTCCCACAATCTTGAATTGGTAAGTTGCAGAACCTGGGCCTCTGTACCTCCCTCTGCAATTGGATCCTCATCTTCCTAATCAGAAGAGCACAATCTGTGAGGATTGGTGATAACATATCCTCCTCGCTGATGATCAACACTGGTGCACCTCAGGGGTATGTGCTTAGCCCACTGCTCTACTCTCTATATACACATGACTGTGTGGCTAGGCATAGCTCAAATACCTTCTATAAATTTGCTGACGATACAACCATTGTTGGTAGAATCTCAGGTGGTGATGAGAGGGCATACAGGAGTGAGATACGACAACTAGTGGAGTGGTGCCACAGCAACAACCTGACACTCAACATTAGTAAGACAAAAGAGCTGATTGTGGACTTCAGGTAGGGTAAGACGAAGGAACACATACTAATCCTCATAGAGGGATCAGAAGTGGAGAGGGTGAGCAGCTTCAAGTTCCTGGGTGTCAAGATCACTGAGGATCTAACCTTGTCCCAGCATATCGATGTAGTTATAAAGAAGGCAAGACAACAGCTGTACTTTATTAGGAGTTTGAAGAGATTTGGCATGTCAACAGATACACTCAAAAACTTCTATAGTTGTACAGTGGAGAGCATTCTGACAGGCTGCATCACTGTCTGGTATGGAGGGGCTACTGCACAGGACTGAAAGAAGCTGCAGAAGGCTGTAAATCTAGTCAGTTTCATCTTGGGCACTAGTCTACAAAGTACCCAGGACATCTTTATGGAGCTGTGTCTCAGAAAGGCAGCATTCATTATTAAGGGCATCCAGCACCCAGGACATGCCCTTTTCTCACTGTTACCATCAGGTGGGAGTTACAGAAGCCTGAAGGCACACACTCAATGATTCAGGAACAGCTTCTTCCCTTCTGCCATCCGATTCCTAAATGGACATTGAAGCTTTGGACACGACCTCACTTTTTTAATGTACAGTATTTCTGTTTTTGCATATTTTAAAAAATCTATTCGGTATACATAATTGATTTACTTGTTTATTTACTATTATTACGTTTTATTTTATTTATTACTATTATTATTTTTTTCTCTCTGCTAGATTATGTGTTGCATTGAACTGCTGCTGGTAAGTTAACAAATTTCATGTCACATGCCGGTTATAATAAACCTGATTCTGATTCTGAAACGCAGAGATGCAAAGGGACTTGGTAGTCCTTGCGCAGGATACCCTAAAGGTTATCTTCTAGGCTGAATCAGTTGTGAAGAAGGCGAGTGCAATGTTGGCGTTCATTTCTAGCGATATAGAATATAAGAGCAGTGATGTGATATTGAGGCTCTATAAGGCACTTGTGAGACAACACGAAGTATTGTGTGCAGTTTTGGGCTCCTTATTTTAGGAGGGATATACTGACATTGGAGAGGGTTCAGCGAAGATTCACAAGAATGATTCCAGGAATGAAAAGGTTACCGTGTGAGGAACGTCTGGCAGCTCTTGGGCTGTATTCCCTGTAGTTCAGGAGAATGAGGAGGAATCTCATAGAAACATTCTGAATGTTAAAAGGCCTGAACAGATTAGATATGGCTAAGTTATTTCCCATGGTAGGGGATTCTAGGACAAGAGGGAATGACTTTAGGACTGATGGACGTCCACTCAGAACAGAGATGTGGAGAAATTACGTTAGTCAGAGGGTGGTAAATCTATGGAATTTGTTGCTACGAGTGGCTGTGGAGACCAAGTTGTTGGGTGTATTTAAGGCAGAGATAGATAGGTTATTGATTAGCCAGGGCATCAAGGGGTATGGGGCGAAGGCAGGGGAGTGGTGGTGACTGGAAGAAGTGGATCAGCCCTTGATTGAATGGTGGAGCAGACTCGATGGGCTGAATGGTCTACTTCTGCTCCTATATCTTATGGTCTTATGATGTTATTTACAGTAACCAATTGACCTGCCAACCAACAGTCTTCAGTATATGGGAGGCAGCTGGAGTATCTGGAGAAAACCATGGAGTCACAGAGAAAATAGAGAAACCCTGGAACATCTGGACAGCAAAGATGAAAACATCAGGATGCTCCTGTCAACTACAGTTCGGCATTCAACAGTATCACCCCCTTAAAACTAATGAATAAGTTTCAAGACTTTGTCTCAGAATATCTTTGTGCAATTAGATCCTCACTTGCAGAGCCCAGTCAGTTCGGGTTGGCAACAACATTTCCTGCACCATCTCCATCTGCACAGGTGCACCACAGGGTTGTGTGCTGAGCTTTCTGCTCTACTTGCTTTACACGTATGACTGTGAGGTTAAGCACAGCTCCAATGCCATATTTAAGTTTGCTGATGACACCACCATCGTTGGCTGGATCAAAGGTGGTGACAAATCAATATTTAGGTCCTTCCTTCCTAGCGTGTCCCACCAGACAGTCAGCCATTCTTCTCTGGCACGTAGTGTCAGGGTTGGTCTCCTTTCGGATTAACCGGGTCACGATATGAACGTTCCTGACTTGACAAGGCTGAGTGGCTAGCTCGATGCTCAACCCAACACAGATGGAAAGCGTGCTCGGGGGGGGGGGGGGCAGGGGTGGCCCGACTTGGATTCGAACTCGGGAGCCTTCACTCCAAAGTCCGGCGCTGATGCCACTGCGCCACCAGCCGGCCAATATATAGGAGGGAGACTGAAAGTCTGGCTGAGTGGTGGTACAACAGCAACCACTGACTCAGCAAGACCAAGGAGCTGATTATTGACTTCAGGAAGAGGACGCCAGAGGTGTATAAGCATTGGGGATCAGCATCTTTCAATTTATTGGTGTTATCATCTCAGAGGATCTGTGCTGGGTGCAGCACATAAGTGCAATTTTGAAGAAAGCAAGGCAATGACTCTACCTGCTTCGAAGGTTGTAAAAGTTTGATATGACATCTAAAACTTTGACAAACTTCTGTAGATGTGTTGTGGAGAGTATGTTGACTGGTTGCATCATAGCTTGGTATGGAAGCACAAATGCCCATGAACTGAAAATGCTAGTAAAAGTACTGGATACAGCCCAGTACATCATGGTAAAGCCCTCCCTACCATTGAGCACATCTGTATGGAGCATTGTCGTAGGAAAGTAGCATCCATCATCAGGGATCTCCACCACCCAGGACATGCTCTCTTCTTGCTGTTGCCCTCAGGACTCACACCACCAGGTTCAGGAACAGTTACTATTCCTCAACTATCAGGATCTTGAACCAGAGGGGATAACTTCACTTGTCCCATCAATGAACTGCTCCACAACCTACAGACTCACTTTCAAGAACTCTTCGTCTCATGTTCTCATGTTGTCTGCCCTGTTGGCTGCAGTCTCTCATTGATTCTATTATAGTTCTCGGATCTGCTGAATATGTCCACAGTAAAATGAATCTCCGGGTTGCTTATGGTGACATATATATACTTTGATAATAAATCTACTTCGAACTTTGAGTAAACTAGTGCTGCTTACAGGTAATGTTCCCTCTAATAGTTTTTACAGCTCCGTGGACCAACAATTGATTTGAGCAGGAAATTATTACACTGTCCGAAAACTGCACAGCACCTTAAATGTTTTTGTAATATGCGTACTATGAATATTTATAATGAAATTTGAAAAATCCCATACTTTGGGTGTAATGAAATATACAATACAACAAAGAAAATTGTTCACATTTCATAAACTTTTTCTTGTCTGTCTATATTACAAATCTATTGTCTATAAACACTGTCCCAATTAATTGCACATCCAGATGAAAGATATATCTTATTCCTCATTAGATCATCCAAATGATCTACTTCTAGTCTCTTTCTGGATTTACATTTGATTGAATTCATAAGACTGAATCCACATTTGCTGTCAACACTAGAATTTTGAAATGCTCCAACAATGTCAACGAGAATTATGCAGTTCTTCAAATTCTTCATTTCTAAGCATATAGTTCAAAATATCATTGATTGTCTTAATTGAAGCAGTCTTACCTTTCTCAGAAATGACAAATTTGAAATCATAATATTGCTGCGATATTTTTGAAACAACATTTTCATCGTGGTTTGTAGTAGAAGCTGAGTATTTTTCTGGGCATTCAGTGATCCAGCGGTTTATTAACAATGAGCTACCAGATTCCATTCTGTGTATATTGTTACAATTTGTAACAGTGTTTTAAATTGAAACAATGGCAATGTAAATACATTGAAGTTCTAAAATGTTTCAAAGCAAAAGTTGTGGTACATTTATTATTTAGTAAGTGTATGGATTATATTCATTAACACATAATTACATGGTATTTCACAATTATACAAACATAGATTTCAAAATTATATTAACATTATATGGAGGAAAATTAGATTAGATTAGATTAGATTCAACTTTATTGTCATTGTGCCGAGTACAGATACAAAGCCAATGAAATGCGTTTAGCATCTGACCAGAAATGCAAAGAATAGTGTTATTTACAAAATAACTGCGAATAAAAAAAGTGCTCCAGCACACAAATATAAAAGTACTGAGACAGTACAATATGGATGCAATACTGCTTAGCAATCTATCTAGCTCTGTATCAACAAAGGCTTTGTGCACGGGAGCATTTCAGTTACTGCACGGTTGTAGACCCATGCAGCTTACAGGGAACAGTGCTTACAAGCATGGTGTGTGATACAGTTTTTGTGCATGATATCACAAGTGTTTAGTACCATTTGATGTCAATGCAAATGTTAAGGTGTCTCTGCTTTGTCAAATACATGGAATGCCAGCATCCAATTTATGTGTTATTGGAACACTATGTCCCCAAGTGCGTTTAACTATCACGTTTCTATCATACGACACATTGCACAATGTGATCTGATTTCTCGGCCAAGGCCATAGTTGAATATTGCCTTCAAATGGCAGGACTTCTGACTGTGTATCAGAATAGGCTATATGTGAGCTCACTGTGTGGAACCGAAGTATCATCTTAGACTTCTGACTCTGAACAGGAACTTGAATCCATAATATTTTTGATGCAAAGGCAAGACCAATAATGACGCACATTAGAAATAGAAAATCAAAATGATTCTCCCCGGGCCATTACTGGGGACAATTAATAGTCAGAACTTTCCAGTATTTTTCGATTTATAAACATATAGAAAATAATCACTGGGAATTAAAATACTGAGTTATATGATAATAAATAAAAACATGAGCACTCTACATATATACACCATAAAAGATATATCTTGTAGTTTCTTATTAATGAAATGACACATACTAGTCTAAGAATATCATGAATTCTAATAATACTTATATCAGTAGGAATAATGTCTCCATTGTAATTAAATGATGTATTTAGACCACTGTATAATGGTCCCTTGATACTTTGGTGATATATTCTCATAAGTCTTTTTCCTACAGTGTGTTGTTGGAACGTAAAAGCTGTAGCACAGAGTCATAAATGTGTATTATCTGTCTCCACGTACAGCAGAAGAGGCTATCCTATGACAAGTAGCAATTAACTGCAATCACCCTGGTCTGTAGTAATCCTTGATACATGCATACTTCATTGTGAGTGATGAGAGCTGGTGTTTACCGAGACTAAGTCCAAAAGAGCTTCATGAAGCAGAATTTAAACATGAAATGGGATTCAGTGGCTGATCATTGCTAGTTTATTTTTCTGCATACTTTATACAATCCTAAATAAGGACACAGCTAATTACTGCCAGTGTTGGTGCAATCTGGTGTGCACAGAGTGAAGGTCTAAGGCAGAAGGAATTCCCTAAGGAGACGGCAAGAGAACCAACTGTGTATTGTCCAGCCTATACTTTAGATTAGAATTTGGATTATGTGCCTGCCTCAGTTTGTTTATTGCTCAGCTGTGAAGAGCTTTCATTAGCTTTTACCTGATTAAATACAGACTTTAAAGACGTGATGTATTAGATGCCTCCTATAGAATGTTTTTTGAAATCTAATAAAATTGTGCAATTTTACATTGGAAGTTTTTATTAATAAGATCATGTTTTTGATGGCACAATGAACTGGGGCATAAAAAAAAATCAAGGATAAGTATCCCAGAGTTGAAAAGAGACAATTGCAAACAGCCAGACTGTAATACAGCAGTGGCAAATTAATTAATAAATTGAATTGTCAAGTGCTTTGCTAAATTCAAATTTTTCATCCATGTTTCTCTGCTTTCCATCAACACTGAGCTTTTTACTGGATAGTTCTTGAACGTTTGACCAACTAAATTAAATCTGCAATTCCAATAATAAATATAGGTGTTTTGAACTATGCTCCGTGAAAAACATCCAGTCCCCAGATATGTGAATCCTTGGTAAATTTCTCTGCGACCTTGCCAAGGGGACCCACATATTTATGAACTGGGCAGCTTCAATGGAACATAGTTTAAAATATTTATGCTTGTAATCGGAATTGCTGACATAACTTAAATTCCAATAGTAACGCTTATGACCAACTTTTAAGAAATTACTTGTTGTCATGATGACCCATTGCAAAGGATTATATGGTCCAATAGAAATTAATCAAAAATTATATTGTGAATCAATCCATTGTCAGTCAGAATGAACTGAAGTATTTTATGTTGTGTGCTGACAGGAAATGGATGGTCAGAATCATAGATTACAAGTGAAGGTGAACGAGATGTGGAAAGAAGATCGGAAAGGTTGGTTAGAGACAAGCTTAAGCATTCAGAAGCCGAGCTCATTAGGAAGCTGAAGAAACAATTTCATTAAACTAAATGGCTGAGTTGCTATATTCTGCAAGCTCTAATAGAACAGTAAGGCTGAATGGACCAAAGTTAAATAAATTGAGGTTGAGAGACTAAAAGAAAGGAAATTTCTTGATAATATAGCTGGAATTCCATGATAAAATTCAACTGATATAAAAGAATTCCATTACCCCAGGGAGCAATGGAAAGAATAGTTTTGAAAAACAATATCAGAGCTTAATTGTTATCATAAATCTTTGTTTTCTATGGGATCTACACCCTTTCTCACTTCAAGATTGCTAAAGTACATGCATATTGGTGACCACATGAATAAGACAAAATCTCCAGAGAAAGTCCAGGACTAGGCTTGTTACCAGCAATTTCAGAGCTGGATTTTCTTGATTAAATTCAGTCTGCACAAAGATCCAAAGAGCAACTCGAAACAATGAAAAAGGCTTACACGGTTAAAATTATTTAAATTATTGAGGGAAAAGGTGAAATAGAAGCAGAAGAGTTTCTCTTATGATAAATCCTCTTAAAATTATCTCATTGGCAAGTGTAATTGCAAATGCAGCATGCAATAACAATCTTTGAACAAGAAACTGAAAGATACATATTGTCATATATTCTCAGTAATGTTCAGTAGCTAAAGTTCCTGATAGTCCGAATGTCCCATTAGAATCTAGACACATGCATAATGTGGTAAATTATGTTCTCTTTCTCCACCCCAGGGAGCAATGGAAAGAGGAAGAATTTTGAAAAACACCAGGAGGCCCTAATTGTTATCATAAATCTTTGTTTTCTATGGGATCTTTATTTCATGAACAGTCGCATCCTGCAAAAAAGCATTCGAAACTTCTTTGTTGACATAGGAGTAGAAATTCATCTTCGGTTGCTTTGCACAAAATGCACAGTGTAATAATATATCCACATTGTAATCTGCCTCTGAAATTTAGTCCTTTTGATTCTATTTACCAGTGTGATGGAGACGATTTTCTACCCTATGTTGTTGGATTACAAAGGCAAATAACATGAAAGGCATCAATTCCACTGCCTGTGGAATGAACTGGACTTTAGAGTAAAGGATCAATTAACGCTGTTACGAAGAGCTTCAACCAGCACTTTGAGAGTATGACATAATTCTAAATCTACCTTTCTTTCTACTTTGAAATAATCATGTTAAAATTGGGGTTAGAATACATAATGTTCCTTAATAGAACAGTACCATTGCAACATTTGCAAACTATACAACATGTAATGTGTTCTGCAGTGAATTACTGGAGTGCTATAGGCAGTGCCTTATATTATTAGGTTCTGAGATTGTATAGGTGCAATTTTTAATGTCAGCTCATTGGTACCTAGGTAGGTCCAGGAATAGCCAATGGTTTGACTCAGGGGCACATAGCTGAGCTAGAGTTGATCATTTTACACAAGTATATGCTCATATGTTTTTCTGTGTTACAGTACAGTCTATATGAGGGAAGTGGATGGGAAGGTGACTGGAGAAAGAGAGGAGAAAGGAAAATTATGGAAGTGTCTGGGCTTTATTTTACTTCGGGGGAGCTGGTGGGTATGAGAGAATAGATCAATTGAATAATAACAAACAAGGAGGAGGGCAAGTTACTTAAGCTGAATTTGTAATTCAAAGAATTTGATGTGCAATTCTTTACAGAAAAATCTTATATTTTTGTCACATTTTGTTATAGCTTGGTGCAGCCTTTTCAATTTTAAATTGTGAGAATCACATACATAACAGAAAGTGCTTCTGTAAACCTGTCAGTCTATTGCATCCTCCCACCAATAATGGTGCTAAGGAATACCAATTCTGCATCCGTCATCTTAAACTGCACTCATCCCCCCACATCTGCTTCACATTGTACAAATTTTGTACTTCAACTATATATTATTCATATTCTTTTACTGAATCGAGCCAAACAGTAAAAGTACAGCTCAGAAACAGGCCCTTCAGCTCATTTAGTCCATACTGAAACCACTTAAACTTCCTACTCCCATCAACATGCATTGGGACCATAGCCCTCCATATCCCTATCATCCATCTACCTATTCAAACTTTGATTAAAGTTGAAATCAAGCTCGAATGCAACTCTTGTGCTGGCAGCTCATTCCACACTCTCGCAACCGTCTGAGAGAAGGTCCCCCCTCATGCTCCCCTTAAACTTTTCACCTTTCAGACTTAACCCATGACCTGTGGTTGTAGTCCCACCCAACCTCAGTGGAAAAAGCCTGCTTACATTTACTCTATCTATACCCCTCATAGTTTTGTATACCCCTATCAAATCTCTTGTCAATCTTCTACAATCTAAGAAATAACGTCCTAACTTATTCAATCTTTCCTTATAACTCACGTCCTCCAGATCTGACCCGGCACCATCCTTATACATTTTCTCTGCACTCTTTCAGCCTTATTTACATCTTTTCTGAAGGCAGGTGACCAAATCTGCACACAATACTCCAAATTAGGCCTCACCAAATGTCTTATACAACTTTAACATAACGTCCCATTTCCTGTACTCTGTGCTTTGATTTATGAAGGCCAATGTGCCAAAAGCTTTCTTTAGGAGCCTATCTACCTGTGTTTGGAAAATACGGGATGTTTGGACAATGTCAAATGAAAGAACTTGCATTATATTAAAACAGAAACATAACAAGTCTTAAATTACAACAGTGTACTGCAGGGCAATTATCTATGGCCCTTTAAGCCCCCTGTTTGAGAATGTGATCCACATGTGCAGTGCTGTACAAGATTGACTATTAATATGCAAGATCATATAAATAAAACAAATGGATGGAAAAATAGAGCCTTCACTGTGATTCCGCACGTGCAATTCTAATTAAGAGGAACACTATGCTCCAGAGTAATTACATACGAGTGGACAACCACAATAATGTATGGCAAATATTGAACAAGGAGGAGAAGGATTCCCAGTGCAACAGAATATGAATAACACCAGATCAGGCACTGCAAGAAAAACTGATAGATGATACTCTCTTGAAAATTTATGGGGACTGAAATTAACTGGTTCAAATAAAACGTACATTACACACAGCTTAGAATAGATGCATAGAACGTGCGCTCAGTAGCATTTGCAGAAAACAATACAAATTCATATCGTGAGTAAAAAGCAGAAATAAAAATTGAGGTGGAGGCTCTTTAAATAAACATTGATTCTATGAAGAAAGACAAGAAAGAACAAACCAATGGAAAGGTCAAGTAACTTAATTTTAAAAGTTTTCTTTGTTTTAGAGAAATGTTTCCTTTCTGCTCATTGTTACCATTTGATTCATTTGCCATTGAGAAGCAAAATGTGAATAATTTGACAAATATAACACTGGACAGTAACTCCAATGTGACAATGACCAATAGCATCATTATATGCTGGTGAACAAGAAAGACACATTCTAAGTGCCCCGTGGCAATATTAGTGGTAAAGAAGAGGGTGAGCTGTTACAAGGGATGAATCAGGCAATGGAGAAATAGGAAGGGATACCTGTTTGACATGAAAGTTTCTGTAAAATATTTTTTTAAACTCAGTCCAATAACAAGAAATAATGGAAAGATTAAAACCCGACCTGCCTAGGAAACTAGTTTGGGGCATAATTAATATAAATTTGGCTAGCTATCAGATGGAGCAATAATATATCTAAGCTAAAGTTACAAGGGCTACTTCAGTCTGAACATGGAAGCTACCAGGAATTTTCCAGCAGGTGGGGACAGGTTACCAGAAGAAAGAACAGCATTCAAAAGCTACAGATAATCCTTCTTCCTTGAAAGGAGACCCAACCAGTTCCCCTCCGTTAACACATTAACACACTTGTTTACCTGGCTGAAATCATCCTCACGTTGAACAATTTCTCCAACTCCGATCACATTTCCTGAGTCAAAAATGTCAAATTGAGCATTCATATCTTTCTCCTATCTTTTAGTGGGATAATTTTTGTCCCACCTCCCCTTTGGGCTACTCCTTCAACTCTGTTTTGGGGATTGGATGACTGAATTGAAGTAATGCACCAATACAGAATTTAAAGATTTAATTATCTTTGCTGTAAGTTGGTACCCTGTTCTCATCTTCAAAAGATTAATCTCTGACTTTTCCTTTCACGCCCCTTTCAGGATTCCTCCATTTCCATCCCAGCAATTAGGCGAGCAATGAACACCCAAATCAAGCCCACAGACTTCCACAGCTATCTTTAACGCATTTGGTCCATTGATGAGTCTTTCTATATAGGTGCTTCTAAAAAGACATCCTTCTTCCTAAGCCATGATTTCCCCTCTACCATGGAGAGATCTCTTGACTGCATCTAAGCTATTTCCTCTGTTGTCTCCCCTTCCTCGAGTTCTCCTGATCCCCACCTTTTACTCCACCACCCTTCATATCCAGTTGTTCATCATCCACAATTTTTCTCAGCTCCAAAAGGAACCCATGAACTGACAATTTTGTTTTGTATTTCCAGATGATTTCTCCCTTTATGACTCCATTTTCTTTCATTTTCTACCTGTCACGCCCACCTAATGCAACATCTTTCACCCACTTCCTTCTCATCATTAGGTAGCCAAACATTCTTTTCCAAGTGAAGCACTAACTCTCTTGCACTTCTTCCAATCTAATATAGAACATAGAACAGTACAACACAGGAACAGGCCTTTTGGCCTACAAAGTAAAAAGTAAATAACAAAAACCAAAAACGATTCCCTCCTACCTACACAATGTCCATATCCCTCCACCTTCCTCATATTCATGTGCCTATTTAAATGTCTTTTAAAAGCCTCTAATGTATTTGCCTCTTCCACCATACCAGGCAGCACATTCCAGGCTCCACTACTCTCTGAGTAAAATTTATCCCTCACATTGCATTTTCACACATTAATAGTTCAGACAGAATAGGGTCTTATTAAAATTAAGTAATTCTATAGAATAGCTACAGAGATCACCGAATAATACCTTTTCAAGTAATATAATTTCTATTTTCAAGGACCAAAGGTTTTCCAGATGAGAAAATCATTTTAAAATGAGATGATTGCATTTTTCCCACATGCCAGTGTTTTTTTTTGTTTAAATGTATTATCTACAGTCTTAACTTTTGATACTAGAAACCTTTTCTAGATCGGCTGATTCATGATTAAAGATGAAAGAAAATCTTAAAGGAGCACTTATAATTTTTAAAGTACTTTCCCAGATGTCTCGTTAAAGACATTGTATGTTCATGTACATTAGCTTGCACGAAATTGCCTGCAGTTTCCACATTATTTGGTGCTCTCACTTCTTCTCCAATTCCTTCATCAGCTGCTTCACTGATGTGTGTTACAGGGACGGCCCACAAGCATTCTAGAGTGGCTCCATTGACTTTAATAGGAGCAGCTGTTTCCGATCCCCTGACCTTCACCGGCTGAGTATTGATTTTAGTAGGGTTATGTGGCTCTTGATCAGCTCTCATCTTGGTCAGAAGGACTGTCCCTGAAACATATATCATTGCTGAGGAACGAAGTAGAAAAGCAAAATGTTGGTTTCCATTATATTTTCAAATTAAGGACAATTAACATGACAGAACTCATAAAGGTTAAGTAATAGCTAATATGCTAAACAGAAACGACATCCTTTCCTCAGTACCTTCAACAGCATTTATGCCACAAGGTAAATTTAATCTGAGAAAGCTCAAAAGCATTCACTCAAGCACATGAACCAATATCAAATCTAGGGGAAAAAAAACAAATGGCAGATTGACCTTTTATACTTCGCAAATTCACTGCTCTGATTGATAAATAGAGAACCATTTGACCTGATATATATATGTTTTGAAGAGAAGAAACCTATTGCCATAATGATTTTTCACCATTACAATTTTAATTATGTTTCATCTTGAAAGACAGGTTATTTAATTACAGGACTATGCAAAAGTCTTAGGCACACACATATAGCTATTATGACTAAGACATTTGCACAGAACTGTAGCAATTTTATGTATTGTACTGTACTGCTGCTGCTGCAAAAAAGTAATTTCATGACATATATGAGTGATGATAAACCTGATTCTGATATGTGTTTCTGTTGTGGACTGAGAGTGGGAAGGGGGCAAAGAGAGGGGATTCATGGCTGGGAAAAAGGGAAGGGAGAGGGAATGGAGTGGGAAGCACCAGAGAGACTTTTTATAATGACCAATAAACCTATTGTCTGGGATCAAGTGACCATGCTGGTGTTTCCGGGTTGGGTGTGTGGGTACCCGCACCACAAGCTGTCTCTGGCACTCCTTCTCTGCCACCTGTCCTACACCCCTCCCACGGCACTTTACCCTCACCATGCCCAACACCCTTTGCTCAAACCAGATTTACAACTCGCTCTCCACTCAGCGTTGGCAAATACTGTACTGTTCAAATGTCTTTGTCACCCAAGCTATATATATAAATATACGCCTAAGACTTTTTCAGAGTACTGTATATCTGGAATGATGTAGGATGAGTAGCACTGTATCAAAGCAATAGCTGGTAAGAAAGTAAATCTCTTCCTGTTGTTCACAGATGCTTGAAGGGTTGTTGTTTATGCCTGCAGACACATCAAGGGACACACTTCAAAACTGTTCAGTTCATTTTCATCACGTCTATGCCAGCTCAGGAATGCAGAACATAACCGCACTGTCAAAACCTTCTATTGTATAAGCATAGCACTATCAAAAAAATATTGTTTATTGAAGGTAATAACTGTGAACTGAATGGCAGTGTCTGATGCGACAATGCATCAAAGCCATACTACTTGGTGCCTGTAGCTCCTAAAGGTACACTTACACTTACGTATAAATAAACTACAATAATATTTGAATGGTCGCACCAATCAGGACTCAAAAGAATCTTAAATATAAGTGGTATTATAGTATTTCTCTAGGATTATGACCAATATCACCTTCATACCTTCCTCTAAAGAAAGAAATTAGACATACTAACTATGACAAAGAACTTGGATTAGGTTTACAGTAAAGTTATAAATCTGGAAAAATACAAATAAACTTTTCCTGGGCTTCAAGCCGGGTATAGGTATCGATTATAACCAACGTTTCAAGGACACACTCTGCCATCTTGGGCATGTCTAGTCTGGTTGTAATTACACCCCTGTATTCCGTCCCTCCTGATTGGTTCGTCCTCATCCAATCAGGTTTCTGCTCTTGCACTTTGTTTACAATCAAGTTCCAGTTCTTACAGCGAGACCTTCATCTTTGTTAGAATGTTTTTCCTCTTTTTATTTCAATGGCTTCCATTCCCAAAAGCCATTGATGTGGCAGAGTAGCTTATTGACATCAAAGTCAATCCGATGGCCAATGTGAATCCAATGTTCTGCTACCGGTGATTTCTCTGGGTAACCCAAACAGATACATTTCCTGTGCTGTTGATGCAGGTTTCCACCATACGCCAAAATTGGCCCATATACGCTGCTCAGCATTCACAGGGAATCCAATAAATGCCAGCCACCCTAAGTCCCCGGTCATCTTTCACCCACATAAGTTGTGACTTGAGCTTCCTTATGGATGTGTGGACGGTATTAATCTGATATTTCTTCAGGATCCTGGCAATCCTTCCAGAAACCATGGAAATATAGGGAAGATAAGCATTGCAACAGGTTCCTCATTGTTGTCAGGTTTCCTGATTTCTCTGTCAGTCCTTCTTTAAGAGCCCGATTGATTTCCTTCATCTTGTAGCCGTTCTGTAGGAACGTCATGCATAATCGTCTTATTTCCTCAGGGAGACTCTCCAGGTCCAAAATAGTTTTTGCATCTTTATTCAAAGTAAAGAGAATCTCTCTAGTTTAGGAGGCGTGATGGTGGCTGTTATTGTTGAGTTACAACTCTGTGTCAATGGATTTCGATAGACGTCATGTCCAGGGCTACTGACTCGTTTCCGTTGTATTCGAATGTCCAGGGACAGGAGGCAACCATTTTTCTCCACCTCCATTGTAAATTGAATGTTTGGTTGTACTGTATACTGTTCAGATGGTCGTGGAACTATTGGAGTGCCACACTATGAAGGTGTCATCGATGTATCTGAAGAAGCATTTGGGGCATCAGGGCAATGAACTCAGAGCCCTCTCCTCATGTACAAATTAGGACTATCTAACAACAGGGGCACTTTCATGGTCCTTCCATCCATTTGTTCATAGTAATTCCCCTTATAGAGGAAGTACATCGATGTTTCAAAAGTTTCAAAGGTACGTCTAATGTCAGAGAAAAGTATACAATATACAACCTGAAATTCTTTTTCTTTGCAACCATCCACGAAAACAGAGGAGTGCCCCGAAGAATGAATGACAGTTGAATGTTAGAACCCCAAAGCCTCCCCCGCTCCCCCCCACGCATAAGCAGCAGCATAGCAACGATCCCCCCCCTCCTCCACCAGCAAAAAACAGCTTCAGCACCCCCCACTGATTACTCAATCGTGCAGCAAAACATCAATAAAGACACACACTTTAAGTACCCCGAAGACTACTGGTTCACCTGGTAATTCGACATACCACAGACTCACACTCTCTCAGATAAGGGAAAAATAGATGAGAGGGGAGACATGACAAACAACTCGCTGATTTACCATGTTAAAGTCCATTGCATCGCTTTTTCTGAGCTCTGTGTCCAAAGAACTGGGATCTCTGGTCACACAGCCAGAGATCTTCCGTCTCCATTGACACACTGATTTCCTGATGAGGCACCAACCTCGAGTCTGCTCGCCTCCAGAACACGAAATCCCGAAACTCCGAAGGCACACTAATCTTCTAGGCCAAGTCCTTGGTATATCAAATAACAGCCTTTCGTGAGATCCGAAGAACGGGTCCCATTCCCGCAAAGAACCGAAGTCAATGAGTAACTACAGGTCAGGGTCTTCAAAAGAACCTTGAAAGGGAAAAATAAGGATATTAAAGATAGAAATAGAGCTCTTTCCAAAAATGCAAGCGAAGGAGTCGCCGTTAGGCGCCATTGTCTCCTGAGATGTAAGGGTGTATTTAAAACGATCAATAGCACCCTTATCAAACCTTGACCAGAGAAGGAACAAGCAGTCCTTAATCAGAATTCTCGTAAGCAGGGGCACCACGTCAAAAGTGACCATTATGCCCTCTAGGTTCTGCTGGATGTTGGTTATCGTTTTAACAAAGTCGGTGGAATTTGTGATGCGACCCTCACAGCCACCAACAAAGAGAGACAGCGTGGCCGTTAAATGCTTAGTGAGGTAGTGAGTCAGAGAATCTCTCCCACTGACGATAGCCTCAGGGAGGAGCCCTCCTTGAGTACCTTAGAAAGCCCGTAAAGTCTCGGTGGTACTGGAGCCTGAGGCAGAAGTGTCCTGCATTTGTCTGCTGACAGTCTGATTTCTTCAGTAAAGCAGGGGTCATCCTGACAATTGAATCCCTGAGATCCTGCTGTAGAACTCTGTAGGTGGTATTGTCCAGAATCTGTTGGACTTTCCAGTGGTATTCCTCCAAGACATTCAGGGCCATTGCATTTCCCTTCTCCGCTGGTAAAATCATGACGGCTGGGTTTAGTGCCTGGAAGGCCAGTCGCTCTCCTTTCGTAAAGTTTAGTTTCAGCAAAACGGCCCCTTTAAGGGCCACGTAGACCTCTATCCTTACCCCTCTGCGGAATCCGGTGGTAGTTTACGGGTTGCTCGCTCTACTGTGCCAATGTAGTCCTTATAAGGTATAGCTCTGGAGACTGGAGCGAAGTTTAGCCCCTTGGCGAGGACCAATCTAGTCACCTCATCGATGCTTTGCCCAGTTTGATTGATGATAATCCTATCTGGGTCCCGTTGCCTTCCGTTCCTGGACAAGGAAGAGGAGAAGATGGCGGCGCGACGCAGCGCGTGCGGCCTCTCCGGTGAATGATATCTGTAATCTGTCAAGTAGGGTACCGTGCATAATTATTATTTGATGGAGACAGATGTGAGAGTACGGAGGAACATCTGGAGAAACTTCTTAAATGCCGGCTTCACTGCCACTGCTACTGTGTGGTAACAGGAATCTCCGGAGCAGAAGGCCCCGAATCCTCGGCTTTGCTTGTTTCAGCAGCCGGGGCGAGGTCGAAGGCGCTCGGCAGAGGATGACGCTTGTGAGACTGTGTCGGAGTGGCTAGTCGGAGGCTCAAAGTTTTCGGATGGATGGACTCTGTGTTGGCTGTGGTCGGGTGCTTCCAATGCATTGGCAGCTGTCGGTGCCTGGAGTTTTATGGCAGGGAGTTTCTCCCTTTTGCCGCCTTCTATTGGGGACTCGGGAGTCGGTCGGGACTTGAGACTTTTTTTTACTGTGCCCATGGTCTGTTCTTTATCAAGTTCTGGTATTGCTTTGCACTGCTGTAACTATATGTTATAATTATGTGGTTCTGTCAGTGTTAGTCTTTGGTTTGTCCTGTTTTTCTGTGATATCACTCTGGAGGAACATTATATCATTTCTTAATGCATGTATGCATTTCTAAATGACAATAAAAGAGGACTGAGTTTTCTCATAATCTAATCTAATTGTAATACGATGGAAACTGAATGGTAGTGTCAGACATGGCGTCGATCAGAAACACACTCACATGGACTGATACCTTAACAATAACAGCCACCACCACGGCTCCAAATGTAGAATGGTTCATTTTATTTTGATTAATCGTGCAAAAACTATCTCGGACCTGGAAAGTTTCCCCAAGGAAGTAAGACAATTATGCACAACGTTTTTACAGAAAGGCTACAAGGTAAAGGAAATCATTCGAGCCTTTAAAAGAGCTGTTAGAAAAACCAAGAAACCTAACAACGAGAAGGAACCCTTCACTACTGCCTGTCATTCCTATATTTCCACAGTTTCTGGAAGGATCACCAGGATCCTAAAGAAATACTGGATTAATATCATCCGTAAACCCATAAGGAGGCTCAAGCCACTGCTTATGCGGGTCAAAGATGAACTAGGACTCTGCTCTCAAACGCATCTCTCCCATTTCACGCACATCTGCTCTCACCCATCTTCCCACCACACCACTAGGAATAGGGTTCCCCTTGTCCTCACCTACCACCCCACCAGCCTCCAGGTCCAACATATAATTCTCCGTAACTTCCGCCACCTCCAACGGGATCCCACCACTAAGCACGTCTTTCCCTCCCCCCCCCCGCTTTCCACAGGGATCGCTCCCTACGCGACTCCCTTGTCCATTCATGCCCCCATCCCTTCCCACCGATCTCCCTCCCGGCACTTATCCTTGTAAGTGGAACAAGTGCTACACATCCCCTTACACTTCCTCCCTCACCATCATTCAGGGCCCCAGACAGTACTTCCAGGTGAGGCGACACTTCACCTGTGAGTCGGCTGGGGTGATATACTGCGTCCGGTGCTCCCAATGCAGCCTTCTGTATATTGGCGAGACCCAACGCAGGCTGGGAGACCATTTCGCTGAACACCTACGCTCTGTCCACCACCAGAGAAAGCAGGATCTCCCAGTGGCCACGCACTTTAATTCTACGTCCCATTCTCATTCTGATATGTCTATCCACAGCCTCCTCTACTGTCAAGATGAAGCCACACTCGGGTTGGAGGAACAACACCTTATATTCCGTCTGGGTAGCCTCCAACCTGATGGCATGAACATTGACTTCTCTAACTTCCACTAATGCCCCACCTCCCCTTCGTACCCCATCCCTTATTTCTTTCTTTCTTTCTTTCCCCCCTTTATTTCTCTCTTTTGTCTCCCTCTGTCCCTCTCACTATAACTCTTTGCCCATCGTTTGGGTTCCCCACCCTCCCCCTTTCTTCCTCTCTAGGCCTCCCGTCCCATGATCCTCTCCCTTCTCCAGCCTCGTATCCCTTTTGCCAATCAATGTTTTAGCTCCTAGCTTGATTCCTTCCCCTCCTGTCTTCTCCTATCATTTTGGATCTCCCTCTCCCCCTCCCACTTTCAAATCTCTTACTATCTCTTCTTTCAGTTAGTCCTGACGAAGGGTCTCGGCCCGAAACATCGACAGTACCTCTCCCTATAGATGCTGCCTGACCTGCTGCGTTCACCAGCATTTTTTGTGTGTGTTGCTTGAATTTCCAGCATCTGCAGATTTCCTTGTGCTGGGACTCAGGTTGGTTAGCATTTACAGGACTCCCTGTGAATGCAGAGCAGCGTGTATCGGCCAGATGGAAATGTGCATCAAGGAGCACAGGAAGTGCATCTATTTGGTTTACCTGGAGAAATCGGTGCTAGCATTCGCAATGGCCACAGGATTGACGTTGACTGCACAAAACTACTGTGCCGCGCCAATGGCTTTTGGGATGGCCTGGTAAAAGAAGCCATTGAAATAAAACTTTACTGTCTACCTGATGCTAAGTCCGGGCCTCTTTTAGACCTTGAATCAAGCATTTCCAAAATAAATGCCTCGTCGTGCTCTCCGTTTATTATCCTGGAGGGGGGGGTGATTTTAATGTCTCAGGTGTAGATTGGACTGACGGCACACAAAGTGAACCAAAAGCTGCTCTTCAGGAAGCCCTGGCTGATTTGATTCTGAAAAATCATCTGTCTCAGAAAGTCACTTTTCCTACCAGACGTGATGATACAGGTGGCGCCGAAAACACCTTAGATTTATTGCTGACTTCGCATCCAGATTTAATTATGGGGGTTTCACCCAGTGCTGGAATCAGTGATCATTTTATTATTCAAGCAAAACTGCACACAAATATTAAAGATCCCCCTAAACCACCTCGTAAAATTCCGCTTTGGAGAAAGGTGAAGAGTGAGGAATTCAAGGATTTAGCAAAACAACTTGGGAGAGGCTTCTTTAATTTACAACCAGACAAAAGGTCTGTTGAAGACAACTGGGTGTGGCTGAGAGACTCACTAAATGATATTGTTATGAATCATGTTCGTCATAAATTTATTAAGGGCTGTATGCATTCTCCTTGGTTTTCAGTGAAATTAAAACATCTCTGTAGTAAGAAAGAGAAATTTTACATCCGTGCCAAAAAATGCGGTACAAGACTGGATTGGGACAAATTCACCAGAGTGTGGAAGCAAGTCGACCGTGCCATTAGGAGTGCTCATAAACAACATGTTGCTTCAATTCTTGAGGGAGAGCATCCCAAGGATTTTTGGAGATATGTGAAATCCAGACGGACAGACAACACTGGTGTCCAGATGCTAAAGGTGAACAACTGTCTGCTCACTGAGGACCAGGAGAAAGCAGAAGCTCTTGCAAACCAATTGCAGAATGTTTTTTGCCCGGGAAGATACGGAACCTTCATCTTTTCCTGATCTACCGCCCAGCCTGTATATGCCTCCTATTGAAATTGAAGTTGAAGGTGTCAAAAAGTTACTGCTCAACATCAATACGACAAAACCTGTTGGGCCAGACCAGATCCAGAATCAAGCCCTTAAGATCGCAGCTGAAGAACTAGCTCCTGTTCTGTATTTCATTTTCCAGCAGTCGCTCGACTCAGGTGATCTTCCCCTAGATTGGAGAAAGGCAAACATCACTCCTCTCCTTAAGAAGGGTCCAACCACCAACCCAGCAAATTATCATCCTATTTCTTTAACAAGCACTTGCTGTAAACTCTTGGAGCATATAATTGACAGCATTCTGATGAGGTACCTTAGCAGACACAATATTCTTGCTGACAACCAGCATGCTTTTAGGAAGCATAGATCATGCGAGTCTCAGCTTATCCTGACAATAAATGACCTGGCCAAGAATTTTGATAACAATGTCATCAATGATTTAGTAGTGCTCGACTTCTCCAAAGCATTTGATGTTATTCCCCACCAAAGATTACTTAGGAAGCTCGACTTCTACAGTGTCCACTCCAATACTAAAAGATGAATTTCCAGTTTCTTGACAAAACGTTTTCAACGTGTGTGGATGAATGGAAAAAGTTCTAAATGGCGTCCAGTGTTAAGTAGTCTACCCCAGGGTACAGTGCTGGGTCCACATTTGTTTTTACTTTATATTAATGACATCCACAAAAATGTCACAAGCACAACCAGACTTTTTGCTGATGATTGTTTGATATACCGGCTAATTAAGTCAACTGATGACGAAGATGCTCTCCAAAAAGATCTTGATAGTATGGTTGAGTGGTCTTAACAATGGGGCATGCAGTTCAATCCTTCCAAATGTGAAACCATGCGTGTCACCAGGAAGAGAAAACCAGGTAAAACATCATATAAAATCCTAGGTGTCACCCTTGAAGAAACCAAACATATCAAGTATCTCGGTATCAAAATCCAGAATGATCTACGCTGGAATAGTCAGACGCATCATGCAACAGAGAATGCAACAGGAGTCCTAACTTGTTTGAGATGCAATTTTCATCATTATTCAGCTTCAGTTAAGGAGAAGTTGTACCTCACCATTGTCAGGCCACATTTGGAATATGCAGTTGCTGCATGGGACCCATACACAAACAAAAACACTACTTCCATCGAGCGAATCGAAAGACAGGCAGCTCGATTTGTCACAAATACCTATGAGAAAGAAGCGAGTGTTACCCAACTTTTAAATTCATTAAAGTGGAACTCTCTCCAAGATAGATGTGAAGCACACCACCTGACCTGTTTTTACAGAATGTTAAATGGTCTGCTCGACATAGACTACCACATCAAACCCAAACCTATTAGGAGCAGACGAGGGCACTCAACTCAATTTGAAATGCTGACTACCAAGTCAGATGTGTACAGCAATTCATTTTTCCCCCGCACAATTAAAGCATGAAATAATCTTTATCCTACCACAGTCACACAACCAAACCCAATTAAATTTAAGACAGCTTTTCTTCTTCAAAAATCTCCTTCTTAAGCCCACCCTCCGCCACCCTCCAGTTTAAATTCCATGCGGAATATTTTGGAGGATCAAGAACCAAGAACCAAAAAGAAAAGTATTTTAACAAAGACAAGGGTCGCTCTAAGTAAGAACTGGAATTCGATTGTAAACAAGGCGGGAGAGCGGAAACCTGATTGGATGAGAACGAACCAATCAGGAGGGACGGAATACAAAGGTGTCAATACCACCAGACTAGATATTCCCAGGCATCATTCCTGAAAAAGATGGCAGAATTTGTTATCGAAACGTCCTTGAAACCTGAGAAAAGTTTATTTGCCATATATGCCAGGAAAATGCTAAATCCCTTTTTTTAAAGAAAATTACAACTGCTTAATTCTAGCAGTAGAGACTGTACTGGGTTAGTGATCAGAGTTAATGTATAACATAGAAACATAAAAAATAGGTGCAGGAGTAGGCCATTCGGCCCCTCGAGTCTGCACCGCCATTCAGTATGATCGTGGCTGATCATCCAACTCAGAACCCTGTACCTGCCTTCTCTCCATACCCCCTGATCCCTTTAGCCACAAGGGCCATATCTAACTCCCTCTTAAATATAGCCAATGAACTGGCCTCAACTGTTTCCTGTGGCAGAGAATTCCACAGATTCACCACTCTCTGTGTGAAGAAGTTTTTCCTAATCTCGGTCCTAAAAGGCTTCCCCTTTATCCTCAAACTGTGACCCCTCGTTCTGGACTTCCCCAACATTGGGAACAATCTTCCTGCATCTAGCCTGTCCAATCCTTTTAGGATTTTATAAGTTTCAATAACCTAGTGGAAATTCTCTGGCGGATCTGTTTTAATCTGATCAAGGCGCACTCATTGAATAATTTTGTCTCAACCATCCTATGTAGCGGCAAATTCCATAACCTAACCACTCTCTAAGTGTTTCTCTTGAGTTCCTTATTGATTTATTAGTGAACTTCTTATATTGATAATCTCTTATTCTGGAATTTCCACCAGTAGAAATATCCTCTATCATCAAATCCTATTTAATCAAATCCCTTCATAATTTAAAAAATCTTTATTAGATTGCCCCTTAGTCTGGTCAATCTTTCTGGATAGTTTAGAACTCTCAGTTATAACTTGATATGCACAAGACCTTCCTTCTCTTTCTCTAGTGACATTATATAATTTTTGATGGAAAATTCCACACACTGTCCCAAGGGTGGATTGACAAAGGTTCTGTTAAAGTTTAACTGAATTTCATTACTTTTAACTTCTATTTTTCTTGAATAGAATTCCAATACTTTATCCTGTTACGTTTATTATGGTAAATAAGTAAGATGTGAATCTGTACCCCAAAATGCACATGCTCAACCCAATTTGAACTAATACTTTCAAAAGCATAAATGAACACTTTATTTCTCCTAGTGAAACTCGTTATCATGTTGTCATAAGACCATAAGACATAGGAGCAGAATCAGGCCATTTGGCCCATCGAGTCTTCTCCGCCATTTCATCATGAATTGAATTGACTTTATTTCTTACATCCTTCACATACATGAGGAGTAAAAATCTTTACGTTACGTCTCCATCGAAATGTACAATGTGCAATCATAGAAATTTATAATAATTTATAATAAATAGAACAGTCAATGTAACATAGAAATACACTCAAATCAGCATGAGTTAATCAGTCTGATGGCCTGGTGGAAGAAGCTGTCCTGGAGCCTGTTGGTCCTGGCTTTTATGCTGCGGTACCTTTCCTTGATTGTAGCAGCTGGAATAGATTGTGGTTGGGATGACTTGGGTCCCCTTTGGGCCCTTTTTACACACCTGTCTTTGTAAATGTCCTGAATCATGGGATATTCACATCTACAGATGCGCTGGCCTGTCCACACCACTCTCTGCAGAATCCTGCGATTAAGGGAGATACAGTTCCCATACCAGGCAGTGACGCAGCCAGACAGGATGCTCTCAGTTGTGCCCCTGTAGAAAGTTGTTACGATTTGGGTGCTCATACCAAACGTCCTCAACCGTCTGAGGTGGAGGAGGCACTGTTGTGCCTTTTTCACCACACAGCTGGTGTTTACAGACCACATGACGTCCTTGGTGATGTGGACGCCGAGGAACTTAAAACTGATTTAATGGCTGATCCATTTTCCCTCTCGGACCCTATCTCCTGCCTTCTCCCCTTATGCCTTCATATCCTGACTAATCAAGAATCTATCAACCTCTGCCTTAAATATACACAAGGACTTGGCCTCCACAGCCACCTGCGGCAACGAATACCACAGATTCACCACCCTCTGGCGAAAGAAATTCCTCCTCATCTCCTATTCTAAATGTTGTACCTCTATTATGGGCTGATTTCCCCCCACTATAGGAAATATCCTCTCCACATCCACTCTATCAAGGCCTTTCAATATCTGATAGCTTTCAATGAGGCCACCCCTGATTCTTCTGAATTCCAGAGAGTACAGACCGAGTGCCACCAAACACTCCTCATATGATAAGCCTTTTTTATTGTCTTGGTTGATATATGTCTACTGTTGAATGGCCGTTGTGACAATTTAACACAGGTTTGTTTATCTTCCTCAGCTGTAAGAATTTGTTGGTACCCAGATATCACTGGCATTGTCAGCACTCATTCCCTGACCTTAGATGCCCTTGAGGAGGTGGCGAAAGTTCGCTGACAGGTGGCTCCATCAAGGAATTATAGAAAAAGTGTGGAAGTGATGACATGTCCTTACTTGACAGCTGACTGCACTGAGATTGGTCTCAGGGAGACCCATTGTTAAATTCCTGCTTTGCATGCTATCATACAGTGGAGAGGAGGTCCCGTGGCCTGCTAAATTCGAGAAGGGTGCTCTGTCATCCCTTTCAGCTGATCAAAAGCTTTTGCAAGGTCAGAAAAGGTCTTGTGTTGTGACTGATGCTGCTCTTCTCCTTCTTCTGAGGTTTTATGGCAGTTGGCAATCACCTTTAAGGTGCATTACCTCCACCTTCTGGGTCAGGATATCTAATTCTATATATTTATATTTGTATCAAATTCTATAAAAAAAGACCTGTATTCTTAAGGAACTGCACTATATATTTAAAGAAATAATCCTGTGAAACTTTCTGCCAAATGTTGTTAATGTTAAATCGTATTTTATTCTGCGATAACTTCAAAATTAACCACCCCGTCTCTTGATTATATCTTGTGCACCTCACCAGTGCATGCTCAAGGTTTCTTGTTGATTATAATAGTCATACCTCCCGTTATTGTGTTTCTTCATTAAAACAACGTACTCTTTAACCCTCTGTGCCCAAACCTCTGTCTCTTGATGCTGTTCCCTGTGAACCTCTTGAGATTGATGCATGGTGAATATTTTGTCCACTCTCTGTCTCTTCAGGATAGACAGAATCCAGACTATGAATCAGAGGCCACTGGGTGGAAGTGGTTGAGGAGAACCTTGGTGATTACATTCTCTGTGGAAGACAGCAGTTAACTTTGTCTCTGTTCTTGAAAATATCATGTCCTTAAGATTCCCAGAATCAGGAGAAAAGCTGAGAATTTATACAGTACCTAAAGTTGCTCCCTACGAAGTTTCATGCTGTCACCAGGAATACCCATCCTCTCCCGAGACAGTTTTTGTTTCTCCTTTCGGGTAGATGTGGCTGTGAAACTGGAATAGATTATTTACCATGCGATGGAGTCAAGGACACTCATGTCAAGTACAAAGTCACAGCTGAGGTGTGCTTGGAAGTGTTCCTTTCCTTTCAGCAGATGCCAACTGCCTCTCTGTAAGTTCACCTCCATTCTAAGAAGCGAGTGGGGTAAGGTCTTGACTGTTTGGGCCATAGTTGGCCTTGACTGTGCTAAAGAATCAACGTATGTCAGACCATTGCTGGGCCTCCTGAACTCTTTCTGCCTACCATCTGTTCTTTAGGTCATAGGTTTTCTGTTGTACCTGAGCCATCAGGTACCTGTGGAGCTGTTTCTAGTCCCTCGAGGCTCACTGGAGTTTCTAATGGAAGAATGCCTGTGTTTGCTGTCAATTAGTTCCAGATCTCCAGGTCATTGGCCACAAACCCGTCCTGGTGTTCTCTGGTAGAATTTCTCCTTGCCAGGGTATTTGCAAACTTTTGAGTATCCTGCACAATAAAGGCATACTGTATGTGCTGATGATGGTAGTATGTTGATTCCTTGATGGGGTGAGCTAGATGGTCACAAGATATTTATTTATCTAATTCAAGTAGATGCTTATTCTCGATGGCAAAACTTATCCTAAGAAGATTATATTGCTCTTCTAGAGGAGGTGGTGCTTCTTATCTTGTCTTTTTTTTACTTAGCCGTCTCTTACTCATCATATCTTGTACAGGTTGATGATGGCAAAGAAAAAATGAGTAATTGAAACAAATCTAGTATTCATGTATACACTGCAGGCATATTCTTTATCAACACACATACAATACTGCCCGTTACACTGCTGGCGTTTCCGGCAGTAATGAACGTCCTCCATCTCTGGCGGTGTTCGGGGCTTCCTTCACCATGTCAGTAGTTTCCTGTCTGTTTTCACAGCTGTCAGCCATGCAAGTGCTGGGTGGAGACTTCCGAACACCATCGCACTTAGATGTAGAAGGATTCTTCATTGCTATTTCCATAACAGTTTTGTTAGCCCTGTGCTGAACCCCCAACCCTGACGGATCAGTGGACCACTGGCTTCTGCCCTTTGACCTGTTTGGCCGACCCCACCAAGAGCCAAAAGGTAAAGCCCTGACTCCAGCCCACATACTGTGGCTCTCTGGCTCGTTGAGGCCTGTAAGCCTCTGAGCCACAACAAGGTTGTTCTCCTGTTGGAGATTAGCAGCCCACTCATCTTTAAAATTTAGAGCTGGTAGCAGGCCACATGATCACAATGACAACGTACAAATTCCACACATACGCTGCTCCAGCACCAGAGATCATGATGGAACTTGGGTCTTTGGAACTTCATGGTTACAGCTCTTCCAGCTGTGCCTCTACCACCTCTGTATCAAAGTTCAGATCTGAGCAAAGTTCCCGAGCTATGATAGTGGAATGGAATTCCGAGGAGAAGGTGTCTGTGTATAATTTCTTTAAATATGAGGTAGTTATTGCACATTGGTTGCCACATAAATTTGACTGAATTATGTCTTGATCTAGTGGAAAATGTTTATAAGACAGTGGAGAGTAGGCTCTGCTGCACGAACATGTCACCTGCCAGCACACAGATACTGAAACCTACACACACTCTGTGCACATACCCTACACAAAGATCGTTCAAAGTTCAAAGATCAAGCTGAATTGTCATTCAACCATACATGAATACCCATGTGTACAGCCAAACTAGTACTCACATAGACATACAGGCACACACGCACACACACACACACTGTCATACACATAAGCACATCACTGGAAAACCCTCCCATTGAGCGCATTTACACGAATCTTACATATCATAGGAAAGCAGCATCCATCATCAGATATCCCCACCCGCCAGGTCATGGTCTTCTCATTGCTGCCATCAGGTAGAATGTACAAGAGCCTCAGGACTCGCACTTCCAGGATTAAGAACAGTGACTACCCCTCAACCATCAGGCTCTTGAATAAAAGAGGATAACTACACTCACTTGCCCCATCATTGAAATGTTTCTACAACCAATGATCTCACTTTAAGGACTCTTTTTTTTTCTTGTTATCTCATGTTCTTGTTATTTATTACTACTTACTTTTATTTCCATTTGCACAGTTTGTTGTCTTCTGCACTCTAGTTGATCTTTCATTGCTCCTGTTATGGTTGCTATTTTATAGATTTGTTGAGTATGCCCAAAAGAAAATTAATCTCAGGGATGTGTATGGTGACATATATGTACCAGATCTCCAGCTATGGATAAGTAGCCCCGTTGGCTTGTGGGCAGCCTTGGGAGAGATGAAGGCTACAAGAGTAAACCGAAACAGCACGTCTGGAGTGGAATCCCTAAAGCGGCCGGACGTCATTGAACATCCTTCTGGTAGCTCCTGTAGTCAAACATATTGCTTCATAAGCTTTCCTTTGGACTCCACTGGTGAGGCTGAGAGGGGGATCTTGTCGACTGGGCATCTCAGGATCTCCATACCTTCCCGCAGGTTTGTGATGACATTGATCAGCACTCATTGTCCTTCGAGACAGATGGATGCTCACCACCACCACCATTTTGATAATAAAATTTACTTTGAACTTTTGAACTTTGAACACACATATGCATGCATCCTCAAACCCTGTCATTTCCTTCTCTTACACCCTGTTCTTTGTCCACTTGTCCCTCTCCTTCCTCTCTCCACTGAGCATGCTCCACCACTGTTTCCTTTGGCACTCTGTTCTCTTCTCCCCTCACATACAGTATCTCCATGACTAAGACTTTGGACTCCGTTCTCCAAAGTCTGGTCTGTAGTCTTGTATTAACTTCTGTTTGGTAATACTAGATGCTAAATACATACAAGTTGCATATCTCTCCAAATTATGGAATAATTTGTACTTATTAAGGGATTGGTTAATAAGATTAATAAGATTATTAAGGGATTGGACACGCTAGAGACAGAAAACATGTTCCCGATGTCGGGGGAGTCCAGAACCAGAGGCCACAATTTGAGAATAAGGGGTAGGCCATTTAGAACGGAGTTGAGGAAAAGCTTTTTCACCCAGAGAGTTGTGGATCTGTGGAATGCTCTGCCTCAGAAGGCAGTGGAGGCCAATTCTCCGGACGCTTTCAAGAGAGAGTTAGATAGAGCTCTTAAAGATAGTGGAGTCAAGGGATTTGGGGAGAAGGCAGGAACAGGGTACTGATTGTGGATGATCAGCCATGATCACAGAATGGCGGTGCTGGCTCGAAGGGCCGAATGGCCTACTCCTGCACCTATTGTCTATTGCCTATTATTGAATATGTCCTGTGACCTCAAGTTTTCCTAGGGTGCTTTGCAAACAATGAAATATGTGGATTCCAGTCTATTGCAACTCATCAGGCCCAGTACATTTTGGCCCAATTAAGCAGCTGCCCCAATTAGCCGAAGTTTCATGGAAATAGTTAAAAAGGTATAAAAAAAGTCAAACTGAGTAAGAAATTATGTATTTAAATGTAATACAGTGCAAATAAGAACACTAGCACATAATTCCTAATATGTATCAGCGGAGGAATTTATCCAGTATATACCGCCGTGTTCTTTTGATTGACTGTAAGTGAACAAAATCAGTGCAGACACCTAGTGTAGATATCAAACTGCCTTCATAAAATACTTTCAACAATATCATCCTCAAAATCTTCATTTTTATTGTAGCATTCAAAGTGATTGCTGATACCTTCAAATTTTTCATAGTTCTTAATCTGTTGAAGTAGTGAAGTCATTTCATTTTTACTCCCTGCTGTTTCTGGCACCTTCAAGCCTGAACACTCAAAACCGCAGTGAGAAAAGCAGTTCTGCATTGTCTTAATGCTTATTTGTCACCAAATATCAGTGACAAAAATTGCTGTTTTGCTGCTATTTAAAAACTGTTTGCTCTAAGAACTACACGTAACTGACACTAGCTAGAAAATGTATGCCGACAGCCTCCTGCACCAGTTAAGCAGCACAGAGTCCCAAATAAACAAAGGGAATCCCGACAATTTTCTCGATGAGTTATTGTTCTTTAAGAGTTGTTCCAGATAAGTGGCTGCTGGATTACCTGAAATCCCTATCAACCCAGTTCCTCCATCTCTGCTGCAACTGCTCCCAGGATGAGGCTTTCTGTTCCAGGACATCTCAAATGTCCTCTTTCTTTAACGATCGTGGTTTCCCTTCTGCTGTCATCAATGATGCCCTCACCGGCATCTCCGCCACTTCCCGCACTTCGGCCCTCACCCCGTCCTTCCGTCACCACAACAGGGACAGAGTTCCCCTTGTCCCCACCTACCACCCCACCAGCCTCTGGATCCAGCACATTATCCTCCGCAACTTCTGCCACCTTCAACAGGACCCCACCACTAAGCACATCTTTCCCTCTCCACCCCTCTCCGCTTTCTGCAGGACTCATTCCCTCCGAGACTCCCTGGTCCACACGTCCCTCCCCACGGATCTCCCACCTGGCACTTATCCCTGTAAGTGTAAGTGCTACACCTGTCCCTACACCTCCTCTCTTGCCACCATTCAGGGCCCCAAACAGTCCTTCCAAGTGAGGCAACACTTCACTTGAGAGTCTGTTGGGATCATCTATTGCATCTGGTGCTCCCGGTGCGGCCTCCTCTACATCGGTGAAACCCGACGCAAATTGGGGGACTGCTTCGTCGAGCACCTCCACTCTGTCCGCCAAAACAGACAGGATCTCCCAGTAGCCACCCACTTCAACTCTGCTTCACATTCCCATTCAGATATGTCCATACATGGCCTCCTCTACTGCCATGATGAGGCTAAACACAGGTTGGAGGAGCAACACCTCATATACTGTCTGGGATGTCTCCAGCCCCTTGGTATGAGCATTGAATTCTCCAACTTCTAGTAATTCCTTCCCCCATCCCAGTTTCACTCTGCCCCCTCCCCCAGCTGCCTATCACCTCGCACATGGTTCCGCCTCCTTCTACTACCCATTGTGTTTTCCCCTACTCCTTCTTCACCTTTCCTGCCTATCACCTCCTTGCTTCCCCTCCCCCACCCCTTTGTTTTTCCCCTTACTGGTTTTTCATCTGGAACTGACCAGCCTTCTCCTTCCCACCCTGCCCCCACCTTCTTTATAGGGCCTCTGCCTCTTCCCTCTTCAGTCCTGCCCGAAACGTTGACTGATCATTTCCGTGGATGCTGCCCGACCTGCTGATTTCCTCCAGCGTGTTGTGAGTGTCACTGCACTTTGTAGTATAGTCACTGTCAAATTATAGGAAAGTGCAGCATTTAATTTACAAATAGTTAGATTGATGAATAATTCCACTTTATTGATATTGGTTTGGGGCTGATCATCTCTAACATTTCTGTACGTGGTGATGAGACTACAGTTCAGACACACAGAAAATGCTTATAGGATATTCTATAGATTCCAACAGCGAGCCTATAGAGGTGGGGTGTAGAGGTTTTGCCGGCTGCTTGCTAGGCAGAACCTACTTTCTCCTTGGCCTAACAGGGAGCTGCAAAAAAAAACATCAGGACCGTCACAGAGACTATGGATGAAGAGGGGTGACCCATGGACCACTGCTGCTGGGACGCAAGCCAGGTCCTGATCAACCCTGGGTTGGTCGCCTGGACGAGAGTGTCTGATGCTGAAAGTCCTGAAACACTTGATGACCCAAAGTTACGTCACTAATGACGTGACCTAGCACATCTCAGCATCAATGAGAGTGAATCGCAAGCAGACTCACATACCCTCCTCACTATCATGGTCCATCTGCATTTCACCATCCATCAAGTAGACTTTTCATTGGACATGGAGCTGGCTTTTAACCTTCTCATTTATTGTCTCGGCCATCAAACTCTGCCAGGCATTTGTCCTCCTCCTCTTTTTATGTCACTGAGATGCAAAGCCTGAAGTATTTTCTGCTTTGCAGCAACACAAGCGTGACTGGATGCAAGCTATCTTCAGCTAACTGTCACATTAAAAACACATGCTTCTGGCCGGCCTGCAAATGTGTTCACTGCCCTCAACCTGAAACAGGCAGAAATCTGCTTTAGTACACTAGTAAGGACCTTACTGGTACAGATGGAGAGTTGGAACTTAAAGTGATCACATGAAGTTGATCACAAAAGATGGCATGGTAATAGAACTTTGTGGTGGTGTCATGGTCAAAGTTAGACCATAAGGCATAGGAACAGAATAGGCCATTTGGTCCATCGTGTCTGCTCTTCCATTCATTCAGGGTTGATATGGAATGCTCTGCCCCAGAAGGCTGCGGAGGTCAAGTCTCTGGATGCTTTCAAGAAAGAGATGGATAGAGCTCTTAAAGATAGCGGAATCAAAGGTTATGGGGATAAGGCAGGAACTGGATACTGATAGTGGATGATCAGCCATGATCACAATGAATGGCGGTGCTGGCTCGAAGGGCCGAATGGCCTACTCCTGCACCTATTGTCTATTGTCTATTGTCTATTGATTTATTATCCCTCTGAAGCCTATTCTTCTGCTTTCTCTCCATAACCTTTGGCTTCCTTACTAATCAAACCAACCTCTACTTTAAATATACCCAATGACTTGGCATCCACAACCGTCTGTGGCAATGAATTCCACAGGTGTGCCACCTTCAGGCTAAAGAAGTTCTTCCTCCCTCATATCTGTTCTAAAGGGATGTCCATATATTCTGAGGCTGTGCCTTCTGGTCCGAGACACCCCATGACAGGAACTATCCTCTTCATGTCCACTCTTTCTAGGGTTTTCAATATTCAAAAGGTTTCAATATGATCCCCCCCCCCCATTCTTCTAAACTCAAGCGAGTATATGCCCAGAACCATCAAATACTCCTCAAAATCAGATTTAATATCACTGGTATATTGTGTGTCGCGAAATCTGTTCTTGTCATATGTTAACTCTTTCATTCCCAGGATAATTCTTATGAACCTCTTCTGGACCCTCTCCAATGCCAGTACATTCTTTCTTTGATAAATGGTCCAAATCTGCTCACAGTACTCCAAGTGTGGTCTGATCAAAGTCTGATAAAGCCTTATTTCATCTGTGCTTTTACTGTATATTCTGGTCCTCTCGAAACTCCCATCCAAACTACCTGGTGCAGATGAATTCTCATCCAAGTGGAATTAATGAACCACATTGCGGTTGTATGCCCTGCTTCTCTCAGAGTACTAGTAATGTACTATTAAAGTCTGGAGCTTAGAAGGGCTCAAACCTCATGTTGATACAAACTGGTGGGTGAGGCAGGCAATTTCTAATTGTTTCATTAACTGTTTCAACTGCTTGTTTTTGTACTTATTTTAGCTACTTAAAATTTCAATTTAATGTTAAAAATGGGGCCATGAAAAATGTGCTCATGTTATGGTCCTGCTCACACCAATTAGCATCACCAGTGTGCTTGCCAAAGGAAAACTTTATGACTGGCATGAGAGGAAGACAAATTTTATGACTTTATCTTTATTTTCATAATCCTCTATGAGTACCTCACTCTTTATTTGTAAAATCTCCTTTAGTCTCACAGGAATTCAGGACCTTTTCTCCTTCAATTTTATGTTCCTTGTACATCCCTGAATTTAATTACTCTACCATTAGAGGTTGCACTCTCCGCCAAATTCTTCCCTAACCACTTACCCTCTTTCCCCCTCTCTCCTTTTTTAATATGCCCCTTAAAAACCACCTCTTTGACTGTGGTTTTGGACACTTACCTTTAAATCTCTTTATGATTTGGTGTCAAATTTTATTTGGTGATACTCCTGTGAATGACCTTGTGATGTTTTATGGTGTTAGAAGCTCTTTGTGAGTGGATGTAGTTCCCATTATTTTTTATAACTCTAGAGCCAAATAGCATTAGTTATACAGGCTTTATATACTGTAGAAGTCTTCTTTTAAATTTGAGTCCAGAAACTTGGCCTCTACAAGTCATCAAATCTATCACCTGCGTTCAGAAACTGGATGTTACAGTCTTAAAACTGAGAACTAGCGGGTCATTTCTAAATTAAAGGATGGAACAGCATAAAAATGGATTTACAATCTCATTTTCTCTTTTGTCAAATTAAACATAAGTTAAGTTGTTATTTTTGCAGTGACAGATTCAATGAGTTACATGGTTTTTTGTCAGATTGATGGTATTGCACCGAAAGCATGAAGCTATTTTCAGCTGTAATTATTCCCCTTTAAAAAAAAAACTGCTCTATTTTTCCAGTCATGGACACCCTGAACTTTTCCAGTGATCATGGCTTTGGTTTGTTTCTAAGGTTCTGTTTCATTCATCACATGTGACTGCTTTAAAGACCACAAGCAGTAAGTTACAGTGATGGAGCATGACAGTCAGAATAGCACACACTATTAGGTAGGCCCCAAGTCTATTACAGTGGTATGTTTGACAACACAGAATCGAGGGATCCAAGGCTGTGGGGTCAAAGGCAGCAAAACAATACATTAATCTGTTTTGCTTTTAAACACAAGCATGTCTGCCAGCAAATATTGAAAGCACATTTATATAGTTTAAATTTCAGGTTAAAATATCTCTTTATCCTTGATTAATGACAACATTTATCACAAAGGGAAAGGATTTTGTTTGAGAGCCAAAATTATGAAAACATTCTTCCAATCAAATCTGCATTCCTTTCTGAACAGTTGACTTTATCAGTTTTAAATCAAATTAATATTGCCACTCTGCCAATTATCACTGAATACTGGAACTGATTTAGAATCTAAACAACTGAGCAGTAAGCAGCAATAGGTAAATGACAAATTAAAGTGATTGATTTTGAAGCTGGAACAATTTCTGCTGAGAAATTTAGCTGAAAAGATCTACTGCAATTTGAGACATTACTAAATATAGTAACATGGTTGTTGAAATTAAAGTTCAAAGGGATTAGAAAATGAATTAGAAAAATGATGCAAACTTATTTATATACTGGTCACTTAGCATTGTAGCGTGTTTGGTAATGTTTTGAAATAAACCTCTGTAAAACATGAGGATATGGAAATTTGTTGCTAAAATGCATAAAGGTAAAATTCATGTGTTGTGTGCAGATTTCAGTTGATATAATAGCAGAATGCTATAATTTATTGTTGTGTTATGGAAATTGGGTGGGGAGTAGTTGGAGGGAGATGAGAGAAAAAAAAATTAATTTATATTCCAGAATGCTGTCCAGTGGTTGCTGTTGTAAAATGCATTGTGTTGAAGTCGAGTAATGAAGTTCAAACACACGACACTCCACAGATGAACATTTCAATGTAGGACATACAATTAGTTACCAATAAGGGAACCAAGTTCAAAATAAGCCTTCGTGCCTTTAAGATGAATGGAAGCATAGAATTAAAAAATGAAAGAAAATGGTCGTAAAATAAACATGAGAAAGTCTACAGATGCAACACACTGAAAGGGCTGGAAGAACTCTGCAAGTCATGAGGCATCTATGAAAATGAATAAGCAGTCGATGTTTTGGGCCAAGACCCTTCTTCAGGTCTGGAAAATAAATGGGAGGACACCAAAGTAGAAAGGTGGGGCAGGAGGGGCAAGAGGATAGCTAGAGGGTGGTAGGTGAAGCCAGGAGGGTGGAGAAGGTAAAGGGCTGGAGGAGAGTGAATCATAGGAGAAATCATTAGTCTCTGGCATGCAGAAAGGAAATCATAAACCATTTAGTCTGACCTCAGTGGTCGGGAAGATGTTGGAGTCAATTGTTAATGATGAGATTATGTAGTACTTGGTGACACAGTACAAGATAGTACAAAGTCAGAATGGTTTCTTTGAAGAAAAATCTTGCCTGATGAACCTGTTGGAGTTCTTTGAGGAGATTACGAGTAGGATAGATAAAGGGGAAATAGTGGATGTTGTATATTCGGACTTTCAGAAGGCCTTGGACAAGATACCACAAATGAGACTGCTTACTAAGTTAAGAGCCCATGGTCTTACAAGAAGTTACTGGCAAGGATACAGCATTGGCTGATTGGTAGGAGGCAGCAAGTGGGAATAAAAGGACCCTTTTCTGGTTGGTTGCTAGTGACTACTGGTGTTCAGCAGGGGTCAGTGCTGGGACCCTTCTTTTTATTGTGTATATCAATCATTTAGAGATGATGGAATAGATGGCTTTGTTGCCAAGTTTGCAGAGGATAGGAAGATTGGTGAAGGGACAGGTAGTGTTGAGGAACAGGTAGGCTGCAGAAGGACTTAGACAGATTAGGAGAATGGGCAAGAGAGTGGCAAATGAAATACAATGTTGGAAAATGCATGATCATGTACTTTGATAGAAGAAATAAGTGTGCAGACTATTTTTTAAATGGGGAGAAAATCCAAAAATCTGAGATGCAAAGGGACTTCAGAGTCCTTGTGCAGGACACCTTAAAGGTTAACTTGCAGGTAGAGTCGGTGGTGAGGAAGGAAAATACAATGTCATTGCAGGAGGTCTAGAATACAAAAGCAGGGATGTGATGCCGAGGTTTAATAAGGCACTGGTAAGGCCTCACCTTGAGTATTGTAAACAGTTTTGGGCTCCTCATCTAAGAAAAGATGTGCTGGCATTGGAGGGTGTTCAGAAGAGGTTCACAAGGATGATTCCTAGACTGAAAAGGTTATCATACGAGGAACATTTGATAACTCTGGGTCTGTACTCGCTGGAATTTAGAAGCATGATATTGAAAGGCCTAGACAGAGTAGATATGGAAAGGATGTTTCCAACGGTGGGGGAGTCTAGGACAAGAGGTCACAGCCTCAGGATAGAGGGGCATCCATTTAAAACAGAGATGCGGAGAAATTTCTTTAGCCAGAGGGTGGTGAAATTGTGGAATTCATTACCACAGGCAGCTGTGGAGGTCAGGACATTGGGTTATTTAAGGCAGAGCTTGATAGGTTCTTGATTGGACACGGCATCAAAGGTTACAGGGAGAAGGCTGGGGAGTGGGGCTGAGGAGGGAAAAAAAGGATCAGCCATGATTAAATGGCAGAGCAGACTCAATGGGCCAAATGGCCTAATTCTACTCCTATGTCTTATGGAAAGGGAAGAAGGAGGGGACCCGGTGGGAGGTGACAGGCAGGTGAATGGAAATAAGAGGCCAGAGTGGGGAATAGAAGAAGAGAGGAGGGGAAGGGAGAAATACTTTTACTGGAAGGAGAAACCGATATTCATGTAATCAGATTGGAAGCTACCTGGATGAAATATAAGTTGTAGCTACTCCACCCTGATGTTGGCCTTATCATGGCACAGAAGGAGGCCATGGACAGACATGTCAGGATGAGAATGGCAGTCGGAATTTGGCCACTGGGATATTCCCACTTTTGGCGGATGGAGCTGAGGTATTTGACGAAGCTCTCACCAGGGTAGAGGAGGCCTCACCAGACACAATAGACGACTCCAGAAAATTCACAGGTTAAGTGTTGTTTCATTTGGAAGGACTATTGGGTCCTGTGTGGAGATGAGGGAGGAGGTGAATGGACAGGTGTTGCACATTGACTGCTTGCAGGGATAAGTGCCGGGAGGGATGATTGGACAAGGGAATCATGGAGGGAGCGATCCCTGTGGAAAGCAAGGGGGCGGGGGGGTGGTAGAGGCAAATGCATTCATCATCATTGTTATGTACCATGTCACATGACATAGGCGATCACAGTCTTTCCATGACCATGACTGCTCTTGGAAGATTTTTCGACAGAAGTGGTTTGTCATTGCCTTCTTCTGGGCAGTGTCTTTACAAGTGGTAACTCCAGCCATTATCAATGCTGGCATATTAAGCCATTGATAAATTCTCATACAGTTTCAATATTAGAATGAATGAAGATACTTTCAAAAACAGCTTGCACCATGTTTTAAATGACTTATCTCTGGCTAAGTTGATTTGGCAGCTTTTCCAGGTCAAGACCGTGTGTTCATTTAACACTGGAAGCTAGTTGGAGATGGTAAACACAAACAATTCTGCAAATGTTGGAAATCTAAAGCACCGCAGGGAAAATGCTGGAGTTGGAGATGATCCTCAAACAACAAAAATCCATTTTCAAGTTCCTCCTGCAATTCTTGCCTATACATTGCTTCTTTTAATATAAAGTAGTTGTGGCAGCAAATTCACATTGTCACAGAATCTGTTGGCAAATATCATTGACATGGCTGTCATAAATTGATTCAATTATGTTCCACAACCACTCAAAGTCTTGAGGACATACTGAATATATAGTCTTATAAAAAAGTGATTATTGAAGCTGATTCCATTATCAATGAAGAAAGATTTGGAGCAATGAGACTTAAATGCATTGTTTGTTAAATGTAGGTTCATGTAGTATTCCACATAAAGCAAAACTGGTTCCAGGTTAGTTGTAATTAATCCAAGAGATAGCAGCACTCTATTGGCTGCACTCTAGATTTCTTTGCAAATAATTCAGCACATAAATGTCATAATTATCTAACAGAAGCACATTCCAAGCCACCTTGAAATTCAAGTAGGAACTGTTCCAATTTACTTTTATGGGTCTGTGAATGAAAGAACTATTGAATGCTTGAAATAATATTATGATTCTCTCATGACCTAACCTAAGCATGTTCAACATTCAAAAGAAAAGTGATATGGCAATAAGAGAGAATCAATATCACCTTTTAAAAGTAAAATCTACTTTAAACAAGCAGCTGAAGAAAATAAACTTTTTGTTATTTTGACTTTTGATGTTTGTTCAACACTCCTTATATCATTTGGGAAAATACCTTGTATTTTTAAGCCATCTTTAGATTAAAATTGTTTTTTTCTTTCTGATTTAAGAGTCTCTGGAATTTAGAATGAATACTAGCTATAACACCTCTGAAATATTTGCAATTGTAAATCAGCAATGCGATATAAAATCATATTGTTAACCTTTTACATTCAGTTTGGAGCCTGACGTATTTTACTGGAGCTAATTCACAGGAAGGAATTTCAGGCTGCCAGACTCATACTTTTTTTTTGCCATGTCTTCTTTTCCCACCCAAGAGTCTTTTGTTTTGTGCCAGAAGAATTACTCCATTCATTATCCCTTCAGATGCCTGGCCTGGAGGCAGAGAGTCACTAGAACAAGAAGCTAAACTCCACACTAACCCAAGCTATCATTATCTGCACAAGAGATGATGCGTTTGTAATGAAGTTGACGAGGCTTATTCAGACGACCACAGATTGGTGAGAGGATAAAAAAGTGTCTTCAATTTTCATGTTGTCTGATGTTGAAGTTAGCTGTCATCTGGCGCTAGATTAGTCACACTTTAAGAAAGGGTCTGAAAGGGGTCTTGCAAAGCTCCTGCACTGAGGTACAGTATTTCACTGCTGCGGGAACTGAGAGCCTTGTAATCAGAATCAAGAAGGTACTGTGTGAAACCAGTGCAAGTTTTTTCTTGAGATATTTGTATAGTTTGTTAAACTCTTCCATTTATAATGTTTATGGAAAGGTTCTGGTTTAAAATTTTATGGCAATTTCAGCCTCTTTATAATTAAAACACTATATTTTGCAACAACGCCCACAAAACAATTGCACTTCTGTTCCTGTAAATGTCTATTGCCTGAAAGACAACTTTTCATTGATGTGAACCCTAAGATCAGAAATATAAAAGATTATGGCAGGCTTGCAAGATTCTTGAAACTTTCTCAGGTCTGGTGCTTTCAACTTGCCTATAAGGACCTTGCAAACATTTTGGATCTTGCCACAGCTTGAATCCAGGTAGACTTACAAATGCAGGATCAAAATTAAGATTGGTTTTCCATGCCCCAGTAAAACAAAGTTAAAACAACATTAACAGCAAAATATCATTATTTTATTTATTCTAAATAAAATTAAGAGTGATGATTTAGACAACAAAATTTATAACATTTGAGTGTATTGCAATTATATTTTGATTTTCCCTTAAATACCACACAACAATGATGTACTTTTATAGGTTGTATATCATGTGAATCTTTTTTTAATAATTTCACTACTCCTAATAATGCAATAACTAAAAATAGCAGTTTATTTTGCAAAAATAGGCTAATCCTGAATAGTCATCCGCCAAAAGGAAACTTCCTTGGTGATCATTTTTAGTTATATTAGTGCAAGTTCTCTCCCATTAATTGTATCACGACTGCATTATTTGCACGCCAGGGCACTGAATAATTCACTCCGCTGCATTCTAATATTGCTGGTGACAGCACTGAAATAAATAGCCCAATCTTGCTCGAGTGGACTGTTCGTGGCCTCCGATCTTTAACACAGAATCCAATCGCTTCGGTCCTGCCTGGTTTCGGATACTGCTCAGTTTGAGAAGGGGCTGAGGTGGTGCTTTATTCTGCAAGTCTTTTCAACTGAGGTCGCAGCTGAGCAGCTGAGAGAGCTGCCTCACTCACTGGGTCTCTCAGATTCCAGCTGTTTATGCAGGTGATGGGTTGCCGGCCAATGGCCCATGAAGGATAGGGGTGGGAGGAGAGAAGCTCTTGTTTAATAAAAATAGGGGGTTCCTATCATTGATGGTCTCTGCTGCGACCTGGCTGCTCATTTCTTCAGCTAATGGATCACCTTGACTCAGCAGATTTGCAGCTCAACAGAGAGAAAGGCTGCGGAGATGGCTTTGTCGAAGTCCCACTATACTGATGCTAATTATTGATCAGATGATTAAGGCAGATGAAGAGGTTTTTTTTGAAAGTGAAAGCTCTGATTGTGTACCTCCAGCATGCTCCAAAAGGGGCTGAGAAATCAATACTCTCAATCATGGTGTAAAGCGCTTCCCTGTCAGTCATGCTGAGTGAGGTGATTAGAATTGAGTCGTAAGACAATGAATAACTTCACACAGGCTTCCTCTCCTTCTACACCTCGCAAGAAACCTAATGAACTCTCCCAGCTAATTCTGTGAGAAAATAAATAGGCAAAAATAAAAGTTTGTTCACTGGGGCTAGCCTTGTTTTATTTACATGGATACACAAGCATATTTTGCCCTTCCAATACCCTGAAAAGCTGCGAGCTCTTGTCATTTAAAACACTCACAGCAGGACTCCAT
Organism: Mobula hypostoma; assembly: GCF_963921235.1. Lineage (NCBI taxonomy): Eukaryota > Metazoa > Chordata > Chondrichthyes > Myliobatiformes > Myliobatidae > Mobula > Mobula hypostoma. The sequence continues at coordinate 179,323,078 of NC_086102.1, read as the reverse complement.
CACAGTGTGTTTAGAATACTGAAAGCACACAATAGCACAATGTCTGCTGGCAAGGCAAAGTTTTATTGTTTTAAATGTCAGGTTTTCTTGGTGTTGCTCAAATTTGGAATCTCAGCTCCTCGCTCTTGTAAAGAAACCATGAGCTCCCATGTCCCTTTACATAGCCGACACCATCTTTTCTAAAGCGAAGGACTTGTTAGTACTCTAACCAGCAGTGTGAACAGATGTGGCCCTGACAGGCGATGGATGGTCAGAGTCCATCTGGCCAGTGCGGTCCGGACAGACATGATGTATACTTCTTCATCACTGAATGAATGCCATCAATTCACCACTCTGCATATAACACCAGTGACAGCTATGCTAAAGTAGAGCCCCAGGTGTGGCAGTGAGGACAGGAATATTTTGAAGAATGCAGGTCAATCAGCGATCTGTGATTCTGGCTTGGCAATTTGTATTGTTAACTTTCTAGTATTACAACGTTCCCAAACCTAGAACAATTGTTTACGGGAACTAGAAAACAATCCCAGCACTAAATTCTCCAGAGCATGAATAGAGTGAGTTGCCAGTTTTCTCTTAAATGTTAATCCTCTTGTCCACTTTCATATTTTAACTAATGCAGCTGGTGTTTTGGACACAATGCTGTAGGCCACAATTTAATTATTACCTTATTGATTTTTCATGTTTCTCAGTTTCCATTAATGGAGCCACTGTGGCATTCCTGCTGAGGTCCTTTTCTTTCTACCAATTGTGTTTGGTCCTTTTTTTTCATCCTCCATTTGTTTCCCTAACCTTCGCCGACGGCAATATTTATATTGAGGAGATTGCATACTTTTCAAGATGTTTTTCGGCCCCTACGAGTTGCCCATAGCTTAGCTGGAGCGGCAGTAATTCAGGAATCTGCAGTGGAATCTTTTTTTTAAAAACAGTTTCTTTTTGGGGAGGGACGGGGCAGTGGGAGGCTGGGGGAAGGGACACAGGCAGTTTTTTTTCCCCCCCGCATAGACTAACAGGAAGCAAAACCTATTTCAGCATTTCAAGTAGTGCTGTGAAGGAGTTTTCTCATTAGGAAAGTCGTAATAAATCAATGTAATCGATGTTCAATTAAAAGGCAAAGTAAAACAAGAATTATGTTAAAATGTAATTTTTAATGAGTTGAGTTAATTTGTTTGTGCCAACTTACAATCACCTCAGCACGACAAAATGCTTTGCACTGTTTTCTTTTCCTCTCCCCCGCAGTTTCTCTGTTACCCACTCTGTTCTGTGCTGCCAGCCTGTGGATAGTAATTATTTTATAGTAGCTGGCAATTAGAAGAGAATTAGGCTCTGTAAACAGTCCAGCTTACTCCCACTAATAACCCAGGCTATTTGGCTTTGACACACTTTTTTTGCTGATATCAAGGATGAGGCCTCGGGTGATTCCCCAGCTCCTCAGCTTTTACAATGACGAGGCAGGAAGAGGAGCAGAGAGTTGGGAAACAGTGAGCTAACAATGGGAGCCATAGTTCTATATTTCTGGATCCCAGCAGGTGTCAGACGCCACGGCTTCTTTGCAACCTTCAACACCCCGAGGCTTGTGGTTGCGCACAGCAGATTGCTGCTGCCAAACAAGCGGGCTGGGGGATGGGATTGCGTACCTATGTACTAGCTGCAGTACCAGAAAGACACCAACTGTGCAAGTGTTTTCTGCTAAATTTCTTGTGCTCATTGGTCACTGATTACTTCCAGATTTTAGTTCTGCACCAGCGGACAGGACTGAAAACAGTTGTCTGTTTGTATGTGCAAACACTTGCAGCATATTCTCTGCTTATTATGTGGTTGATAGCCTAAATATAGAATACAGCAAACAGCAGTGATCAATGGTGCTTGCAGTTATTGCTATTTTTAACGACTATTATGTACATTAAACATATTACATGGACTGAATCTTCAGCAGCACTTCTGAGCAGGGCATTACACTAACACAACAGCAATTATTGCTGCTTGTTTGATTGTGCATGTTTCATCATTAATATAAAAGAGAAACACATACGAGCAAAGTAAGCAATCTCAAAGCTTACCTTTTTTCCAGAGTTAGGCTTTAGAATTCAGGTTATCTGAGAAGATGATAGGCAGAACAATGAACATTAATTATGTATTTTCTTGAAATGAAGCATAACATACAATCTGATAAATTACCTGGTAATATGCTGCAAGAATTTAACATTTCAACATTTCAAAATTCAGTTGATTTACAAACTATTTAGTTTGGAAAAGGGTTGTAAAGCATTCTTATTTACATAATGCCCTAAGTAAACTGGTGATTGACTCAATATCAGCATTATTGGTAAAGTGAGTTTAAGAGATTCTATATGTTTGCTTATATATATTTCTATGCCTATATATTTTTTAATCTTTACTCTGGCCTCTTTCCTTGTCTCACAGCCTATCACTTCCTCTTCGGTCCCCTCCTCCTCCCCTTTCTCCTATGGTCCACTCTTCTCTCCTGTCAGATTCCTTCCTCTCCAGCCCTTGATCTTTCCCACCCACCAGGCTTTACTTATCACCTTCCAGCTAGCCTCCTACACCCACCACCCCCCCCGCCCCAACACCTTTTTATTCTGGCGTCTTGCCCTTCCTTGCCTGTCCTGAAGAAGGGTCTCGGCACGAACCGTCAACTGTTCTTTCATTTCCATGGATGCTGCTTGACCGGTTGAGTTCCTCCAGCACTTAGCATGTGTCGCTTTGCATTTCCAGCCTGTAGATCTCTTGTGTTTATATATTTACATATACCGTGTTTCCATAAATTCCTAAATTGCACTAACATGCATATCATAAGCATGGTAATAAAACATTTATTGTCATGGTCAGAACACGGGCTTAAATCCCTTTCACTGGCTTTCAGGGATGGTGATTCTGATGTAGGAATTTTCAGCCTGGATTTCAGATGGAACATACCACAATGACAGAATACTCATTCTTAGGGGGAGGAAAATCAATAAGGGGTACTACTTTGCCTCCACTGTGTACATACATCTATTGATACTTCTGGACACATCTTCAGTGATGTTCCTGGAATCATCGGGTGTTTTGGGTCTTTCAACATCATACAGCCTCCTCCAGGTGACCCAGCCGGGGCTGATCAGACCCCAGCTTGTGTCCAGATGGCTAGCTACTTATGATTCCATGGCTCCCCTCTTTTGAGCCACAGCCATCTTGAGGCCCTCTCTGCCGCATCGGTGGTACTGTGGATGGATCTCCTCTTCCTCTCTCCCTCGATGCCCAAAATGCTGAAGGCTCTAACTAAAGAACGGGCTACGAATCCCCTACAACCAACCTCCACTGGGAGACACCTCGCTCTCCATCCAGCCTGCTGACAGTTGCTGACCAGTCCTGCGTACTTGGAGAGCTTCCTTTCAAAGGCCTCCTCCAAGCTATCTTCCCATGGGACTGTCAGCTCCAGCAACACCACTTGCTTAGTAGACTCAGACACTAGCTCAATGTCTGGTCGCAGGGTGGTGGCTGCGATATGGTTGGGGAACTTCAGCTGCCCTTCGAGGTCCACCAACAGCTGCCAATCCCTTGCAGAGGTCAGAATGACTGCAGATGTTCTTTTGGCAGTTATTGGCTGCTCCCCAGCTCTGCCAAAGGCAATGGTCTGCTTGGAGGGTTGGGACCGCTTCGCCCACTCAACTCCTGCGCTGACGGCTTCAGTGATGGTCTTCAGGACCTGATCATGCCTCCACCTGTACCGTCCCTCACCAAGTGCCCTTGCACAGCCGCTGAGGAATCATTGCAGCATTTTAAGAGCAACGACACCTCAGCATCTGTCAAAGAATCAGAATCAGGTTTAATATCACTGGCGTATGTCGTGAAATTTGTTAACTTTACGGCAGCAGTACAATGCAGTACATAATACTTTATACTTTATTGTCGCCAAACAATTAGTACTAGAACGTACAATCAACACAGCGGTATTTGAATCTGCGCTTCACACTCCCTGGATTACAAATATTAAATATTAAAAATAGTTAAAATTAGTAAATATTATAACTTTAAATTATAAATCATAAATAGAAAATAGAAAAATGGGAAGTAAGGTAGTGCAAAAAAACCGAGAGGCAGGTCCGGATATTTGGAGGGTACGGCCCAGATCCGGGTCAGGATCCGTTTAGCAGTCTTATCACAGTTGGAAAGAAGCTGTTCCCAAATCTGGCCGTATGAGTCTTCAAGCTCCTGAACCTAATAATATAGATGTATATAAATTAAGGTAAGTATATATGTATATTAAATAGTTAAATTGAATAAGTAGTGTAAAAACAAAAATAAAAAGTAGTGATGTGGTGTTCATGGGTTCAATGTCCATTCAGAAATTGGATGGCAGAGGGGAAGAAGCTGTTCCTGAGCTGCTGAGCGTGCGGGTTCTGGCTCTGTACCTCCTCCCTGATGGTAACAATAAGAGGGCATGTCCTGGGTGGTGAGGGCCCTTAACGTTGGACACTGCTTTTTTGTGGCACTGCTCCTTGAAGATGTCATGGATACCACAGAGGCTAGTACCCATGATGGAGCTAATTTTACAACTCTCTGTAGTGTACTTCCATCCTGTGCATCAGCATCCCCCCTCCCCGCTCCAGTGCCAGTCTGAATGCTCTCCATGGTGCACCTATAGAAATTTTCATGTGTTTTATGTGATGTACCAAATCTCCTGAAACTCCTAAAGAAATATAGCCACTGTCTTGCTTTCATTGTAGCTGCATTGATACGTTGGGACCAGGTTAGATCCTCAGAGATCTTGACACCCAGGAACTTGAAATTGTTCACTCTCTCCACTTCTGATCCCTCTATGAGGACTGGTGTGAGCTCCTTCATCTTACCTTTTGAGTTCCACAATCAGCTCTTTGGTCTTGCTAATATTGAGTGCAAGGTTCTTGCTGCGACCCAACTCAACTAGCTGATATATCTCACTTCTGTATGCCCTCCGCCATCATTTGAGATTCTGCCAACAATAGTTGTTTCGTCCTCAAATTTATAGATGACATTTGAAGTGTGCCTAGCTAA